>NW_026126009.1:0-348245 GCF_943737965.1 Phodopus roborovskii | reverse complement strand
GTTCTTAATAATCTCATCCTGACCAACTGTGAAACAACCTTAAAACCTTAAAGGTATAAGAAAGGTCAGACTTAATTGTAAATAACATATTTATCATTACTAAAAAGAAATAGCTAAAGAAAATGAAGAAGCCCATAATGCAGATGCTTTAAGTTATTTGGTGAATAGGCAAAAGACAAGCACTTCTTCAGTGTCAGTCTTCTAGCCAGTTCTTATGGGTGAATTTCCATTAATTTCTTCACATCCGGTGACTAATCAGATGATGGCAGAGGTGGCCAGCCAAAATTTGCTCAGCCTTGCTCTTCTCAGCCTTGGGAACATACTCCTCAGCTGGCACTGTCATAGCTAGCATGGTTCAGGCTTTCTGAGTATCTGTGCTGGTAAGTAAAATTGTGAGCTACCTACAGCAAGGTGGCTGCTGGTCACATCGTTTTATCTTTATGGTCTTCATTGCTAATCCAGCGAGAAAGGTCCAATACATTATCGTTCCCTATCAATTCTCACTCACAGGTAGGCTGTGAGAACCGAGGACCTAGGGGTCGTCTGCATGGAACAGGAAGGAAGTATGTCATGTGTAGGTCCTAGTGCTTCCTAGTTGGTCCTAGGGGCAGTGAGCCATCCTCCAAGTGTGACAGAACATTACCATCTTGGAATCAGAGCAGCTGTGATTACTCATACAAGACCTTCACAAGACTAGGCCTACAAACATACCCTTATGAAAGCTGCTCTCCCATCAGGATACATATAATAAGTTCATTTCTGAGAGAGGGACTCTTCTTCAGTGGTGCAGCTGTCTCTAAGTTGTCCATGCTTGTATGGGCAATCCCTTCATTCATGATCCTATAATAACCCCCAATTACACTCACTGTTTCACTAAGCTGCACTATTACAACTGTTTCTTTGACTTGTTATCAGAGCCCTATCTAAGATGAAGAAAAGTCACATTGCCCCATTTACATAATTCTGCTCATTCTTCTGATGATTGTGCAGAAGGTCCCATGCCACAGATAATACCTGTCATGGTTACAACGTGCTATGCATTTACATGCCACCTTACAACTCTACTAGGGCCTGCATTTTTGCTGCCTGTGGACCCTTTTCTCCTTTAACAATGCACAAGTGTTCTAACCTCTGTTGCAAGGATGTTCCTTGGTTATTCTTCTGACAATTTGGTGAACAAGTTGCATCTATTGGTATCCTGTGGGTGAAACCATGCATGCCTCTGTCTCTCTGTATGTCTCTTGTCTGTTTGTCTGTGTGTGCATGTGTGTATACCTGTACATGTGCGTGCATGTGTGCATGTGCATGTGTGTGTTGTGTGTGTGTGTGAGTGAGTGTGTATGCAGGGATATGTATGTAGATTAGAGAACAACTTTGGTTGTCAGTCCTTGCCTTCTACTTTGTTTGGAATGGGACCTCTGTTTTTGTTTCTGCATTCACCAGGCTAGCTGGCATGTAAGCCTCTAGAAATTTGTTCTCTCCACCTATCATCTCCAGAAGAACTGGGATTACAGATATGCAGCATAATCAGTTTTATGTGGATTCTGAAAATTTGAACTCAGGGCCTCACACTTGTTTTGCCCACTGAACCACTTCCCCAGAAACATATACTTCTTATACTGAGCCATATTATTGTTTCTAAACTTTCATTACAGTGACATTTTATGCCCACAGTGACATGCTGAGTATCTCAGTCATGTTGCTCATGGTTGAAGTCATGGTGATGGCTAATATCAGCTGTGGCAACAGTACTTCCTTCCTTGGCTACTGGTGGCACTGGGGGCAGGAGGGTGGGGACTACTGGGTGCTCTCAGGGCTTTACTGACTAGATCTTTATAAAAGCTCATTTCAGTCTTTGGCTAGGCAATTATGGTCTGATGGGGTTTTACTTAACAAAGCAGTTCCCCAGCTCTTCAGCATTTGTCATGATACCAAATGGTATATAGTCCCTTTAAAAGGGGACCTGTCACACAGTTGATATTAAACATGTTCATAAAGAAAAAACAAAACACGGTATTTACAGAAACTACTTAAATTAAAACGTGATTCACATTGCTCACTATTTCTTGACTGTGTTAACCTCCTCATTAACAGATCTAATGAAGAAAGTAAATGGTATTCTCCTAGGTCCTCATGATGAACACTGACAAAGGAAGAGGTTTAGGGCCTGGAAACATTGCCAAGTGGTTAAGAGCACAAGAGCACATTCTACACTTCCAGAGGATACAAGATCTACTCCCAGAACACATATTGTCCTCAGGCAGTTCACAGCTTCAGAGTATTGAATGGCCTCTACTGGCCTTCAAAAGTACTTACACACATCACATATCAGAGACCTCTCTCTCTCTCTCTCTCTCTCACTCACACACACACACACACACACACACACACACACACACACACACACACACACACACAAAATGCAGAGAGTCACAGAGGCACTGGGTTGACTGGCTCAACAGCACAGTGCTCCAGATTACAAAGAAAACTAAATATGTGTGTGGAAAAGCAGCACAGCAGATATCAGTGGAAGGATGGATGGATGACCACTGATTTACAGGCATATGACTAACTTCAAAAAGTAATTTAATTTCAACTTTTACAGAAATCAAATACAGATAGAATGACTGACATTTTATGTGGTTGAAAGCAAGTGGTAAACACAAAAGTATGAACAAAACCTACTTCCCAACTGTATCATCAATATACAACTGGCATCTCTCCCAATTCTAAGATTAAAACCAAAGAACTGAGAACATGTATAACAGACATATATGTGGATGGACATTTATATATATATATGCTCATCTAAACATTGGTAGCATGAGAAAGGACTATGACCCAAGTGTGATTGCAAATTCCAGAGGGCCCCAATTAGTGTGGAGCCAGATTCTATTTTGTCACTAAGGCTGCTAAGAGAATAGCTGAACAAGTAGATAGGAGAGAGGTGTAACTCTAGACAGTCAAACATCACCTGCATTATACAAATGTCAATATTAATAAGACTTTATTCAATGGACCGGTACTGGTAGCTCATACCTTTAACCTCTGAGTCCAGTGCCATCCTGCTCTACATAGTGAGGTCTAGGACAGCCAGGGGTCTTACACAAAGAAAGCCTGACTCAGAAAGCAACAACAAAAAAAAGGTACTTTATTGAAAGCAGGAGGGGAACAGGTAATGAATGCACTCTTCTACACTGAATGAAAATCCCTTAGGCATGCTACAGAGAGTAAAGGACCAACTTGGTTTGGCCAATATCATGTTAATTGTGTAGTGTATAATAAGGATTGTTCTGAATTCTAAAGTTTCATTTGACACGTGAAGAAAAGAAAGCATCGAATCATAAAGCATTTGAAAATAGTAATACCCAGTATTCATTTTAAAAAATTACAATATAAATTATTATCTTTCACTTTTTTCCTTTATTTATTTTTTTCTTATTTTACATATCAAACTCAGTTCCCTCTCCTTCCCTCGCACTTTCCCTCCCTCTCTCTATACCTCCCTCCCATGACTCCCCACCACCACCTTCCCATCCCATTCCTCACCCACTCCACAGGGAGGGTGATGCCTTCCAGGAGGGATCAACAAAATCTGTCAAGTCATTTGGAGTAGGTACTAGGCCCTCGCTCCTGCCTCTAGGTTAGGGGAGTATTGCTCCATGAGGATTGTGCTCCCAAAGTCCTTTCGTGCAACAGGGATACATCCTGGTTCCACTGTCAGAGGACCCTTAGACGGCCCGGGCCTTATAACTGAGACCCATGTTCAGGGTCTATGAGTCAGTTCAATGCTGGTTTCCCAACTATCAGTCTAGGATTCCATTAGCTCCACCTTGTTCTAGTCAGCTGTCTGAGGATTTCTATAGCCTGGTCTTGTCCCCATTTTCATATCACTCCTCCCTCTCTGCATCTGGATTCCAGTTTGGCTCAGTGTTTAGCTGTGGATGTCTGCTTCTGTTTCCATAAGCTACTACATGAAAGATTGTAGTGAGATATTTACTTTGTCTCTTCTGTGGCACTGACCACGCCCATTGGGGAGCCATGGGCGGAAGTGACCTGTGGAAGGAGGTCTGAGGAAGAGCAGGGAATGCTCTCTTGCTGGCAGACTCTTGCTGGCAGACAGGAGAGCATCCAGTGGAAATTGCTGGTGTAAGTTATTTCTCCCTGAATAAACATCTATTCGGCCTATTTGTTTATCCTGATCCTTATTAAACCACAATATCTGGTGTCAGAAGCTGGATTAGGATTTTCACAGGACCTGGGTTTTACCCAGGCGGCAGACGCCGCTCCCCTCCCCCACCATCCCCAACAGGCAGGACACCTTGCCTAACCAGGTGGACTCACCACAGCTTTGGGACATTTGCTTCTGCCCTAAACTCCTTCGCCTCCACAGCGGGCCTGAGAAGGCACTCATTGCTTCTCATTTTTTGCCCATTTCCACACTTTGCATTCATGCAGAGCCCCTTGGCGCCCGCCTTGTTTGTGTGTTTCCTGAGGTTAGCCCTGCGGTCCCTGCAATTACACAAGACTTTTACTCATTTGTCTAACAAAATTTAGCTTGCCATAGTTTGTTAAGAGCTATTATACAGGGACCAGGATCAAAAGAATCATCTGCTGCCAGATGATATTTGGCGGTACACTTCCGGGCAGAACCGGGATCAGACGGGTCCTCTGTGGCTGGACGCTATTTGGTGGTACACCTCCAGGCTAACTACCACAAGTTGAGATCTACAACTAAAAGCATCAAAGTTCCAGGACAGCAGAATTAAACCTAAGGTAATTATAACACCCTTTGCAATTTAAGCTGATATAATATCTGAGATCAATTGTTCCATACCTATGGCAAGATAATTTTACAATGCAGGACTTTAGGAATTTTACTTTATATATAGAAGGAATTTTAGCAGAAGAAAATTATGACTGGACCAATATGTACTTTTATTTTGTAATGGCAATGGGTTTCATCATTAACATGATATTCTTAAAGAAATTGTTTGAGATTACAGCAAACAATAAGGAACTTGTACAACCCATAGGAGACTTAGTAACAAGGATTCGAAACATTGAAAATGATAGAATTCAAAGCATAGAAAGCATAGAAAAAAGGTTCAGAATATTGAAGATGGCAATAGAGAGCTGACAGGTAGAATACAAAACATGGAACATAAAAATGACCAAGTAGAAAACAGAATTTGTTCCATGTCTGATACCTCAATAACCAGAACAGAAACAATGCAATGCATTAACACGCTAGCAGAACACAGCTTGTTCCTGGTCGGAGGAGCTGCTAATAAGTTTTAAAAACTGGAACATCAGATAGAAAGACAAGATGATAGAATCTCTTCAATGTCTGAGGATAAAGCTAGCAGACAGAACATTGTTTCTGGAAGGCAGTTTACATGCTATTCAGATAATATATATGAATGAGAACATGAAAAACATGGAATCATTTGTAGTTGGAGAAAGTAAGAAACTTACTGATGCAATGAAGTCTCTAGAAAGTTATTTGATTCAAGAAGTTCAGACACTCAAAAAGAAAAAAAAAAAACAATGGTGAATAGATTTCAGGCTTTAGAAGACCTTCAGTCTGATACTTCAGAAGAATTACAAGTAACAGGGCATGAAAGAGACTTAAAATTTTCCACACCATTTAGGGTCAGGGGAGCTTTCCCTGTACCTATTAATGAAAACCCAGCAACGAAAAAACACCCAAAAGGTGTCATTGCATATCAGTGGGAACAAATATGTATGAAAGATTTAAAATGTATGAAGGAAGCAGTAGTCTCTTATGGCATGCACTCACCACATGTGAAGCAATTAGTAGAATCATGGGCAAGGAATAACAAGATAACCCCTAAGGATTGGAATCAATTAATATCAGCTGTCCTTGAAAACTCCTCTCAATTAGAATGGAGGGCGTTATGGAGAGAGGAAGAAAAAGCTCTTGAACTTCAGGGCTTAAAGAAAGGTTATAAAGCTCCCCAAGATAAAATTCTTGGTGAGGGTCTTTATGCTGACCCAGAAACCCAAGCTGCCTATGATGAACATATCTTGTCTCTATGCAGTACAGCAGCTCTGAATGCTTGGGATAAGGTTCATGAATTAGGACAGAGGATAGAATCCTATACCAAGATAAGGCAATGACATAGAGAATGCTTTAGTGTGTTTCTAGAAAGATTATCTAGGGCAGTACAATTAGAGGTAGCAGACATAGAGTCTAGGAAAATACTCAAAGAATCTTTAGCTTATGAGAATGAGAATCCTCAATGCAAACAGGTGCTTTGGCCTTTAAAAATGCAATCAGCACTCTTGGATGAATGGGTCCTATATACAACCAACATTGAGTATAATGACAATAAGACTGAAGCATGGGTAGGAGAAGCCATATCTAAAGCTCTGAGAAGACATCAAGATAACAGAGTTCTTAATTATGGTGACTTAGAAGCTTGGGTAGGAGAAGCCATCTCCAAAGGTTTGGGTAGATGCCTAAGAGGGGGATTGCTGGGTCCTGTGGTAGAATGATTCCCATTTTCCTGAGGAACCACCATGCTGATCTCCAAAATGGTTGTAGAAGTTTGCACTCCAACTGGCAGTGTAGGAGTGTTCCCCTTTCTCTACATCCTCTCCAGCTTAAGTTGCCATTGGTGTTTATACTTGTAGCCATTCTGGCAGGAGTAAGATGGTATCTCAGAGTTGTTTTGATTTGCATTTCTCTGATAGCTAAGGATGTTGAGTACTTCCTTAAGTGTCTTTCAGCCTTTTTGATTTCCTCTATTGAGAATTCTCTCTTCAGTTCTGTACCCCATTTTTCAATGGGATTATTTGGTATTTTGGTGACTAGTTTCTTCACTTCTTTGTATATTTTGGAGATCAGCCCTCGATCAGATGTAGGGTTGGTGAAAATCATTTCCCAGTCTGTGGGCTGCCATTTGGTCTTGTCAACTGGGACATTTGCCTTACAGAAGCTACGTAGTTTCAGGATGTCCCATTTATTAATTGTTGATCTCAGTGTCTGTGCTACTGGTGCTATGTTCAGGAAGCTGTCTCCTGTACCAATTTGTTCAAGAATACCTCCCGCTTTCTCTTCTAAGAGGTTCAATGTGGCTGGATTGATGTTGAGGTCTGTCATCCACTTGGACTTGAGTTTTGTGCATGGTGATAGACATGGGTCTATCTGCAGTCTTCTACCCACCATTATCCAGTTGTGCCAGCACCATTTGTTGAAGATGCTTTCCTCCTTCCATTGTATAATTTTAGCTGTTTTGTCATAAATCGGGTGTTCATGGGTGTGTGGGTTAATATCAGGATTTTCTATTTCATTCCATTGGTTTACCTGTCTATTTTTGTGCCAATACCAAGCTGTTTTCATGACTATAGCTCTGTAGTACAGCTTGAAGTCAGGGATGGTGATGCCTCCTGAAGTTACATTATTTTAAAAGGTTGTTTTGGGTATCCTGGGTCTTTTGTTTTTGCATATAAAGTTGATTATTATCCCTTCGAGGTCAATGAAGAATTGTTCTGGGATTTTGATGGGGATTGCATTGAATTTATAGACTGCTTTTGGTAAGATTGCCATTTTACATATTCAAGAGCATGGGAGATCTTTCCAATTTCTGGTATCTTCTTTAATTTCTTTCTTTAGAGCCACAAAGTTCTTGTTATATAGGTCTTTCACTTGTTTGGTAAGCATTGACCCCAAATTACTTTATGTTGTTTGTGGCTATTGTAAAGGGTGATGTTTCTCTGACTATGTTTTCAGCCCCTTTGACGTCTGTATATAGTAGGGCTACTCATTTTTTTGGGTTCGTCTTGTATCCTGAAAGTTTGATGAAGCTGTTTACCAGCTGTCAGAGTTCCCTAGTAGAGTTTATTGGGACGTTTATATAAACTATCATATCATCTGCAAATAGTGAAAGTTTGACTTCTTCTTTCCAATTTGTATCCCCTTGATCTCCTCTTATTGTCTACCTGCTTTAGCTAGAGCTTCAAGTACAATATTGAAGAGATATGGAGAGGGCAGCCTTGTCTTTTTCCTGATTTTAGAGGAATCACCTTAAGCTGGCCTCCATTCAGTTTGATGTTGGCTGTTGGTTTACTGTATATTGCTTTTATTGTGTTTAGGTATGTTCCTGTTATCCCTAATCTCTCCAAGACCTTTATCATGAAAGGATGTTGAATTTTGTCAAAGGCTTTTTCAGCATCTAGTGAGATGATCAAGTGGTTTTTCCTTTTCAGTTTTTTTATATGGTGGATCAAATTGACAGATTTTCATAACCATCCCTGCAACATAGAGGTGATGCCTACTTGGTCATGGTCTATGATTTCTCTGATGTTATCTTGGATTTGATTTGCCATTATTTTATTGAGTATTTTTGCATCAATCTTCATGAGGAATATTGGTCTGTAGTTTCTTAGTTGTGTCTTTGTGTGGCTTGGGTACCAAGGTAATTGTGGCCTCATAAAAAAAAATTTGGTAATGAACCTTCTGCTGCTATTGTGTAGAACAATTTGAGGAGTATTGGTATTAGTTCTTCTTTGAATTTCTGGTAAAATTCTGCACTGAAGCCATCTGGCGCTAGGCTATTTTTGGTTGGGAAACTTTTGATGACTGCTTCTATTTCATTTGGGGTAATAGGTCTATTTAAGTTGCTTCTCCGTTCTTAATTTAAATTTGGTAAGTGATAATTATCCAGAAATTTGTACATATCCTTTGAATTTTCAAATTTTGTGGAGGAAAGGTTTTCAAATATGACATGAAAATTCTCTGGATTTCCTCACTCTCCATTATTATGTTCCCCTTCTCGTTTCTGATTTTGTTAATCTGCATGTTCTCTCTCTGCTTTTTGGTTAGTTTGATAAGGGTTTGTCTATCTTGTTGATTTTCTTGAAAAACCAACTCTTTGTTACATTGATTTTTTTTTGTATTGTTATCTTGGTTACTACTTTATTGATCTCATCCCTCAAATTGATTATTTCTTGGCATCTACTCCTCTAGGGTGAGTTTACTTCTTTTTGTCCTAAGGCTTTTAATTGTGCTGTTAATTCTCTTATGTGACTATCCTCTGTTCTCTTCATATGAGCAATTAGTGCAATGAATTTTCCTCATAGCACTGCTTTCAAAGTGTCCCATAAGTTCTGATATTTTGTGTCTTCATTCTTGTTGGATTGTAAGAAGTCTTTAATTTCTTTATTTCTTTCTTGACCCAGGAATGATGCAATTGCTCGTTGTTCAGTTTCCATGAATTTGTAGGATTTCTGCAATTCATGTTGTTGTTGAATTCCCACTTTAAAGAGTGGTGGTCTGATAAGATACAGGGGACTATTCCATTTTTTGTATCTGTTGATGTTTGTTATGTCACCTAGTATGTGGTCAGGTTTTAGAGACGTTCCATGTGGAGCTGAGAAGAAGGTATATTCTTTTGTGTTTGGATTGAATGTTCCATAGATGTCTGTTAAACCCAACTGGGACATAACTTCTGTTAGTTTTTTTTTCCTCTCTCTCTCTCTGTTAAGTTTCTGTCTGGTAGTACTGTCTAGTGGTAAGTGTGGCGTCTTGAAGTCTCCCACTATGAGTATGTGAGGTTTTATGTGAGCTTTGAGTTTTAGTAGTGTTTCTTTTACTAATGTGGGTGCCTTTGTATTTGGGACATAGATATTTAGAATTGAGGCTTTGTACTGATGGATTTCTCCTGAAATGAATACAAAATGACCGTCTTCATCTCTTTTGATTGATTTTGGTTTGAGGTCTAACTTGTTAGCTATTAGGATAGCTACTCCTGCTTGCTTCTTGAGTACATTTGATTGGAAGATCTTTTCCCAACCCTTTACCCTGAGGTATTGTCTGTTTTTTAAGATTAGATGTGTTTCTTCTATGCAGGATAAAGATGGATTCTGTCTTCGTGTCCATTCTGTTAACCTGTCTTTTTATAGGTGAGTTAAGACCATTAATGTTGAGGGAAAGTAAGGACCATTGATTGTTAGTGCTTGTTTCTTTTAGATTGTTGTTTGCGCTGATATTGGGAATATATTTGCCCTGCTTTACCCTTTCAGTTCTGGTGAAGTGGGATTATCTATTGCCTATGCCTTTGTGAATGTAGCTAACTTCCTTGGGTTGGAATTTTCCTTCCAGAACTCTCTGTGGGGCTGGATTTGTACATATGCATTGTAAAAAATCTGACTTTGTTATTGAATATCTTGTTTTCTCCATCTACAATGATTAAGAGTTTTGCTGGTATAATAGCCTGGGCTGGCATCTGTTGACTCTTAGTACTTGTAGAACATATATCCAGGACCTTCGGGCCTTGAGAGTCCATGGAGAAGTCAGGTATGATTTTAATAGGTCTGCCTTTATATGTTACCTGGCCCTTTTCCTTCGCAGTTCTTAATATTCTTTCTTTACTCTGTATGTTAGGTAATTTGAATATTATGTGTTGGGGTGGTCTTTTTCTTTCGCCCAGTCCATTTGGTGTTCAGTATGCTTCTTGTACTTTCATAGGCATGTCCTTCTTCAGATCAGGAAAGTTTTCTTCAATAATTTTTTTGTATATGTTTTCTGCCCTTTGAGCTGGGCTTCTTTGCCTTCTTCTATGCCTATTATTCTTAGGTTTGGACTTTTCACGGTGTCCCACATTTCCTGGATGTTTTGTGTTAAGAATTTGTTGGATTTTAGATTTTCTTTGGTCAATGAATCTATTTCCTCTAGTTTATCTTCAGCACCTGAGATTCTCTCTTCGATCTCCTGTACTCTGTTAGTTATGCTTGCCCAGTTTTTCTATTTCCAGCATTCCCTCAGTTTTTGTTTTCATTATTGTTTCTATGTACATGTGCACACAGCCATACGATGAAATTGTATGCATACATATACATACATCCACAGAATTAAAGACTATAAGGAAGATCAGCTGCATGAAGTCAATGATGACACTGTTAAAAATTCCCATTTAATAGTTATTAGGAACACTAAGTTCGGTGGGTAGGGAAGTGGGGAAGGTCTGGGATGGGTTGGGAAAGGAGAAGGAAGATAATCAAAATATATTGAAAATGAAAAAATAAAATACTTAATACAAAATATTCCATTTGAATAGTAAATAATTTCCATTATATTTTTATTTATATTTCTTAATTTTTTGGTTTTACTACTCAATTTATGAAAATTTTCAGCTCATTTAAACTCAGGTGACACTTCAGCATTGCCTGAGATCCAGTCTTGGCATTGAACCATCAGATCTGAAGCCTGTCATGAACAGATCCTTAACTTCTTGTCCATTGAAAAGCCCTCTGCTTTTTGTTTCCTACACACCTAAGGAATAGTTTTTGTGTCCCCATACTCATTTTATCCAGACTGTACATCACAATTACAAGAGATAACACAAACTTAAGTATCCATCACATTTATAAAATACTGTCTTATACTGTGGTAGTCAGTCACTGGCTGTGGTGTCACTAACTTTGGATCTTTTAGTCTGGGTTGTAAGTTTGGGGTTTTATTTGTTTTGGTTTTTAGTCCAGTTCCTATACACATTTAGAAATGAGAACTGTTGCTTTCTTTTGTTTTTGTTTATTTTTCATTTTTACATACCAACACAGTTTTTCCTCCCTCTTCTCTTCCCAGTTCCTCCTGCCCACCTCCTATCTTTCCCCCTCATCCTCTGTTTCTCTAAAGAGAAAAGTGTACTATGCACTAGTGGTACATACCTTTAATCCCAGCACTTGGGAAACAGAGGCAGATGGATCTCAGAGAGTTCAAGGACAGTCTGGTCTACAAAGCAAGTTCTAAGACAGCTGGGACTGTTACACAGAGAAACCCTGTCTCAAAAAAAAGAAAGGAAAGGAAAGAAGGGAAAGGAAAGAAGGGAAAGGAAAGAAGGAAATGAATGGGTAGGGAAGGGAAGTGAAAGGAAAGGAAAGGTGTAGTGAGATAGTCCTTCTGTGGCACTGACCACGGCCATTGGGGGATGGAGCCATGCATGGGCGGAAATGACCTGTGGAAGGAAGTCGGAGGGAGAGCCGGAAAAAGCTCTCTTGCTGGCGTGACTCGGACAGGAGAGGATCAGGTTGAATTTCCTGGTGTTCATCTGTCTAGGTTGTAAGTTATTTCTCCCTGAATAAACATCTATTCGGCCTATTTGTTTATCCTGATCCTTATTTAACTGCGATAGAAAGGAAAAGGCCTCCCATAGATAACAGCCAGCCATGACACATCAAGTTGCACCTAATAGAAAACTAGTCACCACCTTTCCTATTAAGGCTGGACAATGCAATCTGGTAGGAGGAAAAGGTTCCAAAAGCAGACACAGCCTCTGTTCCCACTGTGAGGAATCCCACAAAAAGACCAAGATACACAACTGTCACATATATGCAGAGGGCCTAGGTTAGTCCCATGAAGGCTCCCTGGTTGTCAGTTCAGTCTCTGTGAGCCTCCATGATCCCAGGTTAGTTGATTGTGTGGGTTTATTGTAGTGTCTTTGACTCCTCTGTCTCCTACAATCCTTTCTTCCCCTCTTCCACAACATTCCCCAGAGGTGGGACAGCCAAACACAACTGGCAAAAAAAAAAGTCAATGAAATGATTCCTAATGATATTCTCCTACACTCATAGATTGGTGCCTAGTTTATTTGTCATCAGAGAGGCTTCATCCAGAAACTAATCGGAACAAATGCAGGGAGCCACAGCCAATCATTAGATACACCTGGGAGAATAGTTCTTTTCTAATTGTTTTACCGTGGGACTACACCCTTGGTATCATAAGGGATTGATTCTAGGACATGGCTACAGATAACCAAAATCTCAGAGTACTCAAATTCCTTACATAAAATGGTGTTCCCAAATGGAAACAACCCAGATGTCCTTCATTGATGGAATGAATATGCAAAATATGGCATATCCATCTACCAGAAAAGGTACAACATGAACGGAACTGAGTATGTGTGTTCAGTGAAAGAAGCCAGTCATGAAAATATGCTGTGTAACTCCACTTCTATGACGTGCCTAGTATAAGCATATTCATAGAGATGAAAAGTGCAGTGGTGGCCAGAGGATAGTGCAAAAGGGATTCTACTTGAAGAATAGTCTATAACTGAACTATGGCCATAAACTTATTAATTTGACCAAAAGGCATACATAAAATGACAACATTTATGTGAGTTTTAAAAATACAAGTGTAAATACTAAGTCTTGATAATGCAGCCACAATTCCTTCCAGTACTGCCATTCTAGATTTTTCCATTCAAATCTCTGTGAAACAAGGTTGTATATATGTAGGAATATCCAAATTTTTGACATTGTGACATGACATTGTCTTCCAAGTTGTCACTCAAGAACTATACAATCAAGTTACAAAAATTGCACAAAAAAATCTCATCATGTTTTAAACAAGTTTAAGAATGAATTAGTGTTAGCTCACATTTGTAGTTATGCTGAGGTGCAAGCAGCTATTGAGCCCCACGTTGGACATGCCTTCTAGTGGGTTGGCCTCATTACTATGTAGTTCAAGGTGGTCTCAAACTCAGAATCTTCCTACCTTAGTCTCTCAATTTCTGAAATTATTTCAAAGGTTTCAAAATGATTAGAGGTTTGACAGGCCAAATTTTACATAAGCCTAAATCATTCAGAAGCTCGAACCAACACAGAGGGACATAAAGATTTCTGAAGCAATGAATAAAGTTAACTATTTAGGTGATAAATTTCATTTGACTGTCATTTTCCAATGGGTGACTGTGTATGTGTCACTCTCTCCAGGATGTCCTCCATTACTCCCTAGATTAAGTTAGCTTCCACAACACTGTACTCTCTCTCACTGTGCTACATGTTTCCCCGATGGACATGCCACACTTTCTTATGAGATTTCCACAGTCTGTTTGTCTAGCTGGCCCAACTGTCAGCTCCCTACTGAATTCCCCTCTGCACAGTTAAGTATCTGATATACTTGGTACTGAAAATCTATTTGAGTGGCAATTGGATAGAGGCAGTATTACACTTAAATGTGTATTACAGGGAGTAGATGTCATGAGGAAATATTTCTGACTTTTAGAACTCATTTCTATAAATGTAAAATAAAGACAATGTCACCTAGTCAACAAATATAAACCAGGAAATCTAGTGTCTTTAAATCACAGATGTTCTCAAATGAAAATCTATCAGCAAAGTGCATAGGAGCAACACACATACACAAAGCCCACAGTCTCAGCCTATGAAAAAGATCAAATATCATAGCCCAAGTTTTGCTTACTACACATAGCTCAGGAGCTATAGATCAATTGTTAAAAGTGCTTGCCTAGCACACTTGCAGCCTTGAGTTCATTAGCATAAACCAAGTGTAGTAGTGCATGTCTGATAGCCAGTCACTAAAGAGGTAAAAGCAGGAGGACCAAAAATTTAACTCCATCCTTGGCTACATCAACAGTTCAAGGCCATCTATGAAAAAAAGGGAAAAAAAACATATACATAAGGGAATTGGTTTAACTAGTAATGGTCTAGCTTTCCAAGCCTAACAACTTGAATTTGAACCCTAAAACGCTCATAAAAAGACAGATGCAATGGTGTATATCTGTAATCCTAGCCTTGCTAGAGGAAGATGGGAGGCAGAGACAAGGGAATCACCTGGAAGCTCATAGGCCAGCTAGCCTAGAGTGATATGTCAGATGCAATAAAGTCCACGCTAGTTTCACAAAGTAGAAGATGAGAACCAACTCCCCCAAATTTTCTGACCTCCACATGCACACAGTGATGTGCACTCCTTTCTGCCTCTCTCTATCTCTCTCTTTCTCTTCCCCCTCTCTCCCACACACACACAATGTACAAAGATGAAATTAAAGTAATAAAATATATACCTTTATAAGACCTATTGTTTTTCTTCTACTTTTCCTTCTTTTATTATATATGGATGGATGAATGAATATTTCTTTAATTACTCATTCAGACACCCAAAATATTTTGTTGTAAGGCCCAAGAAAGTGGATAAATAACTAGTATTCAGCTGTCATGAAGTGTACAATCTGAAGGGGCAGATAATGTATTCTACCTTTTAAAATTACTGAGAGTACAGTTTAAGTTTTTTCACCACTAAAAATTGACAAGTTTGTGATGTAATGCACAAATTAGCTTAATTTTACCATTCCACAATATATACACATTCCAAAACAAGTTATACAAAATAAATGTATGAATTTTTATCTCTATCTTTCACACATGAAAGAATCTGGTATATTAAGTGTTCAAGAATACTTACTGATACAGTCTTTATTAATTTAAAATGTGTAAGTACATGGAATATAAATATATCGTTATTTAAAAGAAAATAGCCTTCACACCTGCTTTTCTTTCTCTTAAGCCTGACCTACAGGATATGGACACTTAATCTGGGCCGTGACTTACTTTTCAGGATGCTTGAGCTACTAATGTGGGTATATTTCTACACTTTAAGAGCTTTGACATTTTAAGGTTTAAGGTTTGACCTTCTTAGTACTGAGAAACTATATATACCCACCTTTCTGTGCTGATTAGATTTTGAGCAACGTGGCACAAGCTAGAGTAATTCTGGAAAAAGGGAACATCAGCTGAGAAAATGCCTCCATTAGATTGGTTTCTAGGCAAGTCTGCAGGGCATTTATTTATTAAGGATTGATGTGGGCAGGTCCAGCCCAGTATGGGTGGTGCTATCCCGAACCAAGTGGTCCTAGAAGGTTTATGAACATGAACCTGAGGAGCAAGCCAGTAAGCAGAATTTCCACATGGTCTCTCCTTCATTTCCTGCCTTGAGTTGTTGCTTTGAAATCTCTTCATAAAGGACTGTAACCTGCAAGAAAAATGAACCCTTTCCTACCCCAAAGTTGCTTATGGCCATGATCTTTAACTCAACAATAGAAACCTAACCTAACTAAGACATCTTCTCAGTAATTGCCCAAATAAAGAGACTTGTGTAAATTCATTTCACTTTTTTTGTACAATACACAGAACTCATATTACAAAAGGCCAGGTGCTGTAGCTATACATCTCATTGATACAGGGAATACTTAGCATGGGCAAGGCCTTTGATTACATTTCCAACACCAAAAAGTGGGCCTTAATATTTGGGGTGTGGAAGAAATGTAACTATTTTTAATTCTCAATCAATGGGTTCATCCCTAGGGAAGGCTAATTCTTCCTTTCTCAGCAGCTATTAATTGCTTATAGGTCTTCATCAAGGCATGGGGTCCTGTGAGATTTTCCCCATCTGGGTTGGGATGTTAACTGTTGTTGGAGTAGTTTAGGCAGCCACATTATTGAGATTCCATGGGTGTAGTTCCCTGCTGCAGCTAGATGACACTGTATCACAGTAGACTTCATGGTCCTCTGGCTTTTATGGTCTTTCCTTCCCCAACTTCTGCAATGTTCCCTGAGCTTTAGGTACAGGAGTTATGTTGTAGATATATCAGTTGACATTGAACATCCCACAGTCAGTTGTTTCCTACATTTTGATCAGTTGTGACTTTCTATAATGGTCTGCTTCTATTGCAAACAGAAGCTTCTTTGATGAGGAGTGAAAGCTACACTTACCGGTGGGTATAGGGATATGCATTTAGGATACAGTCAGGAAATTATACTGCAGGAAAGTGTCAGTAGTAAGTTTTTCTCTATGGTCTATGACCTCTCCTTCCCCATAAGTAGCTGACTAGGTTTACAGACAGTACAAAAGAAAATCAGCACATTGTTAGTTCTTTTGTGAACATCTGACTAAATTCAAATGATTAAATGGGGTGGGGTGAACAAGCTGAACATGGTGACACACATCTGTAATCCCAGAACATAGGAGGCTAAGACAGAAGAATGATCCCTGTCTGGAACAAAGAAGGAAAAAAATAATGGAGTGGTCATGTGGAAGGGGGAGCCCTTCACACTCAGCAGGCCATGCTGGCATGTCAGACTTCCAGCCTTCAGAATAGTGAGAAAATGTATTTCTCTTGTTGAAGTCACATAGACTATTGTATGACTTGAGCGTCTCTCCAAAAATCCAAAATCAAAATGCTCTGAAACAGAAAATTCTTTGAATATAGACATATCTCTCAAAAAGTTCTAGATTTTGGAGTATCTCACATTTGGGGTTTGGGATAAAGGATGTTCAATCAGTTCAATCTATTCAAATGTTCTGAAATCTAAAACAAACTGCTCAAGCTGAAATCATTTAATATATTGTGTCAAGATGGCCTACTTTGACTACTGTGATGGTTTCAATAGGAATTGTTCCATAAACTCATTTGTTTAAATACTTGATCCATGGAGAGTGGCACTATTAGGAGGTGTGGCCTTGTTGGAGAAGGTGTGGCTTTACTGGTGGAGGTATATCAATAGGGGGTTAGCACTGAGGTCTTAGAAGCTCAAGCCAGTCTACTTCTGCTGCCTGCAGGTCATGGTGTAGAATTCTCAGCACTTTCTCCAGCACTATGAGTGCTGCCATATGTCCCACCGTAATGATAATGAACTGTCTGAAACTGTACACCAGCCCCAATTAAATGTTTTCCTTTAGAAGAGTTTCTGTGATCATGGTGTCTCTTCACAGTAGTAGAAACCCTAAGACAGAAATGTATTACTATACTATCTGTTGGGGAAAGGGCAGGTAGCTTCTCTAGACCATCAACAACACCCCTACAGCTAACTCAGACCTCACATCCGACATAGAAAATATTTTCTTTATAGATGAGGAATTGTATGTAATACAGTGCCCCTAACCACCACTTGAGAGGTGTTCTGTTTGCTTTAACTTTTCTCACATCACCATCATGAGGTTTCTTGATACTCCAAAGGTGATATTGGTCACATGAGCTTCCTGGCATGAATTCCATTTTTAAAGAAAAATTACCCTAATTCATTAATCATGAAACTAGCACATCTCTGTCCTTCCTGATAAAAAACGGATACATCCCCTAGCCCCTGCTACTCAGTATCAGGGACCATCATGGAAAAGAGAGTAGAGACTACAGACCCAGAAGTCAGGAAGGACCAGGGTGAAACAGAATCTTCAGAACATGACAGAGCTACTGTACACATGAACTCACAACAGTTGTGTTTGTCTGCAAAAGACCTTAATAATATGGAAGAGGGAGGGACTCACCAGTCCCCATACCTAACTGTAAGGACAGACTTCTATTATTTGATATATTCTCCTGAGTCAGTAGTATCTGGGAAACAACCAAAGTCAACAACCACAGTCACATCAATGACACAAGAAATGCTTCACATCATACATCCAGCAAAATTCCTCATGTGTTTCTAACGGCAGAATAAGATGTTAATTACAAACTTCCTTTAATTCAACTTAGCTCAAAACTACATTGATTCAACAGGTTACTTGATAAATCATTTTAAAACAAAACATAGTGGAGTAACTTTAATGGAAAACCATGTTGCTCATACTGCCAACAAGTACTTCCCAATAGCTGGACTCTGTCAGGAGGGGAGGGCTCTGGGATAGGTACTCACAGGGAAGTCAGAAGCTGTCTGACAAAGAGCATGCCTTTCAGAGTCTCAATACAGACACACAGAGACATACACACACACACACACACACACACACACACACACACACACACACACCTGTCCCACTTGTATACACATTACAATAAAGCCAATCAAAGTTTGCTAGGCATCACAAACAAGGCACAAAAAATTGACACAGCTGATACAGAATGAATATTTCTTTCATGTGAAAAAAGTTATTAAAGAAAACAAGAGAAAAACTGACTTCTCAATTGGGCCTTGCAAGAGGAATGTATGGAGGAGAAGGAAAGAGGTTAGGAACTAGACGTCAGAGAAAATTCTCGCGGCAGGTGGTTGGTAAATGAACATCAGATATACCTGAGTTGGCTCATAATTGGAAGAAAGGGGGAAGGGTGGGGCCCAAATGTCACGTGGAAGGCACCTTCCATCTCTTTAAGCCAAGCTCACAAGATCAGCATTTACCACACAGGAAACAGACGCCACAAAGACTTCTGGGCTTAGGAAAGGGGCTCATAAAACCAAGTCTGACTTTTAGAAGGTTCCATAGCAACAATACTGAAAATGAAGAGCAGGAGAAACAGGTTATTGATGGGAGATGCCATTATGTATATATGTTTCTCATACTGGTTAATGAGTAAAGCACTGTTGGCCAATAGGAAAGGAAGACAGGAGGGACTAGGAGACAAGGAGGAAAGAGGAAGTAGTAAGGAGGAGTCAAGATGGGGAGTCTGGAGAGAACAGAACTGCTGTTCCTCAGCTCTCGGTAAGAAGACCACGTGGAAATACATAGATGAACACAAATGGGTTAATACTTAAGACAGGGCTAGCCGATAAGAAACTAGTACCCGGCCAACAGCATTATATCAAATACAGAGTCTCAGTGTATTAATTGGGGCTGGCGCGGCGGCAGGACAAGACCAGGCGGCAGGCGGAAAAACCATACTCCTTACAGGTTATGAGTTCAAGCGCTTTAGCATCTTTCCCCCAAAACATCACTGTTCATGGTGTCCTGGTTTCATTTCTGTTGCTGGGATTAACAAACAAACAAACATGACAAACAACAACTTGGGGAAGAAAGGATTTATTCATCTCACACTTCCAGGTCCATCAAGGCAAGAACCTGATGCAGCTAATCACATCACAGCCAAAGTCAAGAGTAGAGATTAATGAATGTATGCAGGCCCATTATGCTCAACTCACATTTTTTTCACTCATACAGTTAAAGCCCACACACACATACTAAATGGTGCCACCTGATTTTATGCTGGATCTTTTCATATCAATGAAAGTAATCAAGACAATACCTCACAGACATGCCCACAAGCCAACTTAATATAGACAAACCCTCACTGAGACTCTTCCCAGGTAAATCTTCACGGTGTCAAGTTGACAAAACCAACCATCACATGGCGGGGGGAATGTCAAAATCTTCCCTTTGCTGAAGATCCCCTCATTGTCCTACATCCTTCCACTGCTTCCTTTCATTCATTTGATAGCTGTGGTTCAGGTTGACACAATAGCTCTCAGAATATTCTGAAAAGTTACCCACTCAATCCTACCGATAAGAGAGTTATGAAAAATCAATCTATATTAGCCAAATACTATTTGAGAGCTTTATGTGGATCTTAAGACAACTAAACAGAAAGTTAACTAGAAAAATATGCACTCACAGTATATTTGGCAGGTATCATAAAATGATTGTGGATTTTAAGAGTTAATAATGTATTATAGCTACACTATTAAAAGATCCCTTGTCTTCTTAAAATATTGCAAATCAAATGATATAATGTTTGAAATTTGGATCAAATCATACGCAGGACAAGCTGGTTAGAAGGCGTAAATGAAATAAGACAGACTACAAGCTGGTGATTAATGAGACAGGGTAATGAACTCATGGGTTTCATTTATTGTATTTTTGATTTTACTTTTATGAATTTGAAACTTACTACAACCAAAAGTCACCTACCAATATATAGTTGTAATGTTCTCATACTAGCAGCCTAGGGTGAGCACAGATTCTGCTTCCCCACCCCATTGCTCTGAAACCTCTGTCCAATTGCCTGCTCATCAGCTCTCTTAACACCTCAGATTCAATAGGTCCCAGAAATACCTCCCACTCCTCCATGTCAACTTTGTTTCTCTTTCCCTGTCCTTGCCACAGTCAGCTCCCTGTGAGTCACCCTTAACTTATTTACACCCACAAGCCACATCAAGGTTCTGAATATTGACAACGATTCTTTTCTAGGTAACTTGTCTTCAGAGCCTCCTCATCTCCCTGCATATCACACACTGCTTAGCAGTCTACCTCAAAACCACAACAAAACAGGATCACTCATGCTCTTGGGATAGGTAGGTTAAACATAGTAAAACTGGCAATCTTACCAAAAGCAATCTATAGATTCAATGCAATCCCCATCAAAATCCCAGAACAATTCTTCACTGACCTTGAAAGGATAATACTCAACCTTATATAGAAAAAAAAAGACCCAGGATACCTAAAACAACCCTGTGCAATAAGAGAACTTCAGGAGGCATCACCATCCCCAAATTCAAGCTCTACTATAAAGCTATAGTCGTGAAAACAGCTTGGTATTGGCACAAAAATAGATAGACCAATGGAATGAAATAGAAAATCCTGATAGTAACCAACACACAACTACAAACACCTGATTTTTGACAAAACAGCTAAAATTATACAATGGAAGGAGGAAAGCAGAAAGCATCTTCAACAAATGGTGCTGGCACAACGGGATGATGGTGTGTAGATGACTGTAGATAGACCCATGTCTATCACCAAAACTCAAGTCCAAATGGATCAAAGGCCTCAACATAAATCCAGCCACAGTGAAACTCTTAGAAGAGAAAGTGGAAGGTACCCTTGAACAAATTGGTACAGGAGACAGCTTCCTGAACATAGATAGCACCAGTAGCACAGAATCTGAGATCAACAATTAATAAATGGGACCTCCTGAAACTAAGAAACTTCTGTATGGCAAAGGACACAGTTGACAAGGCCAAACGGCAGCCCACAGACTGGGAAAAGATTTTCACCAACCCTACATCTGATAGAGGGCTGATCTCCAAAATATACAAAGAAGTGAAGAAACTAGTCACCAAAACACCAAATAACCCTATTAAAAATGGGGTACAGAACTGAAGAAAGAATTCTCAATAGAGGAAATCAAAAAGGTTGAAAGACACTTTAGGAAGTACTCAACATCCTTAGCTGTCATGGAAATGCAAATCAAAACAACTCTGAGATACCATCTTACTCCTGCCAGAATGGCTAAAATTATAACAACTTATGCTGGAGAGGATATGGAGAAAAGGGAATACTCCTCTACTGCTGGTGGGAGTGCTAACTTTTACAGCCATTTTGGAGATCAGCATGGCGGTTCCTCAGGAAAATGGGAATCAGTCTACCACAGGACCTGACAATTCCACTCTTAGGCATATACCCAAATGATCCACATTCATACAACAAGGACATCTGTTCAATTAACATTCATAGCAGCACTGTTTGTAATAGCAAGAACCTGGACGCAACCTAGATGCCCTTCAACTGAAGAAGCACAATGGAATACTACAAAGCAGAAAAAAAATGGAATCTTGAAATTCACAGGCAAGTGGATGGAACTTGAAGAAACCATCCTGAGTGAGATAAACCAGTCACAGAAAGAGGAACATGGTATGTACTCACTCATATATGGATTTCAGACATAGAGCAAAGGATCAACAGCTTATAATTCACACCACCAGAGAAACAAGGATACAAGGAGGAACCTGAGATTCATACAATGTTCCTCACAGAAGGGAAAAGGAACAAGATCTCCTGAGCATATTGAGGGGGTAATGAGTGGAGAAGGAGCTAAGAGAAAGAGAAGGGGGGAAGAGAAGAGCATGTGGGACTAGGAAGATTGAGTCAGGGGAGGAACAGATGAGAGAGAGAGAGAGAGAGAGAGAGAGAGAGAGAGAGAGAGAGAGAGAGAGAGAGAGAGAGAGATCATAAAAGAGGGAATATTATTAAAGGTTTGAAGAGGAAACTGACTCTAGAGAAATGTCCAGAGACCTACAAGGATGGCCCCAACTAACAATCTGAGCAACAGTGGAAAGGTTACCTTAAATGCCCTTCCCTGATAATGAGATTGATGACTAACTTATCTACCATTATAGAGCCCTCATTTAGTAGCTGATGGAAGCAGAAGCAGACACCCACAGCTAAACACTGAGCCAAACTGGAATCCAGATGCAGAGAGGGAGGAGTGATAAGAAAATGGTGACAAGACCAGGCTTCAGAAACCCACAAAGACAGCCAACATGAACAAGGGGGAGCTAATGGACCCCCATACTGATAGCTGGGAATCCAGCATTGAACTGACTCAGACCCCCTGAACATGGGTCTCAGTTAGAATGCCTGGGCAGTCTAAGGGAACTCTGACAGTGGAAACAGGATGTATCCCTGGTGCACAAAAGGACTTTGGGAGCACATTCTCCATGGAGGGAAACTCCCTTAACGTAGAGGCAGGAGGGAGGACCTAGTCCCTACTCCAATGACTTGACAGATTTTGTTAATCCCTCCTGGAAGGTATCACCCTCCCTCTGGAGTTGGGGGGGTGGGATGGGAGGGTGGTCAGGGGACATGGGAGGGAGGGAACTGTAATCGATATGTAAAAGAAAAAAATAATAATAAATAAAATAATATGCCCACTTCAGTTACATAAACAATACTCAGTTTTGGCTCATCAGTTTGTTACGGGCAGTGGTGCATGGCAGAGAGAGAGAGAGATGGTTTCCTGCTGCCTCCTACAGCAGT
This sequence comes from Phodopus roborovskii, assembly GCF_943737965.1. NCBI lineage: Eukaryota > Metazoa > Chordata > Mammalia > Rodentia > Cricetidae > Phodopus > Phodopus roborovskii. Next base: position 324,961 of record NW_026126009.1, on the reverse strand, counting down.
CTAAGGAGTTCTTTACAGAGTCTTCTCTTCATACAAAGCCCAGAGAAGAATTTCAGGATGGACAGAATGAAGTTCGTGGAGGGAAATATTTAATATGGACTTTAAAACAAAGGTTAGTAGTGGGAAGTCCTGCAAAGAAGCTGTGACTACAAAAGCAAATTAACTAATGAGAACTTCAGTGAAAATGGAGAAGTTGGAATGTCAAGAACTAAATTATCTGGGGGTATTTTTATCTCCCCTTAAATGTCATTTATTACCCACCTCTGAATATGATTTAACATCTTTGTAATCACCAGGTACATCCTTTGGACTATATCATAAAACACCCCCCCATTTCTATCAACCAGAAAAGCTGTCTTCATCTGAGACCCTATAGCTAATGTTTCCCCTTTTGTCTGTAACCCACCTACCAAATATATTTGAAAAGTGTCTTATCTCATGATTTAAGTGTCTGTTACTATAAAAACTTCATGGAACTGTTACCACATTGGAACATGGTATTCAGTAAGCCTGAATCTATATTCCTGGGCCTTATTGGGCTCCAGAATAAACCATCTTATTTGTTCCTTTGAGGCAAGAGCTGTTTCTTTCATTGGCAATAGAGACACTGAGGGAAAGAATGGTACACAGTAAAGCAAAGATATGGACTTCTCAAGAAAAGATTGCCCTTAAATGTGTTAATAGACCAACAAATGAAATTACATAGTTCAAAGGGTTTCTAAGGAACTTTTCTGCCCCTTCCCACTTTTCTGGGTAAGTGAGACCAGAAAGTGGTAACTGAGAAGAGATGGATAGGATTACAATCTGATAAAGTAAATCCATAGGTCACAAGGGTTGCACAAATGGGTTAAGAATTGTCTTTTACTGTAAAGGAAGTGTCTTGTGAAGTCCCTAAAAAATTGCTAGTTTAGAGTTGGGAGAGAAAAAACGCCATACCTGGTCGTGAATGCTTAGGCCTTAAGCATGATTTGTTGCCTTTTTAACATTGCTATTTGAAATATTTCTAGAGAAAAGTAATATTGTCTCTATACAGGCAATATTCATAGAAAAATTTGTTAGTTGTCCTGGGAATTCTTTACTCTCATTTGGAAAGAGACTTCATTCAGATTGGGAGGAGGGAATTCTTTTCTGCTCCCATGTCCTCTTCATTTTATTACACCAATTTGACAAATACATGAAAACCTACTCTATAACTCTATTTACAGTGCAAGGTACCAAAAAAAAAGGGAACAGGCCAGAAATGGTTCCTGTCCTCTGACAGTCTAAAGCCCAGTGAAAGCCAGCCAATTGTACCAAAAGAGAAAAAAAGCATTGGAAGAGTATCTATGACGGTCTTCCTAGTGTGTATTATAGCAGTAGATGCTCAAGGCTCTCAGGGGAACTACCAGCAGTTAAATGTTGTGTGGGAAGGGAGGGCATCCCACCATCTGGTTGGGTGTGCATGGCAGTCTAGCATGACAGAAGGACAGGTGTGCTGCAAAATAAAGAGCCAGGAGTAAAGTGATGGAATTTGGTGATTAATGAGCTAAGAATGAGACCTGTGACCAAAGACGCATAAAAGAAAAAAGTCAAAGCTCAAGGCTGAATAGAAAGAAGTAGAAACCAGCTATGCAAAAATTATATCTAAAGCTAGTTACGAAAACAAAAGTCATCAGAGCAGCCTACCCCTTGGGGACATCTACATTTAGTCAAAGTGTTTGAAACAAGGACAAAGAGTAGATAAAGCACACTTATGTGACTAGGACCTCATTCTGAATTACAAGAAGTAAATGCATTGAAGACTATACCTGGAATAGAGGAGAAGACAGGCTCATCCATCCCACAGATTTAAAGATAAGAAAAGTTTTCTTTAACACTACCTAGCCATGTGTTGGGTGTGAGTGACAAACTATCGGCAGAATAGGAGTTTAGCTCTTTGTATGGTCTTAAAGGCCTGGGAATCCCCAAATCACAGGGTGACTCACCTGGAATGTACCTGAAGTGCATGGAAGGAAACAGTACTCTGTGTAACAGCCTATAATCAGAGAGTGAGGCCATCCATCCAGAAATGCAGGGACTAGCTCAGGCTGCCCAGGGGTTGGAAAGGGGCAAAGCCATCAGATCAATGAAATGGGCCCACCAGTCTTTATCTATAAGCACACAATAACCAGTGCTTCTGTGCTTGTTCTGTCCTTCCTAAGAACCTGGTGCCAACACAGGGTTCCCTGCCACTTGCATATATAAGAGAAAACACTGTCCCACCTAAGCTTCCATCTTGCTTGGCTTAACCAACAAATATTTCATCAGAAACAAATCAATTGGCCTCAGGTTATGTTCAGGCTCTAAACCTGGTTAATTCAAGCCAATCCTCAGAGCCAGACATTTCTACTTTTGAGCTAGCAATATCATTGTTTTAATTCTCTACCAAGGCAGGTACTACATTGCCTGTGTGGCCTCTTGCAGCACATGTGCTACAGGCCTTAACATCCAAATGCATCATCTATTTTCCTTGTTATATTTGACAGCTAGCTCTGTGATGTTGCCTATGGCTCTGAACTTTTATCCTAATCCAATCACTTCATATAGAATAAATGTCACTAATAAAAGCCATCTGAAAACAGCTTGCCAGAAAGCAGTCACAATCAGAAAAACCTCAGGTATACATTCTCTTTACCATTTGTCATTGCTTAATAACCTACTCAACATGGCTGATCACTACACACAGAAAACAGAGACATGCTTATGGCTCACTAAAAAGACAGACTTCACCTCCGAACTCCTAATCCCAGTACCTTCTGGGGGGATAGTATTTTTAAAGTGTTTGACTTTTGTATATGCTGCATTTGTTTAACTCACTGAAGCTGTGATTCTTTGCTTGTTTAAAACATCTGATGGTCTAATAAAGAGATGAATGGCCAATAGTGAGGCAGGAGGAAGGACGGGAGGAAGGCAGACAAAGAGTATAAAAAGAAAGAGAAATAAGAAAAGAGGGGAGCAGCAAGAGACTAAGGAGAAGACATGAGGGGTCAGTCACTCAGCCAGCCACAGAGTAAAAAGGAAAGTAAAATATGCAAAAATAAGAAAGATAAAATCCCAGAGGGAAAAGGAAGATGAAATAACTTAAGTAAAGCTGGCAAGAAACAAGCCAGGCACTCATAACTAAGAATAAGCTTCCGTATGTGATTTACAGGGGTGCTGGATGGTGGACCCCTCAAAAGACCCCCCCAAAAAAGCCAAAGAATGAAAAACAACCAACAACAACCTTACTTCTGCCTCTGAGACAACCACTAGTCTAAAATTTACTAAATATACGTATCTATAAATATGTAGGGCCCCTTTCTTGTTTATCTTTCTTTTGGATATGGTATTGTGTAGTATGAGTGCAACATGTTATTTACTATATAGGTGTGTGCACATGTGCATTTGGGTGTGCATGCAGGTGTATGTACCTGAATATGGAGGCCAGAGGCAATTGTTGATTCTCTTTCATTGATCACTCTCCTGAAGCTCAGCAATTTGGTTACACTAGCTGTCCAATATGCACCAGGGATCTGCCTATTACTGCACCCCTCCACCACCATTCCCTGTGCTGGGGCTGCAGGCATGTACCATGTTGCCTTGTTTTTTATATGGGTTCTGGAATCTGAAGTTAGGTTCTCATGCTTACATGATACGCAATGTACTGATTGAGCCTTCTCCCCAGCCCTCCCATTTCTGGTTTAAATTTACAGAAATAATATTTTCTAGAACTAGGAGGTTGTGGCTGTGGAACAAAGACCAAAATAGTAATAACTTAAAAAGGGATTTTCCCCTCATGTAGAAGATGGAGGAAGCATTCCTGCGATGAACTCATGGCTCTCTGTCTGGGCATACTGTCATTTGGGCAGATGGAAATGAGAAGACTAAGAAAGGCATTCTCTTTCCTTTTAGGGACATGACTTCAAATTTGCATACACTACTTTATATACATCGTATTAGTGAGTGCTTGGTCCTACTTGATCACATATAAGAGAGCAAGAAAACCATCTTTTTTTTTTCTTGGTGGCCATTTATCATTTTAAAATTTCATTACTGGAAATCATATTTACTAGACCAAATTCACAGTATCACCCTTTTTTACTGGATGCAATCTTTTATAAGTTATTCAGGTTGAAACATACATAGTCATGCATGTGCACTGCTGTTCAGTTGCACACTTTCATATATGAGCTCAGGTGACAGGTTTGCTTTAAAATTGAGGTTTTAAATTCTAAATGGGGTATGAAAAGTTTCTACACCCAGATAAGCCTCTCTGCCGATACAGAAATCCAAATCAGAGCAAATCAAACCAAATTAGGGGGGAAAGCCAATGTTTAATGGATACAGTGTTCCTGGATGGCCTTCCAGTCCCCAGAGAGGAGACAGAAAAGGGAGGGGGGTTCTGTTCTCTAGGGGACCATTTAAATCCCCTGTGGAAGTGGTCTTGAGCATCTCTGGGGGAGGGGCCATCATTTGTTGGGCTTTCTGAGATGCCAGGGTTTGGAGGGAGATGGGGGAGGGGACTTTCATAGAACCTCCACCATAACATCCCAGACTCTTTGGGTATATGGAAGCCAGCAACTGGGGCAAAGCTTTTACCATAACAGGGTACATGAATATACCAAAATTTATTAAACCATGCCCCACTGTTAGATACCTGGTCTTTTAAACACAAAATACTTACTGACTGTTTGAATCACATCAGTGAAAATGGTAAATTAGTATTGCGGTAAATAAGGATCAGGATAAACAAATAGGCCGAATAGATGTTTATTCAGGGAGAAATAACTTACAACCTAGACAGATGAACACCAGGAAATTCAACCCGATCCTCTCCTGTCCGAGTCATGCCAGAAAGAAAGAGCGCCTTCCTGGCCCCCTCCGACCTCCTTCCTCAGGTCACCTCCGCCCATCGCTCCACCCCCCAATGGGCGTGGTCAGTGCTACAGAAGGACTATCTCACTACAAATTAGTTAAATGCTAAATTATATGGATTGGTCTCAAGTACACTCTTGCTATTTTGTAAAGCTTTTCAAGCATTCTACACCAAGCCAATTAAAACAGAAACTTGACAATGCTGAACTACATAAAAAGAAGAAATAAGTCTGTGGTCCACCTAGAGTTTCTGCTGTTGTAATTAAACATTATGTGGTGTTCTGAGTTTCTTGGCAACTGAAACAAAGAGGAAGCATGTTGTGCCATTCATTCCTCATCATCTGATAAGGGTAAATAAAACAGCTAAGAGAGATAAATGTTTGCTCAATTCCATATTCTAAAACAAAGCTGTCTTATTTTACAAAACTCAAGCAGGAAAGATTAATGCCACTAATAACCAGTTGTGTAGAAACAGGACAAGACTTATCTAGAAGTATTCTTATTTTGCCCTTAAGAATAAAGGACTTAGTATTCCAGTTTTTCAGTCTAAGGGTGTAGCTCAGTGGTACAGAGCTTGCCTAGCATGTGCAAGGCCCTGGGTTCCACACTCAGTACAGTATAAAATAAGTGGGAAATTTTCTATACAGGACCAGGTTAATGCCCATATGCAAGTTAATGTATAAGTTCTGACAAGAACTAGTTATCTAGGAGGAATGAACCAAGACTCATCCAGAGTTTGACAGTTTCCCAGTAACTTAGTATTTTCCAAAAATACACTATGAGGTACCTTGGTGTCAGAAGCTTCTTGAATTTCCTGTAATTCATTTTCAACCCATTTTAGAGAAGTGAAAAGAAAGTGGTTATTTCTGCCAACACTACTTCTCTAGCACCTTTTTTTCCCAGTGTTTTTCTTCTCTTTACTACCATTATCCTGGTGCAAGCCAGAAATGCAGCTAGTAATGCCATGGTCCCACTTTGTATGACTTCGGTGTCTATGTAAAGATAAATGAAGGCCTTTAACATGGCACGCACAACCCACAAAGGCGTATTATTGACTTTGGCTCCACTTTCACTACCCACAACCATCTACCCCACAATAAATGCATGCCATATTCACCCTCACAATGGCCTGCATAGTCTTTACTGACCTCCTCTATCTAACAATAATGCCTTCCAGAAATCGTCTAAGAATTAACAGGGAAAAGGAGGAAACCCCAACTAATGGAGCCTATCTTCCTAATAAACCGTGTGCATCTCTGAGATGATACATGAGAGCAAAGCCACCCACATATTGTAAACTGCCAAGCCGACTTCATGAATTCCAAACACATAATCTCTTCAAAAATGGTAAATCACTGCATGAGTGGGTATTTAAGGTAAAACTTCCTGGCACACATGGACTGAACAAAGGACTTCAAGTAACCACTGCCACAGAAGGACAATATTGGCTCAAAAATAATTTTTCTGTTTTGAGTATCTTTGTGATTATCTGAACACATAATTTGATTGATGTTGGAGCCTAACATAATATTCAAGAAAATAATTGTTTTTCTATTAGTTTATATTAATTTTACAAAGAAATGGATTCCATTATGACATTGTTAGCTATCTAGACAGGCTTGCTTAGGGAACATTGAAGATGGACCTGATCTCTCACAATCAGCTTTGGATCTCATTTGTTTCTCTGGTAACACATCAGTTTTAAGAGAAAGAAGCATCACAATTTAAAGTACCAGATGAAAGGAAGGAGAACACAGGTGTTAGGACTTTGTTGAGGTCCATAAAATAAAACATTCATTCTCATTCACAAACTTTCTCTTTCCCTCCCTTCTTCCCTTCCTCTTCTCCCCCTCCCTCTCCCCTCCCCTCTCAAAAGCACCTATCTATGCAACTGCTTACAAATTCTCAGTGCTAAGTCTGCTCAGTTTTCCAAGTTCTAAGTAAAAAAGCATAAAATGTACCATTTCTTTTCTTGCTTTCTCTTTTTTGGCTACTAGTCAAAATCCTGCTCATGCTTGACCTGGCACTCTGAACATTCTCAGTCTTCCTCTGAATATCACCCTCTCCCCATGCAGATGCTCTACCGCTAAGCCTAACTGCTCTCTTGTAGCCTAACTTATAAGACATGACTTTCTGACCCATGGTCTGTTTTCTCAGCAGATGCCAAGATTTACTACTTACCTGCCCTGTTGGTTTATTTTTCCCCTCAAACTCTTAATACAATTATCCTTCCCCCAAGTGCATTTTAGATTCTTTCATCTGTGGAACTAAGAACCTGCATGCATATAATGTACTTCAACCATATCCTTCTCTACAACCCTAATATCTCATATCCCTTTAGTTTCATGTGTAGGAAATAATTATTAATCTTAATAGAGTTTAAGACAATAGTCTATTTATACTCAAGTGCTTCGATCACTAAGATGTTCCACTTCTAAATTAAATCACCTAATGAAACTGCTAGAAAGAGATGCTGATAATAATTCTTCAAAATGGTACAGAATACATGCAATGCTTTTCTACTATCCTATTCTTATCAGCCAGCAGGACTGAAACCTCAAAGATGCAAATAATCACCCCCTCAGACCTATTACTCTGAATAGAAATCAGAGCTGGAAAAACAAAGACCAACGGTATACAAGTCACACCCCTCAGCCTCTGGTTTCTCTGGCTTTCCCAAACAGGAGCAAATGGTTCTCATTTTTTATGTAGCCATTAAACTTTTTAAGAAATAAATAATAGCACTTTGAAATTCAATATCCTTTAGAACCATCTTGAGATACTCAAGTAATTTTGATCACATTTCAAGTAATTATGATCACAGCTTCTTAAAGTAAAGGCATGCATAATGCACGCACATGCGCATACACACACACACACACACACACATATATATATATATATATATACATACATACATACACATATATATTATGTATATCCCATCAGAGGCTACAGAGATTCTCATGCAGTCACTACTGAAGCAATCATGAATTAGGTAATCATTCCTACACCTTGCATTTTGGTGTAGGAAGGGAAGAACAACCAATAAATAAGTAAACAAAAAAGGTAGCTATGCAAGCAAGTGCAGTTAGTGAAGGCAGCTAGCATCTCTGGCAAAATAATTTTTATACCATTAGGACTATTAAATTCATACACCAGAACAATGACAAGCTCCCTAGCATATTCCAAATGTCTATATTTTAAAAAACAGCAACTGTACTTTGCTGAAAATATTGATGAACTGATTCTTGGTTTTTGCTTTTGTTTGTGAAAGTGAGGTACAAGGTTCAACAATGGTTTTACTGACACTTTGCCCACAAATGCAAAAGTGGCCCACATACAAGCATTCTATGATTATGAGTTTGTAAATTGCCTAGAGTCCCAAAATTTTAAAATCTTTGCCCTCATAATGTTTAAACACCTTTTAAAGTCCTCTAATAATAACTGTCTTAGTGGTACAAAGTACCCACCTCTAGCTGAGACACTACTGATGGTTGTTAGGGGAGAGAGTAGTTTTCTTGCTCCAGTGGATAGCCCCACACCCACATAGTTATGGGCAGCAATAATTAAACTCAGTGCATGTATTGTTTTGTTTTTTTTTGTTTTCGTTTTTGTTTTTCGAGACAAGGTTTCTCTGTATTGCTTTGGAGCCTGTCCTTGAACTAGCTCTTATAGACCAGGCTGGACTTGAACTCCCAGAGATCAGCCTGCCTCTGCCTCCCAAGTGCTGTGATTAAAGGAGTGTGCCACCAGTGCCTGACAAATAGTTTACTTTTATTTTAATTGGTGTTTTGCCTGCATGTATGTCTCTGTGATTGAGTCAAAGCTTGAAGTTACAGACAGTTGTAAGCTGTCATGTGGGTGCTGGGAATCGAACCCAGGTCTGCTGGAAGAGCAGCCAGTGCTCTTAACCACTGAGCCATCTCTCCAGTGAGTGCATTGTTTTTTTGGGTTTTTTTTTTTAAGGAAAAAAGAAAGAAGCAGCAATGTGAAGTAGTAGTAGTGAGAATCTAGGAGGAGTTAGAAGAGAAAAAGTGGAGATGTAAATATGATCAAAATATACTGTTTTCATGAATAAAATCCTCAAAGAATAAAAATATTCAATTTTTAAAAGAAGTATGTCTTATTTATAGCTTTTTATAAATATAAATTAACAATATGTAGTTTTAAAAAGCACTTTCTGAACTCCTCCTAATGTTTGCTGTGGATATGCATCTGTTTCCATCAGTTGCTGGATGAAGCCTCTATGATGACAATTGGGCTGGGTACCAATCTGGTCCCAGGAGATGGCCAGATCAGGCTACATATCTGCTATTTCTTAACTGGGGTCCTCCTCCTTGTAGGTTTCTGGGAGATTCCCTGGCAACAGGTTTTTGCCTGACCCTGAAATGTGTCCCCTTCCAGTAGTCTCTGAGGAATCCTGCAGAAGAGGGTTGAAAGGATTGTAGGAGCCAGAACAATCTTTCTTTGGGCTGCCAACTCACAAAAAATGAAACAGACTTATTAATTATAAAAGCTCAGTCTATAAGATCAAAAACACCAATGACAGTTTATTCTGGAAAGGGTGTGGAGAAAGGGAAACACTCTTCCATTGCTGGTGGGAGTGCAAACTTGTATAGCCACTATGGAAATCAGTATGGAGATTTCTCAGAAAATTAGGGATCCACCTACCTCAAGATCCTGCAATAGCACTCACTGTTGGGTATATACCTAAAGGAGGCACATTCACACCACAAGAACATTTGCTCAACTATGTTCATAGCAACATTATTTGTGATAGTCACATCTTGGAAACAGCCTAGATGCCCCTCAACTGAAGAATGGATAAAGAAAATGTGGTACATCTACACAATGGAGTACTACTCAGCAGTAAAAAACAATGGGATCCTAAAATTCACAGGCAAATGAACAGAACTAGAAAAAAACATCCTGAGTTAGGTAACCCCAAACCAGAAAGATAAATATAGTATGTTCTTACTCATAACTGGATACCAGACATAAAGCAAAAGATACCCCAGCCTATAATCCACAATCCAGAGAAGCTTGAACCCTCTTCCAGAAACAGATGGAAGCAGATGCAGAAATCCACAGCTAACTAATGGGCCAAGCTCCTGGAGTACAATCAAAGTGAGGGAGGAGCAAAAATATGAACAAAGGAGTAAAGACCACGATGGGGAAACCCACAGAATCAGCTGACCCAAGCTAGTGAGAGATCACTGACTCAGGTCTGACAAATGGAGAACCTTCATAAGACCGATCTAGACAATGGTGCAGCTGAGGGACAATATAGGAGGCCACTGGCAGTGGGTCCAAGACTTAAAACTAATGTACAAAGTGACTTAGTGGAGTCCATTCTATTTGAAGAGATACCTTGCCCAGCCTAGACACAGGGGTGTGCAGGTGGGGTGGTGCCTTGGTCCTGCCTCAATGAGATGGTAGGACAGACTTAATAGATTTCCTAACTGGAAGGAGTCCTTACCGTGTCCAAGAAGCAGATGGGAGGAAAGGAGGAATAGAGGAAATGGGAGGAGAGGAGGGAGGGGGAACTGGGAATGGAATGTAAAAAATAAATTAAGAAAAAAAAAGCTCAACCTATAGCTTAGGTCTTATAACTTAAAATTAACCCATTTATATTAATCTAGGTTTTGCCTCGTACCTTTTTACCTCTTCCATCTTGTATTTCCTGTTTTCTCTCTATATTCTCTGACATCTCTGTCACCTGGATCCATCTCCTCTTCTTCTATCTCTGCTGTGAAGTTCCATCTAAACTCTTCCTGCCTAACTATTGCCATTCATCTCTTTATTAAACCAATCAGAAAGCACCTTGGTAAAGACACCTCTTCACAGTGTACACAGTGTACAAAAAGATTATTCCACCACAAGAAAACTCACAGAATCAACTAATCTGAATTCATAGTGGCTCAGAGAGTCTGAACTGACAAAAAGGGAGCCTGCATGGGACTGAACTAGGCAGTATGCATATGTTACAGTTGTGTAGTGTGGTCTTCTTATGGGGTTCCTAATAGTGGGAGCAAGGACTGTCTCCAACTCTTTTACTGTTTTTTTGTAGCCTATCCCTTATACTGGGTCACCTTGCCTAGTCTTAATACCTGGGAGGTACTTATTATTACTGCAATTTGATATGCCATATTTTGTTGATACTCGTGGGAGACCCCACCCTTTCCTAAAGAGAAACTAAGCAGGAATGGATTGTCTGGTGGCAATAGAGGGGCATGTTGTTGGTTGCTTTTACTCTTTACCTAGCTGCCAAATAAATACCCACATGGAGGCTTAGTCTTACTTATGAATGCCTGGGCTTCACTTGGCTTGTTTCTTGCCAGCTTTCCTTAATTTATCCTGTCTACCTTTTGCCTCTGAGATTTTATCTTTATCGTACATAACATTTTTAACTTATTCTGTGGCTTGCTGTGTATCTGAGTGGCTGGCCCCTAGAGTCCTCCTTCTCTCACTCCTACATCCCGCCTTCCCAGATTTCTCATCCTATTTATTCTCTCTGCCTGTCAGCCCTGATTATCCCGCTCTTGCCTAGCTATTGACTGTTCACCTCTTTATTAGACCAATCAGGTGTTTTAAACCTGTAAAGTAACACAGCTTTACAGAATTAAACAAATACAAAACAAAAGAATGCAACACATTTTTGCATCATTAAACAAATGTTCTACAGCATAAACGAATATAACACACCTTAAAATAATATTCCACGACAGAGGGGTGGGGGATGGACTGGGGGTAGAGGAGGGAGAGGAAATTGCAGCTGGGATGTAAAATAAATAAATAATATTTTTTAAAAAGCAGTTTCTGCAAGGCCCGGTGGAACACACCTCACCTTTTTTTTTTTTTTTTTTAACTTTTTTAATTTTATTTATTTATTTTTTTTTTTTTTTACATATCGATCCCAATTCCCTCTCCCTCCCTCCTTCTTTCCCTCTCTCCCCCTTCTCATGCACCCCGGCCACCCTCCCCTCCCATCAGTCCCTCCACTCCACATTAGGGTGGTGCCATCCAGGAGGGGTCATCTAAATCTGTCAAGTCATTTGAAGCAGGGACTTGGACTTCTGTCTCTAGCTTAAGGGAGTCTCCCTCCATGGGGGATGTGTCCGCAAGGTCCTTTTGTGCACCAGGGATACATCCTGGTTCCACTGTCTGAGGTCCCTTAGACTGCTCAGGCCTTCTAGCTGAGACCCATGTTCAGGAGGTCCTGAGTCAGTTCCATGCTGGATTCCCAGCTATCAGTCTGGGGACCCATTAGCTCCTCCTTGTTCAGGTCCGCTGTCTCTATGTGTATCTGCAGCGTGGTCTTGTCCTCCCTCTCTGCATCTGGATTCCAGTTAGGCTTAGTATTTAGTTGTGGGTGTTTGCTTCTGTTTCCAACAGGTACTAGATGAGGGCTCCATGATGGGGGATAAGTTAGTCGTTGGTCTCATTATCAGGGAAGGGCATTTATGGTAGCCTTTCCACTGTTGCTCCAACATTTCTTTAGTTTCAGTTTTCTCTTCTATCCTACAATGGCTCTCTTTTTTATGTTCTCTCTCTCTCTCTCTCTCTTCTATTCCTCCCCTAACTCAATCTTCCTAGTCCCACATGCTTTCTTCTCCTCCCCTTCTCTTTCTCCTAGTTCCTTCTCCACTCACTGCCCCCCAACTCCCCATGTGCTCTGGAGAACTTGCCCTTCCCCCTTCTGTGAGGGACTTTATATGAATCTCTTAGAATATACCTTGTATCCTATTTCCTCTGGCGGCACACCACACCTTTAATCCCAGCACTCAGGACACAGACAGATGTATATGAGTTCTAGGTTGGCCTAGCCTACATAATAGGTTACAGATCAGCCAAGGTTATACAGTAAGACTGTATCAGAACAAAAACAAAATGAAGAAAACCAGTTTCAACCAGGCCTGGTGGCATATACCTTTAATCCCAGCATGCAGGAGACAGAGGCAGGCAATCTCTGTGGGTTCGAGGCCAAACTGGTCTACAGAGAGCGTTCCGGGTAGCTACAGCTACACAGAGAAACCCCATCTCAAAAAGCCAATAAAAAAAGAAAGCAAGTTTCTAAGACAATCTTAATAATACTGCTATTTGCAAAAAGAAAAAAATAAAAGTGGCTAGAGAGCTCTTTGTGTCCGAGTAATCAATGTTTCTAACTTTTTATTTGCCTGAATTATTCTAAGGTTATTTGTAAAACCTACAATTCTGTGCAGCAAAGAAAAAGCCTTTCATCAATGTCATTTGTTATTTCACATCTGTGTTCACATAAAGAATTGAAGTATTAAAGTAACCAAATGAGAACTGGATGTTTAAATAACAGTAAATTGCTGATCTGAGAATTGCAATGTTTCATGGGACAAAATGAGTCCTCTTTGTGGCTGCAGGTCATTGTAACACTGGTTCTGCAATATACTACCGGCTTTGTGCAAGTTCAATTATGGGTTCAAACCAGAGGCACTTTCTTAATTAGCAGGTAATATTCTGTCATTTTCAGTCACTGCAGAGGTCCAATTGTCACTCACAGCTTCTGTCACAGTACAATATGTCATGCTGCTTTACTGTGCAAAATATAATAGGAAGGAGAAATCGTGTTCTAGTTCCACAGCTTCTGTCCAGTTAGCAATTGGAAGGAGCTGGAAAGCTATAATAAAATATTAGGCTGTGTATCATGCTGACCTAAAATCCAACGAGTGCTTTATAGCAAGGAATGACAACCATGATGAAACTGTAAGCTACTCCACCCAACTAGCAAGGATGGGAACAAATCCCCACTGCATGGAGGCACTTAAATAAGGACTAATTATGCATATGCCACCAGGTTCATCATAGAAAAAGAACTATTTCCTTTCTTTCGCTTGCTCACATTCCCAGGTGGGGTAGCCCAGGTACTGACAATGAAATTTCTTTTAAAATGAGGGAAAAGAGTGCTATCAGGCATGTCTGTATCCCCAAGAAAGTCACAAGTGCACAACCATGGATCAAGTCCAATTTCCTCCCAAGCAAGCTCATTTCCTATGAAGAAGCAAGGGAGGAAGAAGCCTGAAGGATACTAGCCAAGATGCTGAAAGGAAGGGGAAATATGCCTTTGGACACAAGGAACTGGGGAAAGAAGTCAGTAACAAAAAGGGTCAACAGACATGATATGAGGTAAATAAACCATAGTACCAGCCCTGCCTGGTTAGAACACAGAGTACTGCCATCTTCCTGTAGGCTCCCCACAAGCTGAACAGTGGTACAACCCAGTGCATCTGCAACCTGCATGAGAGTTCCCTCATTTACTATGAGGGAGAATGGGGGAAAGTAGCTCCTGGATTCAAAAGGCTCAAAACAGAGAGTGTGGATTAGGACCACTTTTAAAGCTCTGCATTACCATTTAGTAAGCTGGATGACCTGGGCAAACCCTTCAATATCTCTCCTTTTTCTCATCAAAAAAAAAAAAAACTATAATAATGTTGAGATAGTATGAGGAATTAAGTTAATAATTATAAAAGTCCTAGAATAGAGTTTAGCACACCCCTTCACTTATAATGGCTAAATTTATAATATTTCTTAACTCTCCAGGCCCAGAATCAGGGTTATGACTTGGCCTGCCCACCCAATCTATGATCTGCTGGAGTATGTGAAGGGACCTGACCCACAGACCCACAGTGGCAGGATATCCGCAACACAGGGCAGCAGCAGGATATCCAAAAGGGTCTAGTGAGAATCCAGTATTGATAGTGTATCAGAAACCAGAGGCCTCCAACCAGACCAATGACTCTGCAATGAATATTTCCAAATAAAGATACATGGACAAAAGGGTTTACTGTGGGACTCACTGTGTCACACTACAGTTTCCATGATGAGATTCCCCCCCTCCCCCACTTTTGTTGGTTCTTTTTGTTCTCTCTCTCTCTCTTTCTCTTAAATTGTATTGGGAGGTGGGCTTTGAGGGCAGATATGCAGGCACAGAAAATGAATGTGATCAAGATGCATGGTGTAAAGGATACAAAGAATAAATAAAAAATTTAAAATGAAAAAATAGCAGAGAAGTGATGGTATTCCACAGAAATTATATTTTTTACTATATTCTGAATTTGGATATTTACTCACAGTAGCAGAACTATCCTCTCTTGGGGCACTGGGATGCAGCTCCCAATCAGCTGTGAGCCCATAAAGAAAACACCTGGAACCCTACAGTACCCTGGGTGGCTAAGGTGGGGGTTGCAGTACATTAGGTGAATTCAATTCATTTGATGTGTTTAACAACATCTGTTTAAGAACTCTTGTTAATTTTTTTAATGAAAAGTTTAAAAATGCTGACACAACTAGAAAGAGTCCCTGGCCCTCTCCGGGTCCCTCATCTGAGGTGAGATTGGAGTTCTGTCCTCCCTCCTCATCTGGACTTCCAGCAGGAGCACTGCTGCTTGCCCTAAGAGAAGATGCTCCTCACTCCTACTTTCTCATTGTCCTCGTTCCAATTCAGATCTCTTATCCATGGCACAACCCCAGTTTGTCCTGCTAGCCTATCCGCTTAAGAAGGCCTAGCAACAGCATATATGTGGTGATGGAGTCCAGCAGGCAAAACGACTCCCAGAACACAACCAGGCTGCCACTGGTCACAACTTTTATTTTGGTTTGCATAAGGATGCAAGACAGAAATAAACAAGAGAACGCAGTTACATTTCAAGGGGAGGCTAAGCAGCTTGCCATGTACACAGCTGCCTCTACCCTTCACTCACATGGGTAGCATATGACTGCTAGAGACAACAGGCAAGATGCTTATAGGTCTTTGTAAAAAACCAACCAAGAAAAATTCACGCCTCTTTTCCTACCACTCTCAGACAAGCCAACTGACATGCTCTCTGGCCCAGGGAAGCCCTATACAAAAACCTAAGCAGATACCAAAACCCCCAAATACCTTAACTCTATTGGTTGGTGTGTTTTGAGATGGTATTCATGTATTCCAAACTGACCTTGAGTTCAGCATTCAGTAAAGGGTGATCTTGAACTTCTGAACCTTCTGCCTCTGACTCACAAGTGCTGGGTATAGGCATTCGTGCATCAATAGGTCTGTTGTAGACAGTGTTGGATATCAAACCAAGGGCTTTTCATAATCTTAGATAAACATTCTACCAAGTAGAGGGATTACCAGCTCCAACTCAGCATTCGTGCATCAACAGGTCTGTTGTAGACAGTATTGAATATCAAACCAAGGGCTTTTTGTAATCTAGACATTCTACCAAGTAGGTAGATCACCAGCCCCAACTACTGTTTTCAAAGAATTTGGGTGATCAAAATCAACCACAGGCAAGCCCAAATCATAACAAAACTTCAATCATAAATGTCAATCCATATTTTTAATAAAATAGAGCTTCAAGCCCCAAAATAGCAATTGAAGGCCCCCACAATCCTGCCTTCTCTTGCACCACCTGATCACCCTATGCCTAATTTTGGACATAAAACATGCCTTGCTCTTTGGTTGACGATACAAAGTTGTACTCTATTTAGGATGTCACTTGTTGGTGGCGGAAATGTGTTATTTTCTCCTTCTATAATACAGCAATCAAGCATAATCCTAAATGAGGTAATGTCATAAAAAGAGGAACATGGTATGTACTCGCTCATATATGGATTTTAGACCTACAACAAAGGATCACCAGCCTATAATTCACACCACCAGAGGAACTAGGCTACAAGGTATATTCTAAGAGATTCATATAAAGTCCCTCACAGAAGGGGGAAGGGCAAGTTCTCTAGAGCACATGGGGAATGGGGGGGGGCAGTGAGTGGAGAAGGAACTAGGAGAAAGAGAAGGGGAGGAGAAGAAAGCACGTGGGACTAGGAAGATTGAGTCAGGGGAGGAATAGAAGACAGAAAAGAGAGAGAGTGTGGAAGAGAGAGAGAACATAAAAGAGAGAGCCATTGTACGATTGAAGAGAAAAATGAAATGTCCAGAAATCTACAAGACTGACCCCAACTAACAATTTGAACAACAGTGGAAAGGCTACCATAAATGCCCTTCCCTGACAATGAGACCAACAACTAACTTATCCCCCATCATGGAGCCCTCATCTAGTACCTGTTGGAAACAGAAGCAAACACCCACAACTAAACACTGAGTCGAACTGGAATCCAGATGCAGAGAGGGAGGACAAGACCACGCTGCAGATACACATAGAGACAGCGGACCTGAACAAGGAGGAGCTAACAGGTCCCCAGATTGATAGCTGGGAATCCAGCATTGGACTGACTCAGACCCCCTGAACATGGGTCTCAGCTAGAAGGCCTGAGCAGTCTAAGGGACCTCAGAGAGTGGAACCAGGATGTATCCCTGGTGCACAAAAGGACCTTGCGGACACATCCCCCATGGAGGGAGACTCCCTTAAGCTAGAGATGGAAGAGAAGTCCAAGACCCTACTTCAAATGACTTGACAGATTTAGATGACCCCTCCTGGATGACATCACCCTACTTGTGGAGTGGAGGGACTGATGGGAGGGGAGGGTGGCCGGGGTGCATGTGGGGGGGGGAGGGAAGGAGGGAGAGAGAGGGAACTGGGATCGATATGTAAAAAAATATATAAGAATAAAGTTTAAAAAAATACAAAACTGGGTAAAATGTCAATTGTATTTAAGCAACCAATGAATTCAAATCACTATTATTCTGCTACAGTGAAAAAATTTATAGGATTTTAAAAGCTCCAATGTCTGGATTGAAGTGATCCTTATACACGTGACATGGAAAATGCTACAAGATTCATCTAAGCCTCTCTCAATTCTATAGGTGGAGGAAGAAGGCACTTTAAGGTGATCTTAAAGCCGGTATCTTTTATAAATCTGTTCTGGGAATGAAACTTAAGGCCTCACACATGCTAAACAAGCTTTCTACCCCTTGGGTACATCCTTAGTCTCATAAAACTAATTTCCTAATACCTCTTCTGCATAGCACTCCCACTTATCCTTGTTAAGTGAGGCCTATGTCCCTATACAACAAACAGTCAAATGCCTAAGGGGGTGGTGGCTCAGCAGATGAAAAGAAACAGTTAGACTTGACCAAAATCTAAAACTTCTACTTTACAAAAGACACTGCTAAGGAAATGAAATGATCAGCCATGGGCAGGGAGAATATAAACAAAGGATGTTTACCAGGTAAAGAATTGGTATCTCAAAATACATACAAACCTACTAAAAATGCAAAAATAGGTCAAAGTGGGAAAAAAATATAAGATGATAGAGGATCATAAATATGCAATAGAAAGATGTTCAATGTCATTCATTAGTAAAGAAATGCAAATCAAAACAATAAGATACATGAGAATGGATTAAATTCAAACTTCCTTTAAAAAGCAGACATTGTGAACATGTAGACTGGTCTGATATCTTCTACAGTGTTCCTGGAAATGCAAATTATTCACACCCTTAAAAAAATGGTTGCCAGGTTTTGGCAAAATTAAGCATTCACTTACCATACAAGCAGAAATGAAAAACACAAACAAATGCCCACACAAAGAAATGTAGGTGAATGTTCATCACAGCTTTATTTATAATACCCCAAAAGTGAAAGCAACCAAAAAAGGTTCAACAAATAGCCAATATGCAAGTAAACCATGAAACACCCATACAATGGAATTCAGCATCTCAGAAACAAAAAGACAAATTCCTGATAAATATTATGCTACATCTAAGAAGTCAAGTACACAATATTACCAGATTTATTATTTGCTCCCCAACAAGGAAAAAGCACAGAGATATAAAACATAACAGAAGTTGCAAGAATTCAGGTAGGACAGTGAATATGTTCAGCAAAAATACATGAAGATTTTTGGGAGAACAGAGTGCTCTATATCCTGATAGTGGTGGAAGTCTCACAAGTAGGTAAGAGTATATTTAAAAGGAATGAATTGCATTCTATGTAAATTATATATCGATAAATATATATTTTTACAAAAATATATTGAGGGCCTGCAAGATGGCTCAGCTGGTAAGGTATCTGCCTATTTTGATATCCAGAAGTCAAATGGTGAAAGGAAATAAAGGACATGACCTACTCCAGCAAGTTGCCTTATAACGTTGGTAAGTACTGTGGCACATGTGCCCACACACATACATGTATACACATACACAAGCAAGTACACACACACAGAGAGAGAGAGGGAGAGAGAGAAATAGAGAGAGAGAGAATACATAAATGTAAGTTCTTTTTAAAGAATACATTAAATTGAGTACATAGTAAATATTTGTTAGATGACTCAATAAATTGGGAGCTTGGCAATTAAAGAACTTAAGGAAATACAGTATATCTGGATAAGCTGACAAAAATCTAAAACTTTAAATAAAACTGGGAGTTAATGTATATTATATTGCAGCTTAATTCTGATTCCATCAGAAGCGTTTGGTGCATTTTTAATGTTAGCATTTGTGACATTACAACACAGACTTAAATGCTTGTTCCCTTAGTATCACATCATGCAATCTAACAGAATAGGATTCTGAGAAGTTGTTTTACTCTGTAATTTCAAACTTCAAAAACATAATCAACATTTTAATATAATAATAGTGGATCTCTGAATAACATTTCTGATTTATGTAATTCAGAAATTCCTTGTATTGATGAAATTTTGGATTGACCTTGATCAAATACTGATTTTTAATGTTACCATTCAACATATAGCTTACATAGTTATTCAGTGACCAAGCTATTAACCTTTTCAAGTTCTATGTCATGCTTGGCAAGCTTCCACCAAACCACTATCAAGATATACTTTGGTTCAGTCTTCCCTATTTTCAAACACTTGTGCTCAACCCAGAACTAGTAACATTTACATAGAAACCCAAATCCATGTGCAGGACTTTGATTTCTTGCCTCTTCTTGTTTTGTCCTTAATTGTCCTGTGGTGCTAGGGATGGAACCCAGGACCTCCTACATGCTCTATCACTGAGCTGCAGCTCTACATCAATTTTTTAAAATTTCAGAATAGTCATACAGTTTAAAGGGATTGTGGACAGGCCGGAGATGTAGAGCACTTGCTAGAGCTATTATGTTCCAACTGTCTTAGCATGTGTAGGTTTGATCCTCAGCACTAAATAAACCACATGTGGTCACATACACCTATAATTCCAGAAGCAGGGCCAAAGAATCAGCTGCAGAAGTCAGGGATATATGTGACCCTGTCTCTGCCAGTAAATCAATAAAGGCTGAGAAGACCTTATTTATAAATAACAAAATCACAAATATCAAAAATAAAATAGCACAATATAAAAAGAAATAAAACATAAGTATAACAAAAATATAAAATATCTATGAATAAACTTGAGAAATGTACAAAACTTGAGAAAATTCAAGAATAGAGCAGAAGGTATAAGAGATCCTGACTAGGAAGAATCATAAAAATGATACCGCCCATGTTGACTCAGAAATTCACTGCTCTCCTAATAAAAAATGCCAAAGATATTTGGACAGGAGGTAGGCAAACTGATTCTAGTCACATGCCGAACCAAACAAACAAGAACCAGGAAAATTCAGGGGGAAAAAGAGAAGGGCAGGAAAAGGGCACTGGTCAAAGCAGATTTAATATGTTATCTAAGAGTCTTAACCATAGCTATTGTGATATGAGACAGCAAGAAACCAGAATGGGAAGCCTAGAAATATACATAGCTGTTTTAGTGGGGCCAACCTGAACTTCTTAGCTACTGTGTTAGAACAAAGAGTAACTATGGGGGGGGGATATCTAACAACAAAGTCTAGACACCATTTAAAACATGAAAATGCTAACAATCCGGAAATGCTAACAACCCGATAACAACATAAGTGTAGGAGAACAGAAAACACAAACACAGTGTGTGTTTGGGGAGGGGAGGTTCCAACTGAAGAGAAAGTGTAACACATAATGGATAAAGAGTTAACCTCCCTAATGTACAAAAAAGCTACTAGTTTCAAGAAAAAGACAAGCCCATATGAAAATTAGAAAAACTATAAGCAATTCACAGAAAAACGCATTAATCACCTGTAAACTTAAAAATCCATTATTTCTAATAAAAGGAAAGTAAATTCTAACAAAACAATACTATTCTCTCATGATGACAAAAGTCCCAAAAGTTTGACAGCATGGCTGTTAGCAAGACCTGTGGCAAAGCAGGTATTTTCCTAACAGCTAGTGAGAGCATAAATAAACAGCCAATCCCAAATTATAAGCCATTTCCCTCTCAATCCAATAATCTAAAGTCTAGACCCTAATCACACAACACAACTGGACATGAATTAACAAACAAGGTTATCCCCAAGATATTGTTTAGTATAACAGTAGAAACAATCATGGTGACCACCAACACAGGACTCATTTGTACTTCATTCACACAGAAAATCATGCAACTTTAAAGAATGATAAGAAACAACTCCTTTGATGAAATAGAATGACAACCAAACAACTTAAATGAGAAAGCATGTTAGCATGCAAGGGCCAGCGGTGCACTGCCTTTTGTAATAGAAGAGGTGAAAATTAGCCAGGTTTCTATTTTCTTGAATTTATGAAAAACAAAACAATATCAAACACTGGAACAACAAGCCAATGACAGTGTCAAGCAGAAATAGAAGGGATATGTTCCTTTTAAATTTCTTTACCTATTTTAAAAATAATATTTTTTTTAAAAAAAACATCCTGTTATGTACCTGTTCTTCCAACTAATCAGGGGTGTAAAGCAGAGGGATCACTTGATCCCAGGAGCTCAGGGATAGCCTGAACAACATAGTAAGAACCCCAACCCAAAAGAAAAATAATGCAATAAAAACTCAGGGAAGGCAAAAATAGGCAAAACTAAAGAATATATTATTTAGGAGCACCCACACACCTATAATGACTATTCCAACATTGTCAGACTGCCTTTTTGTTGTTGATCTTTCTGTTAATACAATTAGGATGTAGGTTGGGTTTGAAAGCCTTGGTTTCCATGGTTACATTCAGAGTACAGGGGCTTTCAAATGCCTCATCTTTATGGAATAGGGTAACTTGCCACAGGCTTTTCTCAATGCCTTTTCCTCCCTTGGCTTTGAACTTCCCCTCGACTCTGAAGTCTGTGCACATCTCTCTCCCGCAGCCACCTGAGTTGTATTCCATTGTTGTTACTATTTGATGTTTGTTGGCTTAGTAATGGTGGGGGATTCTCTGATGTTCTCATAAATCCTCAACATTAGGCAGATACGGAATCTGGGTCTTGGGCTGGTAACCTTAACACGTGTTCTTGATTCCCCCATGTGCAATGCTGAGCCAGGCAGAAATGATTTCATCTATTGTACTGCCCTATGAGCAGTGGGTTTTCAACAATACCCTCCATGCTGTTATCCTTCTTCCCAAGGATTAAAACTTCTGTTCTCAGGAGCTGTCAGGGGTGGGCTAGCAGTGTTTGCTTTTCCCCTACTCCTGTAAGCACATAGTGTGCTTTCTCAGGATTCTAGCTGCTTTTCATTAAGAACACCTGGTGGGGATCCTAGAGGAAAAGCTTGCACAAGGATGAGAATCTAGACACCCCCAATCTCTGGCAAACCCTTAAAATCCTACTTTAACCTTCTTAATGGTTTCCACAGCTTTCAGCAGTGTCTTCTGGGTAAGCAAACACTGATGTGACACCTGTGTCTCTCACCCAATTTGGGCTTAGTTATTTGCTCTGAAACCTTTTTTTTTTTTTGGCTTGGATTCAAGAAAGACTAATTTGCTACTTATCCAGCAGCTTCCAGCTGTAAGCATGAGAGCTCTCCATGCCAAATTCTCTCTCTGAGCCACAACCACGTTTCTGTGTATTAGTTTTTCAAATAAATATACATACACACACACACACACATATATACACAACACATATATATATTCATATATATATACACCTTGCATATATGGCAAATGCTCTATGACTAAGCCACATCCACAGTCTCTCATTAAGGTTTTCTCAATAAGGTTTTCTCACAAGACCTGGATATTTGCAATACTGAAAGAGTGAAACAATTCACTGAATGCTCTGCTAATCATAGACACTGAAAATTTGGAAAGCCCAATAGCATTAATATCTAATAAATGATTCTGATCAGTTTCCGTTGTAAATAAGACAGCATTTATTTTCATTAACTTTCTTTCTTTCGAGGCTGTCTCGGAACTAGCTCTGTCCACCAGGCTGGACTTGAACTCACAGTGATCCACCTGCCTCTGCCTCCTGAGATCAAAGGTGTGTGCCACCAACACCTGGCAGGGATAATGTTTCTTGACCTTGATCACACAACTTTTTTCCTCTCTTCTGGAAATTGAATATATGGCACAGCAGACCAGGCCCTCAAGGGTGCATTTTATACCTGCCTTGAACTTAAAGACCCCAGCCAATTTTCTGCCTTTTCTTGCTCTGCTACACACTGCAAAGGAGAGGCAGCAGGGGGACTCCTGCCAACTTCGTTTTAAGGTTCCCTTCCAAGTGACTGACAGCTCTGTTCATTGCATGAGAGGCATGAGTAAGACTAGAAGGTAGTAAGGAAGGAGAAGCTAAGACAGGTGGTAATTCCTTTCTCTCCATTCTCTCTCCTTTCCCTGTCAGTCTCCGTATCTCTCTTGCTCTCACAATCCCTGTTCTTTCTCACAGGTGAGAACAACACAGCTCTCTCTCCAGGTCCCATGCTTTCCTAGATGTCTTTCCTAATGTTCCAGTTCCTGACAAGAGACCTTGTCCCTAAGCTCTGATATATATATATTGTTTTGGTGTCAGTCCAAGAGTTGGTGGTCCTCTCTAGGTTGCTTCAACAGAGTCTATCTGCCATCACTATTCTTCCATTTTTTTAGCTAACAGTTGCCTCATACTGAAGTAACTTCTGCTTTTGTCCTGGCTGGACTGATAGATCCTCATCAGCCACATCATACCTCCACCCTGTACCATATTACTCTGCAACAGATGAAACACACCACACTATTACCACTCTGTCTCTCTTTCATGCGATCATAAGCAATCTGCACAGTGCTGCCACTGGGGGAAAAAACAATTCTTTCATTCATACTACTGGAGAGAACGGTTCTGGCTAGTTCATAGCCTGCACTCTGAATGAAAGCCATCTTTTCTTTCTCTAGTACTCTCAGAGCCAAAATGTACAGCCACAGCCAACAGAGTCCTAGACTAGAAAAGGAAACTCCATGGTAAGCTTGTTTCAAGGACATCTGTGTATACATAATCATATTTAACCACATAAACACACATACCAAGTCCACAGTTCAAGAAAAATAAATATCAAATGACAGAGTGTATGTGTACAGGTTTTCAAAACCAAGAAATCAAAACTCCTTTATGAAACGAAACCTTCCACTTCCAGGCAAGATAGAAAACAGAACTGAGTTTATACCATTTTACACAAAATATATGAAATGGTGGTTTCCAGAATAGCAACCATCAGGTAATGGATGCTAGTGATCCCTGGGAGATGAGAAATGAGGCGAGTGCTGTGACCAACTGGCCTACTGTTATCAATGGAGTCTGCAGGGCCACAAGACAGAGGGAGTAAGTAAAGCCTGGTAGCTGCCCAAGTCAAGAAAGCCAAGAGTACAGGTAAAAAAAACACCTAAATTTCACTGGACAGAGAAATTTGACCTAGCTACACAAGATCAGAATTATGGAAATCCACAGAGGGCCTCTCCTTTGGGTATTAAAGGCAGATTCACACATGCTTATGAGAGGGGAGAGCAAACAGAGTAAAAAGGACAATACTGAACACCCACAGAGAGCCAGGCAAGGTGACACATGCCTATAATTCTAGTACTTGTGAGGCTAATGAAGGAAATCAAAACTTTGAGCCTAGCCTGAGCTACTGTGTTGAAATGTACAAACAAATAAAAGCTGAAGAAAAAGGACTACTGAATGCATTTTATAATGCTAATAATACCCTGACTCACCAACACAGACCCTATCATGTGTAAGCACAAAAATTATAACCAAAATTTTAACAAACAATTCTAATAATAATATATTTTAAAAGTAGTACATGATAACCAAGTGGAGTTTATACTAGGAATCCAGAGTTTGCTATCCAGTATAGAATTCTTTCACAAGAAAGAAATGAAAAACACACAATCATCTCAACATCTGCATGAGAGGCACTTGAAAGCCTCCCACAGCCACTCCTGCTAAAGCCTCTTAGCAGAGTAGAAATTGAAAGGTGTTTCCTCTATTTGATAAACATCAGTAAAAATATACAACTAACATTAATGTTTCAAGAAAAGACAGGAATGCCCATCTTTACCACACCAGTTCTAACATGCTCTGATATTATAATAATATGTTCTACCTGGTACAACTAGGGTACAAAAAAGAAATGCCACTTTTAGTCCCAGTTCTCGGGAGGCAGAGGCAGGCAGATCTCTGAGTTTAAAACCAGCCTGGTCTACATGCTAAGTTATAAGCTAGCCAGAGCTGCATAGAAAAGAAAAAAAACAACAACAACAAAAACAAAAGACAACAAAAGTAATGCCTTGCAGATTAGTGAGAAGTACAAATATCATTACTCACAAATGATATAATTGACTACATATAAAAATCTGACAGAATAATCAAAAGGCTACTTAAATTAAAATGTGACTTTAGCAATGCTACAGGATACAAGAAATGCAACAAAGAACTGGAAATTAAAAATATAAAAAAAAAACAGTAGCAATTGTAATGCCACCACAAACCTGAAATACTTAAGGTTTTAAATGTACATGACTTCACCAGAAAACATTTGAGGCCTTTCTGGTCTACAGAGCTAGTCTCAGGGCAGCCAGAGCTACACAGAGAAACCCTGTCTCAAAAAAACAAAAACCAAAAATAAAATAAAGTAAAATTCCCCTAGAAAACAATGCTGAGATGAACTAAAGGAACCCCAAATAAATAGAGAGCTGTGTCGATAATGCTCATCCTCCGTGAAGTAAGTACCAATTGAACATGTCAATCAAAACACCACCAAGACACTTTGCAGACAGAAATAAGCTGACCTGGGAAGGTCAAAGAATTGGAACAGCCCAAACAATCTTAGGAAAGAAGAATAAAGACTCATACTACCCAACTGGAAGGCTCATAATAAACGAGCAGTAAGAAAAGTGTGGTTCTGGCAAAGGTAAATACACAGATCGGTAGATCAACCATGGAAATTTCAGAGGCAGAGGTATATAAATACAGGTAATTAATTTTTGACAATGCTGCAATAGAAACAACATCATATCAACAAAATTATTGAAACAACTGAGCATTCCTACACACAAAAAAAAATTTGAATCTGAACCAAAATGTCATACCTTCTACAAAAATTAACTGTAAACAAATTCTAGATCTAGATGCAAAGGTATACAACATTTAGATGAAAACAAGAAAGACAATCTTTCAAACCTGGGGTTAGTCAACTAGAGCTTTTTTAGACGTGTGCCAAACAGATGTTACCAAGCCCATCGCAATGTAAAAGTTTAGTTCTAAAAATGGACATGGCTTAAGATGGGTGTGGTGGTGCTAGGTGAGCTGTACAGTTTCTCTAGAAAACATTTCAACAGTTTTCATGTGAAGTGAAACCAAGGATTAGTCTACTACCCAGCAACTATAAAAAATTAAAACTTAACATTCATTCATGCAAAAATAAATATAGTAGCCCTACTCACAACCTCTCCAAACTGGAAATAATCCCAGCATCTCTCAACTGTGGTATATCCACTAAATGCAATCCCATATTGTATTTTAGACAATAATTATTCATCTTGTCAATATTAAACAATATTTTAGACAATATTCCAGTAAATGAAACCAGTTTTAGACAATAAACATTCTTTTATTAGAGAGTCACACAGAAGAGTGATTCTCAAAGGTAATACACTGACTGAAAGTGTTATCCTCAAACATTATATACTATTTGGTTCCATTTACACATTAGACTTGAAAACACAAAACTGAAGTGATAAACAGCACACTGGTGATAGTCTGATTGAACCCATAGTATGACAGTTTCCTTGGTGGGTGGGTGAGTGTGTGTGTGTGTGTGTGTGTGTGTGTGTGTGTGTGTGTGTGTGTGTGTGCGCGCGCGCCCGCACATCAGTTGTTGGGAGGGTATCAAAAGAGTCCAGAAGAGAGCTGCAGTTACAGAGAGTTGTCAGCTATCATATGTAAGTGCTGGGACCCACACTCAGGCCCATTGGAAGATCAGCAAATGCTCTTAACCACTGAGCCACCTCTCCATCTTTGTTACAGTTGTGGTTACACATATCTACATGTACGTTAAAATTCATAAAACTGCACGTTAAAGTAAAAAAGTTAATTTTCATTATCACTTTAAAAATAAAACTTAAAACTAAAAAATAAAGAACAATAACAAGTAAAGGGAGTATAGGTATAAACACTAAGGAAGTCTCACAAACACAAAAATCTAACAACAGCTGACATCACCTTAGTCTACAGGAAAAACTTTCACACAACAGGCCTGAAGTCACTGTCCCTAAAAGGGACATAATTAACCCTTACAATAGTTCCTGGGAATGTGGCCTGTGAAATGTTCACTATGCTGCTAGTTAATAGAGACGGTGATTCTGTGTGCCTGTGACACTAAACTCTGTTATACTGTCCTAGTAAGATGGTCTTCACAATGTAATTTATAGTAAACAACTGGTTTCCATCTGAGCGTCAGAAATTTCAGAGAGGGCCTAGCAAGTACAGGATCCTGAAGTAGGGACCCTGGGAGCCTGCATAAAGCAGAAATGCAAATGTGTGCTGACAGAGCATGAAGCTTGCTGTAGTAACAAACTCAAGCTCAAATCCCCTAAGAACTTGAGAAGCTCACATCTAAACTCTTCCAGATTCCACTCATAAAATCAGGAGTTTTTCCCTTGCTGATCCTTCTGTGCCCCCCTTTCATTGTAATAAGTCACAGCCATGAGAGTAAGTGTGCCTCAATACTAGACCTTTTCATCTAATATGCAGGTGGTTGTTAGATGACTAAAACAAATATAAGTGGTGCTGAAAATCTGAAGTCCTTCCTTAAACTAGACTCCTGTCTACTCTTCACTTTGCAATAGAACTCCAAAGAGAGCCATATGTGTGGTAGGTATGAGCATCTGTATCAGCCCCTCAAACATCCCATGTCTCACATTTCAATTCAAGTAACACTAATAGCTTGGCATAAGCATTACAATTAGGTTCAGCAGCAAATAGAAAATCCGAATTACTCTCACAAGAAACACAAAAGTATGAAATCCAAACCCAACAGAATTCTGGCAAATTCTATTTTACTGTATTGCCAGAAATATTTCTCATTCTCAAGGTCATCTCTTGATTTAACATAGCTGATAGAGCTCTAGCAGTTACATCAATACTCCCAAAACCAGACAGATAGCATGTCTAAAATAAGAATATTTTATACAAGTCCACCCAACACTTCACTTTGCCTTCTGTCTCTAGCCAGAACTTAGTTGCATGTCTATACCTAGTGGCAGAAGTACTTTTCACTTCACAGCAACATGCTGAGCTAAATGATCAGGATTCTACTAGGAAAAGGCACAATCGATACTGAAAGGTGTGCAACTGAAATCTCTGCACCTAGTTAATTCTACTTTTAGTACAAAGGAATCTGGAGCCAATCCTTTTAATAACCCAAAACAAATTGAGAAAAATGTAGCTTTATGTAAAATGTGTTTTAGGAGTAACTATGGAAAAGCAAAATAGGAGGAAATGAATCGGGTATAAAGCTAAATTTACACCCCCATTAGAAGTTTCTCATTTTCTATATTCTCAGCAAAAACAAAAACAAACAAACAAAAAACCCACTTGATATGAGCCAACAGTAAACTTAATAGATTTACCACAGGACATTTACTATCTTAGTAAAATATTAAACAAGTTCAACAAAATGCAGGGCTTAGACATTTTAATGTCTCTGAAAATACAGAGTCTTAATTTTTAAAAAAAATAGGATAGGATGACATGCTTTATTGACTCCCGTGGGAGGCCTGCCCTTTTCTGAACAGAGGAGTGGATGGGGGGGAATAGAAAGAGGTGTGGGGAAAGAACAGGAAGGGGAAGCTGTGGTTGGTATGTAAAATAAATGAAAAAAATTAATTAAAAAAAGAAAAAAATAGGATATGGTTCAGAAGAGCAGCCTGGTGTACATCTCAAATTCCAGCACTATGGAGGCAGAGACAAGCACATCTCTGACTTCAAGGCCAGTCTGATCTATGTAGGGAAATCCAGGCCAGACAGGGATAAATACTGAGACCCTACTTCAAAAGCAAAATGAAACCATTCTTATTTGAAACTATTCTCAGTTCAGCAGCAGATCTGAAGACAGCAGCCCATACTCCTGGTGTTTGGCTTCAGAAAGGAAAGAGAAGAC
The DNA here is from genome assembly GCF_943737965.1 of Phodopus roborovskii. Classification (NCBI taxonomy): domain Eukaryota; kingdom Metazoa; phylum Chordata; class Mammalia; order Rodentia; family Cricetidae; genus Phodopus; species Phodopus roborovskii. The sequence goes on along the minus strand of NW_026126009.1, from coordinate 295,743 downwards.
TTTATTGAATTCTAGATAGATAGATAGATAGATAGATAGATAGATAGATAGATAGATAGATAGATATCTGCTTTTTTGGTTTTTTTTTTTTTTTTTTTTTTTTTGGAAACTATCCAAATGAATGAGTCAAGGTGTTTATTTTCCCAACTCAACAACAACAACAGAAAACTTTAAGGTAAATGAAAAACTCATAAGTAGGTAACAAGACTAGTATGGCCTATTCAAGGAGAGAAAAATGACAGAAATCATCTGAAGAAGTCAAGATCCTAAACATATTATACAAAAACTCTGAGTAGTGAATATGATTAAAAACTTAAAGGAAACTATGAAGAAAGACACAAAGGAAATCAAGAAAACAATGTATGAACACAAATAAAATGAAAATATCAATAGAAATTATAAAAAGGAAGTATTCAAACACTGAAGCTGAAAATTTGACCAAAGGGGTTAACCAGAATATTTAAGCAGGTAGCAGGATGAATTAGTGAACCTGCAGATAAGAGAACTGAAATTGTTGGGCCTGAGAAACAGAAAGAGAAAAATATGTAGAGAAGTAAAGCCAATAGAATTGTATCATGACATCAAGTAGATCAACAACCACATTGTGGAAATTCTAGAAGGAGAGAAAAAAAAAGTTATAATATTTGAAAATACAAGTGCTGGAAAATGCCAATATTTGATGAAATTAATGAACAAGACATCTACAAAGCTTAAGAACCCCCAAGCATGGGCTGGGGAGAGATGGCTCAGTGGTTAGGAGCACTGGCTGTTCTTTCAGAGGACCTGGATTCAATTCCTAGCACCACATGGTGGCTCAGAACCTCCTATAACTCCAATCCTTGAGATCTAACACCTTCTGGCTGCCACAAGCACTGCACAATATAGTGCACAGGCATACATGCAGTCAAAATATCCATACACATAATATGTAACAAAATAATTTGCAAAAAGGAATCACCAAGAAGGATTAATCCAAAAGCCCCACATCAAAATATACCATAATTAAACTCATTAAAGACAATCTTAAAATCAGGAAGAGAAATAATTTTGAAACACAGAAGGGTTTCTCAATATGGTTAAAACTAATTTTGGCAGAATCCTTAAAGCTGATATGGAAAATGAGATAACATATTTAAAATGATAAATGGGGAAGAAAAAAACTCTATTAACCTGAAATTCTGCATCTGGCAAAACTATCCCTCAAGAGTGAAGAAGTTAAGAAATTCACAAATAACAATTAAGGAACTTCAATTATTTAATAATAAACAAGAAATATTGAGGGATTTCTCAGGCTCAAGTGAAAGACACCACCCAGTAACTCGAAGTTATGTGAAGAAATAAAGACTACTACTTTAAAAATCAGGTAACTGTAAAAGCTTTTGGTTTATAACTCCCTGTTTCTATATGATTAAAAAGGAAAATAAAAAAGTCATCAGCTGGGCAGAGGTGGTATACACCTTTAACCCCAGCACTCAAGTGGCTGAGACATGCAGATATCTATGAGTTCGAGGCCAGCCTGGTCTACAGAGTAAGTTCCAGAGTAAGTTTGGACAGACTCCAAAACTATACAGAGAAACCCTTTCTCAAAAAAAAAAAAAATAACCAGTTATCATTAACATATTTTAATGGTAACACTGTGTGTAAAGATATGATTCTGGACAATAATATAAAAGGACAAAGGCAGAGGTAGATTGAAGTATTTGTACACCACTGTTTTATAGTTTTTTTTTTCCTTGCAGATGAGACGCATGTACTAACAAAATGAGAATGCAACCCATAGAATGGGAATAAATATTTACAATTCACATATCTAAACTATATAAAGAATTCCTACAACTCACACAATAAATGTTTCTCTAAATAAGATATGCAAATAAACAATAAGCACAAAAGAGGATACTCAACCCTGGGTCCCTTGGAAAATGCAAATCAAAGCCACAATGGGAAACCACATTAAATCTGCTAAGGTAGCTCTACTTTGAAAAAATATAGTGGAAAAATACAAGAGTTGGAGAGGATGTGAAGAAATCTGAATCTTTGTATGGTACCTTGGGGTAGGAATACAAAATAGCACTGCTGTTAATGGAAACAGTTTAGTGGTTCTTCAAAAAGTCAAACATAGAGTCATTATATGAACCAGCAAGTCTACTCCTTGGTATATTCACAAAAGAACTGAAACAGATACTCAAACAGATATTTGTATGTAAATTTTCATAGCAGCAGAATTTAAGTCTAAATATCCATCAACTGACTGGATAAATAGAAGTTAGAACAAAAGCATTTAATGCTAAGTACCATTACAGTATATTGGTTTTCCATAGACTACAATGATTAAATGTTTACAGAGCACCTTCAATATGACAGGCAAAGTTCTAGGAGTTGCAGAAAGCAAACAAGACAGGTATCTGCATTCACATAGGGCTTACAATTTAGTGTATCTTAGAAAAGCTCCCACACAAGATTCTAATAAGCCCACCACAATAATCAGGAAAAGGCATGATAGTGCAACAGACCCCACACAATCTAAAGCCCACCTTTACGACACTGAGGCCTAAAGTTAAGAAAACTAAAAGCCACTATACTACATAAAGAAGGCCTGGTACAGTCATTCTGAAGATCTCTTAAAGGTTTCCCCACCTAAAACACTAGTAGCCTTTGTGACATCAATGGAGTTAACACCAGAAGAAAGACTTTTGAGCTAAAACCGGGCAGACATTTTGCTCTCTTTTAGATAGGCCCTTAGGATTGCAATTGCACTCCTTGCAATTCTGCACTTGAGTTTGGGGGTAGGCTACTACAAAAGGGTGATTTTTCTTTGTTTTATACTCCAGGTATAGATCTTTCTGAGACTTTCTGGATCAGTAATGGGACAGGATTCACGTTATACTTTATCTTGACCAAACACATCCCAAGTCATATTGATCTCATCCTTTAAAAGACCTACGACCCAATTACGAACCTGTAACCTTGAAAAAAAAGAAAGATCTTGAACCAAGTTTCAATTTCTTCAGCTGGAAAATGAGAACAATATTATGGTGCAGAGCTTTCTCTTTTAATTAAAGCATGCAACTTAGCTTTAAATCAGTATGGGCATTTGTGCTATGGTAATGTTCGTTGTTGAAACAAACTGACCCTGTATTTTCATGATCTAACATAAGAGAGGCCTGTTTTCACACTTGTAATGGGCCAAAGGAAGGAAAGGCTGGCTCCATACAGTTATTCAGGGATCAGGAAACCTTCTATCTTGTGCCTTCCCTACTCTTTAGGGTACTGGAATCCTCCCCCTCCATCTGACAAATGGAGAAAGGAAAAAAGGATCACTTGGGGAAGACACCTTTGCTAAGAACACAGGCAATTTTTCATTGCCTTTTACTTCAATATGCTTTTTATATTTGTGTGCGTGCAAATGTGTTTGTGTGTGTGATTGCACATGGATGCCAGAGGTTCATGCCAACTGTCTTCCTCTACTGCTTTCCACACTAGTTTTGAGAGGTCTCTCACGGAGCCCAGAGATCAATAACTGAGCTAAACTGGCTGGCCAGTGAGCTCTGGATATGTGCCAGCCTCTCCAATCCCAGTACTAGAACTGCAGACTTATCGCCACACCTAGTTTTTAAGTGGGTGCTGAGGATCCAAATTCAAGTCTTCGTGCTTATGTAGCAGCTACTACCAATTAGGCCATCTTTCCAGCACCATTTTTATTGGGTTTTTGTTGTATTTTTAGTTGTTAGTTTTTGAGATAGGGTCTCATATAATCCAAGCTGGCCTCTAACTTGCTATGTAGCTAGGGAAGAAATTCAACTCATTCCCCTGCCTCCATCTTCCAAGCACTGAAATTACAAGTATACACTACCATACCTGGCAGAGCAGAGGATATTTTTTTTTTTTTTAAGACACGTGAATTTAAAATCAAACAGAAAGTGAAATTTTAAAAATGTACTGATTCTCAACTCACTTAGGTCTAAGATCTCATGTAAACTAATGTCAGAGTTAGTGTCAAAACCCTCAACTAGAATTACAGGAACCACATATACAGCTTTTACCTAGTTTTCAGGGGAGTTAACAGCTAACAGGTTAACAGGATAGCTGTTCTTTCTCAGTTTTTCTGAGAGCATTTCACGTAACCCAGGCCAGCCTGCGCTCCCTGTGTTGCTTGAACTGCTTCTCCTGCTTCAACTTCCTGAATGCTAACATTACAGACAAGTAAACATTTGGTTTATATAGTGCTGGCAATCAAACCCAGAATTTCATTCAGCTAGACAAACATTCTACCATCTGAGTGAGATCCCAAATACTTTTTCAACATATTTTGCTTTTTAAAAATTCAAAACACACAGAAAATGTTAAGGAAGTTCACCCTCCACCTATATTAACAATTGCCAATATATTGCCATATTTGGTTTTGTTTTCTGTATTTATACATACATACATAATTTATAATCTGTTTTTTCTAAATTTTTACAAAAGTTAAACATATTAGGACTCTGCTAATTTCACCTCAACTATTTAGCCTATATCTTAAGAGAACAAGTATATTCTCCCATATTGTTCCAATTATCCTAAGAAAAATAATTTCCTATTACATCATCTATGCAAGTCCATATTCACAAAACAAACATTTACAATCCATTTTAATGGACCAAGAACTAATTAAGTTTCCTGTGATACAGGTATCTAGCCTTCTTTGGTCTTCCTTAATATACTCTGTCTGTTTCCCTTAACAATGACTGTTTGGCACACATTCTCAATTTGTCTAATTATTTTCTCATACCATGCTGTAACTTCTCCAGTCCTTTATTTCTTGTAAACTGAAAGAGAAGTCCAATCCTGGATTAGACTAGTATTAACTTTTTGAAATCATATAGTTCTTTATTAAATGAAGTTTTTTTTTTTTTTTCATTTTTCACGACAGGGTTTCTTTGTATAGCTTTGTAGACCAGGCTGGCCTCGAACTCATGGATATCCATCTGCCTCTGCTTCCCAAGTGCTGGGATTCGAGGCATGTGCCTCCACCTCCTGGCTTAAATAAAGAATATTTTTAAAGTGAAAATTATCTATATAGTATCATCTAGAGCAGTAGCTCTGAAACTGTGGATCCCACAACCCCCTTTGGCAAACCTCTATCTCCACAAGTACTTACATTATGATTCATAGTCATAGCAAAATTACAGTAAAGAAGTTGCAATGAAAATAATTTTCTGGGTCACCCAACTGCATTAGGAATGTTGAAAAGCACCGATCAAGCACTAGAATCTCAGGTTGAAATGATTTCCATCTAAAAGTGATTAATGGTTGTGGATTCTCCTCTAATAATCATGATTTCACTAGCACTGAGCATAAGGAAAAGAACAAAAGAAATCAAGCATACAATATATTACTGTAGTAGTATTGGTGATTTACTACAACCTATGTTTTATGTTTTCTTTTTGTTGTTTGTTTGTTTGTTTGTTTGTCGAGACAGGGTTTCTCTGTGTTGTTTTGGAGCCTTCCTGGAACTAGCATATAGACATAGACGAGGCTGGTCTTGAACTCACAGAGATCTGCCTGCCTCTGCCTCCAGAGTGCTGGGATTAAAGGTATGTGCCACCGATGCCCAGCTAGGTTTTTTGTTTTCATGAGCATAAGACCTTAATTCATTTATATTGTCTTCACTCCATTAAGAACTAAATTCCAGATGTAGTTACTCAGAAGGCAGCTTTAACTCATGAAGTATGGACACATACATACTTCAGTTTCTTCCTGCTGTATTTTCCTGCTCTTCATTAGAGATTTGCATCTATCCAATGACCGCGGCTCCTGGCACATGTAATGTAACTCCAAATGTTCTCAAGTAGTCAAAGGAAACATTAGGACTGAATACCCCATCTTGTCAAAGTGTTCAATTCACACACAACACCAAGGCAGAGGAAATGCCAGCCTAGTAATTAAAATTTGTACAGTAAACTCTATATAACTTACTATTCTTAAGAACATGTATATATGAGACAATTTATTCTTGTTTTCTTTTTGAAGGAGGAGTTTTTGTTTTTAAATTTATTATTTTATCATTTATAAAGTTTGTTCTTTGACCATTTCGTGCACATGCATATGTATATATAATGTGTTCTGACTACCATCACACCTCACCCTCTCTCGTCTCTTTCCTGCCCCAATACCCTATCCTCTGTCCTTCAAGTCCCTCTCCCACGTTCATGTCTTCTTGTCATATGGCTCTCTGAGTTAAACTGGGACTGTCTTGAGTGATCATGTGCTTAAAGTTATGCTTTGGAGATGGGTAGGCTCTATAGTGGGTATACACAACTGACTTTACCTATGACTGGAATTTTCTGAAAAATCATTATCTAAACCAGGTATCATTAGGAGCTACAAAATAGCAATTTTCTAATGATAACTCATTTCTAAAAGGCTAACTTTTTGTGGTTGGATCAAGGTTCTTGCACATGGTGGACAGGGCCTGCACCACTGAGCTATATCCCCAGGTCTTTTAACTTTTGTATTTTGAGATAGAGTCTCATTAAGCTGCCCACTCTGGCCTTGAGCTCACTCTGTAACCTAGGCAGTCCTTGAAACTTAAAATTCTCTTACATTGGCCTTCTAAGTACCTGGAACTAAATGCAGGCACTACCAGGCCCAGCGAAAGGTTACATTTAAGTTACAATATGTATTTTCAGGCTGGGGAGATGGCTCGGCCATTAAAGGCTAAGCTCACAACCAATATTATGTATTTAAAAAACACATTAAACATAGTGTTTAAGTGTATACTTTATGTTGTTATTGACAGAACAAAGACAAAGTTACATATAATATTCTGTACCTTATCTTCTCCCATCATTTTCACTGGCTGTATAGTTTTCTTTAATTGAAATGTGGCATCATTTAATTATTCAACTCTTGGTGAGTATTTCTTTTATTTTCTCTGCTGAAGCAAATGTTCAATGTACTATATTAGCATAAATTTCTGAAGGATCAAGGGCAAGAAGTGAAACTGCTAGATAAAAGAGAAGGGTAGGTGCATTGCAACTTTTTTAAAGTTATTAGCAAATATCACATTAAAAAATAATAACATGCAATTATCCTCACCATTAGCTGTGCTTTCATGATTCTTAAAATTATATCTGGCTTCTTCTGAACAAACAAACTTCAAGAAGTAAAGCTTGCCAAGGAAATCAAAAAGTGAGAATGGAAAGTAATGGATAACAAATTGTTTAAGTATCAGACAGTGTATCTTAATCTTTTAACCCTATGAGGTAAGCAATTTTATCTTCCTTTCCCAAAAGAGGACACTAAGGCTCCAAAAATTTAGTCAAAGTCACACAGCTTTCTAAATAGCAGAGCAGCATTTGAGTCCATGGACATTTGTTACCAAAGTGATACTACAACACACGTGGGCCAAGGTGAGGCTCTTTTTAAGAGAAGACCTGATTAACCTGGAGGTGTGTCTGTTTGTTCCAGGTTCAGATATTTCATCTTGATTGTCAGCCTGAATAGACTGACAAGCACCTAGGATACTGGTAGAGCACACCTGAGTGTGTCTATGAGTGCATTTCCAGAAGAGACAAGATCGACACTGACTGTGGGCACCACCAACACATAGGCTAGAGATCCAAGTGGAATAAAAGAGGAACAGGAAAAGTCCCACAAGTGCAGTATCTCCCCCACCCTGGCACAATAATGTAAGTTGCTTTTCCATGCTATGACTCCCTGCCATGATAAACTGAAAATGTTGAAACCATAATCCAAATCCTTCCTCAACTGAGTGTGGCGGTGCATGGCTTTAATCCCTGAACTCAAGAGGCAAAGGCAAGTGGTTCTCTGTAAGTTTGAGTCCAGCCTGGTAGCTAGGGCTACACAAAGAAACACTGTCTTGAAAAACCAAAAACAAAGCCAGGAGTTGGTGTCGCTGGCCTTTAATCCCAGCACACAGGAGGCAAAAGTAGGCAGATCTCTGTGAGTTCAAGGCCAGCCTGGTCTACAAGCTAGTTCCAGGACAGCCTCCAAAGCAATCCAGAGAAACCCTGTCTCGGAAAAGAAAAAGAAAGTAAGTAAGAAAGAAAAGAAAAATAAAAACAAAAAGTCCTTCTTCCCCTAAGCTGTCTCTCTCAAAAACAGCAATAAGAAAGTCTCACTGACTAAAAGATGGTACTAGAGAATAGGGGTTGTTGCCATGACTACCTGATAACAGGGTTCAGAAGGCTTTGGTTTGTGAGAGAAATATGAAAACATTTAAAGCAGTGGAAGCTCTAAACAGAGCAGAGTTTTGGGCGGAGTCCAGTGGGAGCTCAGAAGATCAGGATGCATACAGAATGCCACAAAGTTTCAGATGGAAACAAAGATCCTATTGGAATTGGATCAGAAGACAGTTGTGTTACATTCTGGCAAATAACCTGTCTATATTTTTATACATATCCTGAGACTTTTTGTGGAAGACTGTTTTTAAAGACAACGAACCAATTAATCTGAAGGAAGAAATTTCAAAGCAGCATTTAGGCTGTGGTATGAACGCTGCTTGCTGGAAGTTCTTAGCCAAGTTAACAGTGAGAATCGGTAGAAAAATGAGGAACACAAATATCTGAAAATCTTACAAGGCACTGAGAAAAGTTCTTGACAAGATATAGCCTAGGAAGGAATGATGTCTGAAGAGATTAAAATAATTTAAGAGTAGGGGCTGAAGAGATTGCTCTGCAGTTAAGAGCACTTCAAAGGACCTGAGTTCAGCTCCCAGCACCATGTCAGGTGGCCCACAACTAATGACAATTCCAGATTCATCAAATCTGACACATTTTCTAGCCTCCTCTAACACCTGCACACATGTGATGCACACAAATACACATATAAACAAACAAAAACAATTTTTTTTTCAAGACAAGGTTTCTCTGTGGCTTTGGAAGCTGTCCTGGAACTAGCTTTTGTAGACCAGGCAAGTCTCAAACTCACAGAGATCCACCTGCTTCTGCCTCCTGAGAACAAAAATCTTTTTTCAAAATTATTCTTAACAGTCTTTCAAGCCAAGCAGTGGTGGTGTACACTTCGAACACTGTGAGTTCGAGGTCAGCCTGGTCTACAGAGTGAGAGTACCAGGACAGCCAGGACTATCTTGAAAAACAAAACAAACAAACAAAAACGTCTTCCAAAAAAAGCCAATTATTTTGTAACAGGACAATAAGAAAAAGGTACAGAGAGCATCTTCTGAATGGACCATACCCCCACAAATTAGAGTCTCAATGGTAGCAGACTGGTGTTGTCCAAGTGATCCTAGTTTCACATGCAGGCAGAACAAGCTTCAGAGCCATGGAAGCTTCCTCCCAGACTTCAAAGGAGTAAGTGCTGAAGGCAGTCTGCCAGAGGGCAATGTATGAAACTGGGAGCATTAAATCAAAGATTCAATGCAGAGCCCCAAATATTGGAGATGCCAAGGAAGGCTGGAAGCGGGAAGCAGAGCCAGCCCTAGAGAAAATCCATGTGGATTACAACCAGCAAGGCTATCGACCTCATGTCACACAGCCACAGATGCTAGACATAAAGCTATAGGGTTTCAGTTTTCCCTACAGTGTTTCAGTCTTGCTCTTGTTGGATCCTTCCTTTCCATTTTTCCATAGGCAATTTTTCTCTGTGAATTATTCTACAGGGCCTCACAGCTAAGAGTTGATTTCATTATTCAGAGGACATTTTGGGCTTGCACCTTTAAACAGAGCTGGAACTATTGTGACCAGGGGCTTCTGGAGATGGACTAACTCTATTTTGTAATATGAGATAGTTATGAGCCTTTAGGGGCCCATGGTACAATGTTATGAGCGAAGGAGATGTGTTCCTGTATTGCGTATCAACCAGTATACTCGTAAGGGAGGGTTAACAATGATCAATCATATGCCTGGACTGAGAAGCAAGCCCCTAGAATCCTGAAGTGAACCTTTGGATGTATCTGTGCAGGTGTTTCCAGGGAGGATAATCTAAGAAAGGAAGACTTTCCCTGAAAGTAGGCAACACTATTCTATGGATGGGGATCTGAATTAAATAAAAAAGGGGAAAGGGAGATCTAGCCAATGCAGCAGGCACACTCTCTGCTTCCTGAACAACATAATGGAAACCCCTATGCTTCACAAAGCCCTCCACACTGTGACAGGCTGAAACCATGAAATGAAACCAACCCCTCTTTCCTTAAATCATTTATCTCTGTTATCTGGTCAGAGCAATGGGAGTCTTACCAACACAGATGTCCAAATGGAAGTTTAATATCATCACATCATATTTTGCCCTTTCCTACTTTGTCTCTAATGTCCACTCTCAGGCCATGCTTAGCAATCCAGGTCCAGTCATCAACAGAACAGCAGCAAGGAACCCATGACCCAAAAAAACTTGCAATGGCTGACAGGTAACTCAGAAGCAGGCGGTAGGCTAGTGTAATATAGTGGTATTATTTTGGACACATGTTTGTTGTCACAAAAACACCATGGAGGAAGTAGTACTACTGTGAACATGAGAAAGAACCACAATTAACTGACAGTCTATTTATGCAACCATCCCCTGCCTCAAAACTTTGCTATTTCGACTATGCAGACATTCAGGCCCAGTCACTACAGGATGATGCTTAATCGCCTATAGAGCCGACTGGGAGCTCCCTAAGCTAATGAAAACAGGTTAGACTGATGCCAAGTGTCTTTTACTACAAATGCTAAACATTCACAATATGTCTCTTATTGTCTTTAGGTCCTTTGTCCCAAGCAAATGCTTACTACTACAAAATCTATTTGTGCAAAGTCCTAATGTAATAACTGGGGACAATGGGATAATATACCATGATATAAATAGGGAGAAGTAGGTGTTACATTGAGTGATATAAGATGCACATACATCACAACTGCTATGGAAAGAAGGCATAGATATGGTACTAGGTAATTACACTTCTACAGTTCAAAAACCAAACTGCACAGAAAAAAAAAAACACTGTGACATCTCCCTTCCACTCAAAAGTCACAGCTACAGAGGATCTGTTCCCTAAGAAAACCAATGACTACTCCATTACATATACTTCCACAGATATTTATAACTGTACTAGCTTATTTGTTTAATACTAAACATATTCCTCTCAGATTAAATATCAGTTCAACAGAGAAAGGTAGAAGACTCTTGGTATTCCCTCAAAGGACTACAAGAAAAGACATCGCAGAGACGCACATCAATGCATACTGAAGCAGGGCTCACAAGAGCTAAACTATGGAACCAACCTGGTGTCTGTCACCAGACAAATGGATAAGAAAAATGGTATACATACACAATGGCATTTTACTCAGCCATGAAGAATGAAATTGTGTGGTTTGCAGAAAAACGTGTACATGTGCAAATTATCACAATAAGTAAATTAAGTCAAACTCCAAGAGGGAAATATTGCATATTTTCTCTCACTTGTGAACCCTAGATTTTATAGATAAAACATAAAACCATGAACATGCATGACATGGAAACAGAAGTTTGAAAGCTGGGTGTTGGTGGCACATGCCTTTAATCCCAGCATTCAGGAGGCAGACGCAGGAGGATCTCTGTGAGTTTGAAGCCAGCCTGGTCTACAGAGCTAGTTTCAGGACAGGTTCCAAAACAATACAGAGAAACCATGTCTCTAAAAAAAAAAAAAGAAAGAAAGAAAGAAAGAAAGAAAGAAATAGATGTTTGAATGTCTAGAACAGTGTTTCTCAACCTGTGGGTTGCAGCCCCTTTGCAAACCTCTATCTCCAAAAATATTTACATTACAATTCAGAACAGTAGCAAAATTATAGTTATGAAGTAGCAGCAAAAATAATTGTATAGTTGGGGGTCACCACAACATTAGGAACTGTATTAAAGAGTGACAGCATTAGGAAGGCTGAGAACCACTGTTCTAGGGGAACAAAAGAAAACAGCAGGATGTGGGAGGAGAAAAAGTAGAGAATGGCAGAGTATGATGAAAACACTGTCAAAGTATATTAAATCATTGTGTCAAATGTTCTTATGAAAACCAGTACTATGTACAATGTATATATGCCAATAAAATAGATGTTAGGAAAGAGACCTTTAAAATGTTAAGGGTTTTGGATTTCAAAATTAAACGTTTTCATCCTTAAAAAGTATTTCCTTAAAAAAAATTTGAAGTTAAATTGTAGCTTCCAGAAATTAATATGCATACCCAGAACAGGGCAGATACTCAACAAGTGCTTCCCTAAGCCTCCCTGTCCTTTATTACTCAGAGACAAGAGGACAGCTACTCACTTCCTCCATTGATATTGAGAAATAAAATCTGAGTTCTTTGTGGGCAGATGCATGTGTGTGCACAGGTATGTTCAGATATGCACACTAATGTGTAGTGCAGAGATAGAATCTCCTGCCTTATCACTCTAGTAATGTTAGGTAAGAAACGAAAAAAAATAGTCATCAAATAACATTAGAATAGATAGTTGGATCAAGGATTGAAACAGAAGATCAAATATCCTGGAAAGAAATGTTTTCTCACAATTGCAAATAACCCACATCAACATTTTATTATTTGACATAACCCAGGAAATCACACATTGACAAAATCAATTTCTCAATACATTTAAAAGCAGCAAGAAAGCTCAAAGACATAGGACACAATTATACATGTGTATTAAGAGATTTATAGCATGACTGTCCACAAAACGAAAGAGCACACTGGCATGTGGTCCCAATGACTGAAACACTGAGGTGAATTTTAACGTATCTATCGGTGCAAGAAAATCCTACTACTGCTGTTAACCCTTAAGATAAAGGTGACTGAAGCTGGGTATAGTAGCTCATATATGTAATTCCAGTACTCAGGAGGCTGAGGCAGGAGAACTGCCCTAAATTCAAGGCTACCCAGTGAATTTCAGGACAGCCTAAGGTACTATACAAGACTCTGTCTCAAACAAAAAAGCCAAAGATAAAAAAATTAATGAATTCTATGAACACAGAATAATCTTCAGAACACATGTTTTATCCCCATTTATTTTCTATGTCTTTTAGCATGCATTTATGAGCCTGGCAAGTGTACATCCTATTTCACACTGCTCTTTAAGGAGTTGGTTCTGAGACCTATAAAATAAATATATGCTGATAGCTTTGTATCAAACATACAAAGGCAGTCTTCATTTCCAACATGGTTCTGAGTGGGTCATCTTAAGATGGCAACATACTTCAATTCCTCAATTCACTATCTGCTCAGAAAATATCTCAGTTTACCTGCTTTCTTCATGTCACTCATTTGTCACCAACTCACACAAACTACAGAGGCTCCTTGAGCAAGTATGGAGGCCAAAGTATGTTCTGAGACCTGTGATTTCCAATAACCAACTAGGTTTTTTATTTTATGGTTTCAAGATCTGTTTAGACCACTACTTCCAAACTGGAAGACTCCCTACTAGTCCCTTGTACAATTTGTCTGAAAGTTTGGAGGCCATAGCCCTGGCTATTAATAACTAACCAAGAACCATGAAACCCAAAAGGCCCAGGACCAAGGGAAATTTACACATTAAAAATTAAGCTGCCTACTTTCCATTCTCTGACAAGGATCCCTGGATGGAAATGGAGTAGAGTATACTGTGATGAAGACTAATGCTCTGGCCTGAGAAACAGTCCTGAAGTGGCTCTTTTATTTCATTGGAGGATGCTGGTTGTGGGCTTTCACACCCTTGGAGTGAATGGGGTGGGAGTGAGGGGAGAATAGCAGGAGGCACACACAGAGAGGAAAAAAGGGATGACTCAGATTGCGGCTGTTATTATGCATGTCATAAACCCTGTCCGTGTAACATGCTGTGCACTATTAAATCCAGAAATGATGGTGATATCAGCTCATCCTAAACAAAAGGGGGATGACTCCAGAATTAAAACCACCACTTTTCCCTCCCCACACTCAGAAATGTATCTTTAAAGTTGCTCCGTGTTACCATTTTAAGGATACAAGAGCTACCCTTGGCTTGCAGAAAGCAAGGAAGTAGGTTTAACTACCCAATAATACATTAAGAATACCTGCCTAAACAGTTAGGCCTGACATGGTTTCACCACTCTGGGTCCTAGGCCGCACTCACCTTTCATTCCTCCTCAGACATTATTCACAAGAGGTAAAAAGAACACAGACCTCAGAAGTGGGCACCTACCTGGGATGACCATCATGGACAACCCAAGTCAAGACTTAACATTCAGACCTCTTTCTCAGCCATCTGTGGCTTGATCCTGGGATACCTGGGATGACCATCATGGACAACCCAAGTCAAGACTTAACATTCAGACCTCTTTCTCAGCCATCTGTGGCTTGATCCTGGGATGGCACAACTCCCTGGGAAATCACCCACCTCCTGCCCCTGTACCCTCTGCAGATCTAAACTGGGGTGGGAAGGGAGGTAGAGGTTAATGGAGAGGGACACAAGAGAAACACACATAATCAAGCAGAGGGATTAAGGAGCCACCTCTGTGTCTTTCATCTTGGTTCCTGGTAAAGAAACGTTGATAAGGGACAAAATGCAGAAAGCAGGAAAAATACAGACAATTGACCTTGGAAACCCACAGCGTCTCAGTGCGAAACGCAAAAGAAGAAACTCCCTGGGAAGTGAAGCGGGAGCACTGTGTGGCACCAGAGGAGCACAACTGGCCGCCCAAGGGATGTGGGCCGGGTAGTGGCAGGGAACTCACCATAGATCATGGCCAGCCCGGTCTCATGCAGGAAGCGCACCCGGCGGTGCTTGAAGAGCCAGATGGTGAGGATGGTGAGGGTGAGCAGCAGGATGAACGTGAGCAGGCTCACGCTGTCCTGCCGGTGGCTCTCCTCTGCCTCCTTCTCTGTGGCGAGCTCCTCCATGGCGCTGCTGTCCTCAGCCGCCGCCCCAGAGGAGGAGGCCGCGGCCCCGGCACGCAGCCCCCGACCCAGCAGCACCGGCAACAGTGGCAGCAGCAGCAGCCGCGGCGACAGCGCCCAAACAGCCCTCCCTGGGCCCGCGTGCGCCGCGTCACTAGGATCCATGACTCCGGGGCCGCCCGCGCCTCTTCCACGCGGGGACCAGCAACAGCCCGCGCTGTCCTCGGCAGCTTCCCGCGGTGCCGACCTACCGGGTGGCTACAGCAGCAGCTCCTCCTCCAGCCGCTAGCGCCTGGCCTGGGCTGCACCAAGCTGCGGGGGAGGGGCGCGCGCAGTGCGCAGGATCCCCAAGCGCCGCCCCCCGCCCGCGCACCTGTTCGTCCCTCGTCGCTCCCCCTCCCCTTGCCTAGAGCACAGCCACACCGCTGTCCGGGTGGGGCGGGCTCTATCCTTCTCCAGCAGGCGGGCAGTCAACCCTACCGTGGCGCCGCGCTGATCGTCCTGTCCAGGAGTACCTGGTCAGACCATCTGGGGTCAGATAGCCAGTTTCTGGGTAGTAGCCGCTAGGCCACCTAAATGGGACTGCGGAGGTCATTAGCTCCTGGCAAGAACATCAACTCCTATTGATTTGCAGCGAGATCTCCAGTCCTGTCCCCAACGCCACCGCTAAGAGTTTGATGTCACACGGGTGTGTGGCCTCTCTGAGCCTAATAAAGTGAGGCCTCCCAGGAGTTACAAAACCACATTACTGTTCTCACACACACACACACACACACACACACTGCTCTCTTTTTGTTACCTTTCTGATTACATCTAGAGTCTCTGGACTCCCCAGTCTTCCAGGCATCATTCAAATGGACTGTGTTCTAGGCTGCCTCAATGCAAGGCTAGTTAAGGGCAATCGGTGAGAGCAATGAAATAAATACCTCCATCATCTAGCATTCAACTAATAACTTGGGGAAAAGAGGATTGAATTAGAGGGAACTAAAGACTCTTGCCATCCTGTGTAGGGTCTGTTGTAAGGTGGGTGGGAGGGGCCATTTTATCCTGATGACCTCTTTAATGCTGTCTTCCTGTTGACTCAGAAAACAAGTGAGTATTTAGTTGAACTTTAGGATCAAGCCCAACTCAGAATTATGGCAAGGTCTTCAGAGATAAAACCTCTTGGAACAAATTCTACTAACTAAAGTTTTCAACCCACCTTGTTTCTCTAGTCAAGGAAGAAAAGAAAGCTTAACACACTCAGTTATTGTCTGGTGTTGAGCACTCTTCATATTTACTGAATCTCATATCCCTACCAACTGTCCATGCTCTCTCTTCCAGAGAAGTTTGCAGTTAGGATTCACTGAAGAAGATAAAAGTCTATTAAGAACACTCCCTCCTTCCTGTGGGTGAGCATTTAGCCAAGACTGCTTAGTGCCTTCTTTACAACAAGGAATTGCAGTGAGATATTCACCATGTCCGCACGTGGCATAGACCACGCCCATTGGGGGTGGAGATAGGGCCTGATGTGACCTGAGGGAACAAAGGCTGAGGAGGGGGCTTGGAGAGCTCTCTTGCTTGCCCCACAGGGATAGAAGCACATCAGGAGGCATCCTTGGGACCAGGAACCTGCTGGTGTTCATCTGTCTATGTTGTGAGTTATTTCTCCCTGAATAAACATCTATTTGGCCTATTTGTTTCTCCTGAACGTTATTAAACATCAATAAGGAATCTCTTCATCTTTATTGTAGCCAGGATCTTTCCCTACTCCTCCATAAATATACAAGAAACTGCAAACAAGAACCACTTAGGCAATTCTAGTCCATGCCTGAAACGGCGATAATGAAATGATTGGTGCTATTTTAACTGACCATACTATTTGAAGACAATTTCTTCTACAGCAATAGACAACCAGGAGATTAATCATTACCTAAAGTAGTTCCCTCAGGAAGAGCATGAAAAGACCCACCTGACTATTCACAAATAAACACCAAAGAGACTCCGTTATCTATACATGTTCATATTTGCAATCTAGTTTATTCAACCCAGAGGTTCTGATTCCAGTAAACACAGACTAATCCACTCAACTGATTCTCTCTAGGTGTGATGTCACACACCTATAATCCCAGCTACTCAAGAGGCTGAGGTGAGAAGAATCGAATCAGCAATTTCAAGGCTAGCCTGGGCAAGATCTACCCCCAGCCCAAAACACATCTGAGCAAAAGGCATAAAGAAGCCATTTAAACATCTGGAAAAGAAAATGACAGGTTACTTCATGAAGAACACCAGAATGGAAGCAAATCAGAACTAGCAGTGAGTTCAACATTATTTTTCTTCCAATCTTCACTAAAATAGACTCAAGCCAATCTGGAAGGGTGAATTGACACGGACAAAAAGATCTCCAGAAAGAGGGGAAAATAAGTCTCCTCATGTTCAAAGCACATAGATGAAATGCCATTTAATTTTTTCCTTCATTCTCTCTCACACTATGGCAGCTGCTCTGGGGAAAAAACAATACCCTCAAGCTCTCAGATGGACAGGACTGGGACCGTCTTACTCTCTGTTCCCAAGACACTGAATGCAATTCCCCAATGGTTCATATGCATCTCTCCTCTCTCTCTATCTCTCTCTCTCTCTCTCTCTCTGTGTGTGTGTGTGTGTGTGTGTGTGTGTGTGTTTATCTGTCTCTCTGTTTCTTAATATATGTGTTTCTTTGTTTCTGTCTTTCTCTGTCTCTCTGTATTATCGGTGTCAAGAAATGTAATTACAACCATGAGCCCCCATGCTCAGCTTTTGCACAAGAATATTTTTTCTTTCCCTTTTGATCCAGGCTCTGACTATGTAAACCAAGATAACTTCAAATTTACAGAGATCTGTCTACCTCTGCCTCCCAAGTGCTTATTAAGTGTGCACCACCATACCCAGGGAAAAAAATGCTTTTTGTTTCCGGACAGGGTTTCCCTGTGTAGCTTTGGAGCCTGTCCTGGAACTTGTTCTGTAGCCCAGGGTGCCCTTGTACTCACAGAGATCCACCTGTCTCTGCCTTCTGAGTGTTGGGATCAAAAACTTGTGCTACCACCACCTGTCCCGTTTTTGTTGTTGTTGTGTTGTTGTTTGAGATACGGTTGGTATCCTGGAACTCATAGAGATCCACCTACCTCTGCTTCCAGAGAGCTGGGATTAAAGGTATGCTCCACCACACCCTGCTGAGAAGATTCTTTCTTCTTTACTCTGTTTTTTTATTGTTTACATTCCAATCCCAGTTCCACCTCCCTCCTCTCCTCCTACTTCCTCCACTACCCCATCTGCTCCACAGAGAGGGTAGGCCTCCCCTAGGAAGTCTATGAAGTCTGTCCCACCATCTCATTGAGGCAGGACCAAGGCGCCTCTCCACCCACACACCCCTGTGTCTAGGCTAGTCAAGGTATCTCTCTAAATAGAATGGGCTCCACTAAGTCAATTTGTTAGATCTTGGACCCACTGCCAGTGGCCTCATATATTGTCCCAGTCACACCATTGTCACCTAAGGGAGTCTAGTTCAGTCTTATGCAAGTTCTCCATTTGTCAGACCTGAATCAGTGATCTCTCACTAGCTTGGGTCAGCTGATTCTGTGGGTTTCCCCATCTTTGCCTTTACTCCTTTGTTCATATTTTTGCTCCTCCCTCACTTTGATTGTACTCCAGGAGCTTGGCCCATTGGTTAGCTGTGGATTTCTGCATCTGTTTCTGGAAGAGGGTTCAAACTTCTCTGGGGTTGTGGACTATAGGCTGGGGTATATTTTTTCTTTATGTCTGGTATCCACTTATGAGTGAATACATACTATATTTGTCTTTCTGGTTTTGGGTTACCTACCTCACTTAGGATGTTTTCTTCTAGTTCTGTCCATTTGCCTGCGAATTTTAGGATCCCATTGTTTCTTACTGAGTATTATTCCATTATGTAAATATATCACATTTTATTTATCCATCCTTCAATTGAGGGGCATCTAGGCTGTTTCCAAGATGTGGCTATCACAAATAATGTTGCTATGAACATAGTTGAGCAAATGTTCTTGTGGTGTGAATGTGCCTCATTTGGGTATATGCCCAACAGTGAGTGCTATTGCAGGATCTTGAAGTAGGTGGATCCCTAATTTTCTGAGAAATCTCCATACTGATTTCCATAGTGGCTATACAAGTTTGCACTCCTACCAGCAATGGAAGAGTGTTTCCCTTTCTCTACATCCTCTCCAGCATAAGCTGTCATTGGTGTTTTTGATCTTAGCCATTCTGACAGGAGTAAGATGGTATCTCAAGAGTGGTTTTGATTTATATTTCCCTGATGACTAAGAATGTTAAGCATTTCCTTAAATGATTTTTGGCCATTAGATATTGTTCTGTTGAAAATTCTCTGTTTAGATCTGTACCCCATTTTTTAATTGAATTATTTGGTTGTTTGATTTCTAGTTTCTTGAATTTTTTGTGTATTTTGGAGATCAGCCCTCTGTCAGATGTGGGGTTGGTAAAGATCTTGTCCCATTCTGTAGGGAGCCGGTTTGTTTTGTTGACTGTATTCTTTGCTTTAAAGAAGCTTCTCAGTTTCAGGAGGTCCTATTTATTAATTGTTGCTCTCAGAGTCTGTGCTACTGGTGTTCTATTTAGGAAGTGGTCTCCTGTGTCTATGAGTTCAAGTGTATTTCCCACTTTCTTGTCTATGAGAGTCTGTGGATGGATTTATTCATTTGGACTTGAATTTTGTGCATGGCGATAGATATGCATCTATTTGCATTCTTCTACATGTTGAAAGTCAGTTATATCACACCATTTGTTGAATATATTTTCTTTTTTCCATTTTATATTTTAAGTTTCTTTGTCAAAAATTAGGTGTTCATAGGTGTGTGGGTTCATATCAGGGTCTTCAATTTAAGAAGATTCTTTTAAGGGGTTGTATATTAAATGAATCCTACTGAAGTATGTTAATTGTACAAAGCAATATGTTTCATTATGACTTTGTCATATATGAATATAACATACTTTGGTCATATTTACTGCTTATTTTCTCTTTGACATCCCTAACAGGAAGACATTCTTGAAAATCAAAACTATTGTTTGTTGAACAGAGCAGTAGTTTCTAGTGAAGGAGGACATAATTAGGACATAGGAGTCAAGGAAGGTGGGGGTGGGGCATGGCATTGTTCTGTACCACAATTGTGATGGTGCTAATATGAATCAGCACATGTGTTAAATTGACCTAACTATGCAGTACAAGTAAATTTCACTACAGATCAATTTAAACAAGTCCTCTTTGGATTTCTCATAAGTAGCTTCCAATTTGGGGTTGTTTTAAATAGATAGTGATAGCCATAAGGAATCCTTTACTGACATGCCCTGACTTCAATTACCATGAAGTGTCATAGGAGGTGGCAAGGAGGAAAACTTAAGCCTAAAAGTCATGCATAGGCATAAATATTAGGGCCCTGGTCAGGGGCCTACTTCTCTTGGATAGGAAACTTGAGGGGCAAAAAGAGCTCTGTGACAAGGTGGAGAGTGACTAATTGACTCAGAATTTAACAAGAAAATCTATAAGTGCTTTGGGTATTCACACCAGAGGAAACTGAAGGCAGATAATAGGTTCTATAGGTAATAGAAAGCTTAGATGTCAACAAGGTCACAATGTGGCACAAGAATAGCTCCACATACTGGAGCTGTAAAGGGAGAGGGAATTTCATAGTTGGGATTTTGCCTTTTTCTTCCAAACCAGAGAAACGGGTCATATGAGAGAAGCTGGCATTTAAGCCAGGTTTGTCAAGCTCGTGAGAAGAGCTTATTGGAAGGCAGCCTGAAGGAGAAGGCTTCCTTCCTTAATTCTTGCTGTTCTTGTCTACATTGCTACAACAACACTAATTTGCTCTGACCTGATGCTTCTTCCAGCTCTTGCAGATCAGACTCAGCCTCTCCTTAGGGGCTCAACTATCAATTCTGTAGGACCCAGGTGCTGCACTAAACCCCCAGTTTTATGTAATACCTGTCTCTTTGTTATCTTTCTCCCAATATTAGTTATGGTAGCTAGCTGCTTCTCCTAATTAGTCTCTGGGTTTTCTCACTGCTGCCTTATGTACTCTCAGTTCTCCAATACTTACATGACAGATTTCCTATATTAAACCTCTAATGGTTTTGTTTTCTTCTCTGGACTGTGAACTTAAAGTATGAAGTCAAGGGCAACCTATGGTTAGACTCACCCAGGGTTCCTCGTGTTTCTTTTGCCTCTGCTCTTTTTTATGCATTTGAGGACAAAATCTTCAATTCCTAAGCATGCTGCACAGTGAACACTGCTTGGTAGCCCCTAATATTTGTGGTGCAAACACAAAGAGAATGAAAATTTTCACTTCTTTGAAGTTTGTGGTGCCTTTGTAATTTGCTGTGGATGGTGTGAAGGCAGATGTGAGGAATGTCATTTCTGGGAAGAAATTTGTAAGAGCAACTAGATGACTGTCTCTGCTTTCTCCACTTGCAGTGGTTAAGTCCTGAAGCCTCAGGCAGATGTGGAAGCATTCTAAAGTAGACAAGTGGTCTGGGAGATAATTTGACTAACTTTGGGAAAATTTAGAGTTGTTACCATAGTGTGGTTGTCCTCAATAGTCACAGGAATGGGTTCCAAAAAGCAAAATAAACAAATGTCCAAGTTCCTTATATAAAATGGCTCCCCCACCTCTGTGATTATGTGTGTGTGTGTGTGTGTGTGTGTGATCTATGTAACTCCATTTCATCCCTATACGATCTCTAGAAATGTTACAATCTAGATCAGCAATGCAATCCCCCTAAACAATTTCTTTCTATTAAAACACCATTGCACTGTTGGGAGATGGTAGAATCCTTACAGTGTGGGGTCTACTGGGAGGAAGTTAGGTTATTGGGAGCATGCCATTAAAGAAGGTATTAGAATCCTAGACTCTTTTTCTCCTTTGCTTATTGGTGACCCCAAGGTAAACATCCTTTTCCTATGTCCTGTGCTACACTCTCCCACTCTAATGTCTAATTAGAGGCCAAAGCAGCAGAGTCTAGTAACCTTTGACTGCTGTGAAACCATGAGCCTCAATAGACACATCTTCTTTTAATTTGTTTACCCTAAATATTTGTTTCAGTGATAGAAAGCTAATACAAGATTATGCATAATACCTGATACAACATAAATGCTATAATTAGTTGTTACGCTACATTGTTTAGGGAGTAAGTGATGAAAATAAACTAAAAATGTTCATAATAGACACTGCAATCATGGGCATAACTAAATGTCAGAAACAATGAGAAGTGTTACTTATTCATTTAGTTGTTTATTTAAGAGTATTCTAATTTGTGATTGTTTGAATCCATAGAAGTGGAACTGTGGATGAGGAAGGGTGGTTGTATAGTCTAGTGCCTAGCCTACCCTGGCTAAAACATCTATGATTTGTCCCCTGCCAACCTCTCTTTCTAGAGTCATCTCTAGCCCTCTCCACTCTCCCTCTTCCCTATCAAGTTGTCTTAAACCTGGAAAATAGCATTGACTCCTCCTTTTACCTTGCCAATCATTTTGACCTGCTACCTGTTGCTCGATACTCAAAGCCAAGTGAAGATGCTAACTACTCCAGGAAGCTTCCTGAATCTGAGGTAGTTCTAGCTAAACAATGCAGTAGCACAATGACTAGTATATAGAAGATGCTCAAGAGGTATTTTTTGAAAGAGAGATTAAACATGTTGCCATTCCAGAGAAGGCATTGACAGGCTACTGACATGTGGGTAGTGAATGCATTCACCAATGAAGTTCATTAGATACACTGTAGTATAACTGTAGCAGGCAAAACAATAAAGGGAAACTCTTTTCATTGAGGCATCCTAAAGGGCTGATTTTGTGTGGATAGAATTCCACATGAACAGCCAGGCAGTGTTTCAATATCATAGTGTCCTTTAAAATTTGCAGTTAGGGTTTATTGTGGTTAGCAACAGCCTAGCCTTGAGGAAAGGATGGTCTTCCCCTGAGTCAGAAATGGCTCACAGCCACCTTACTACCAACTTGGCATCTACATTTTTTCAGCTAGGGCTTTGTTATGGTTAACAATTTCTAATGAGATAATGGTCCTGCTTGGAGGCAGCAATTACCTGCTGCTCTGATGCAAAAGCAGCCTTCTTCTAGGTATGGAAAGAGGTAGCATTGCCACATAGCCCAGAATGGCATCCATATTTATATGAGCATACATATATGAAACAGAGGCTGTGGACGGACCCTGGTGGCACACCCTTTAATCCCAGCACTCAGGAGGCAGAAGCAGGTGGATCTCTGTGAGTTTGAGGCCAGCCTGGTCTACAGAGTTAGCTCCAGGACAGGATCCAAAGCAATATTGAGAAACCCTGTCTCGAAAAACAAAACAAACAAAAACTAGAGGCTGCATATATATCACAATTTAATTGGGATTTGGTCCATCTTACATTTTTCTAAAATAAATCTTATGAACTACGATCATCTACTTTATTTAGAATTTATGACTTTTTAATTATCACTTGCTTTTATGGCATATATTCTGTATCCCTTCTTACATCCATTCACTTTCCTGGTCTGTGCAGATAAATATGTATTGTTACAATTCAGTGAAGTACTGAGAAGTGGAGTTTAAATGTCTTTTTCCTATTTAGTACTACAGGAGTCCTATAACCTATACCAAATTAAATGAAAAGTACTTTAAAACATAAAAGTAAAAGTTTTTTTCAGTTGCTTTATCATCCACAAATCAAAGCTGTTCGTTCTTTATTGTATTTCAAAAAAACCAACTCCCCCTTTGACTCAACTGTAAAGTACAGTCACAGTTGAGACACTCTAGACCAAAAGCAAAGTCACTTCCACATACTTGTAGTTTTGTTTTGTATGTCTCATCATACACACTGAATTTCCTCTGTGAGTTATTTTTAAAAGGCCTCTAGATACTTATTTAATTTTCTTAAAATGATTGGAAAATATTTCAGCCAGTGCTTGAGATAATGCCCTTATTAACAAAATGCTTTAAAATCAAGAAGAGCCTATTAGGAGTTCAAGACACTCATTAAAGAGTTTACAAATAGTTCATGTTGTTCCTTCTGTCTGCCCATTTTTGTCTCACTACATTAAGCAAAATGTAAGTATTGCATATTTAAACTCCTTTCAGCTGCCTCCAGCTTTGGGATTGCATCCAGAGGTCCCACTGCAGTGCACCACTTTGTATGGATGGCAGGCTAGGTGAAACAGCCTGTAGGGAAACTTCTTGGATGTGTTAATTAAAGTATAAATACAGAATCCTCTTCTTAAGCAGCAAGATGACCTGGCAGAAGACATCTGCTCTACTGGAGGCTGGCCTCCAGTACTCCTGGTAAGCCACCACCCCAGCCCATGACCCACCACAACTCCAGTGCCTGCCCAGCCCACCCCCAACTGCCCATTCTCTCTCATGACCACCCACAACTCCCTTATAAACCCCTGCTCTGCCAGAGGCCACAAGAGCAGCCAGAATCTCAGGTAAGCACCTTTTCGGCATGCTGATTCCACTCCCTCAGTGCTCACTCAGCCTAACCCCAACAGGCCCTCCCTCCTTGTCACCACATCCTGGCCTCCAACTTGAGCAAAGGCACCCTTTTCAACAAGAAGCCAACTAGCCTGCAGAATCCCAGGTAAGCCTCCTGCCTTTGAACAGCTCCTGCTCTCTCAGTGACTGCCCACACAACACTGAACCACCCCTCTCCTGTCACAGTATCCTTTCCAAATCCAGTAAAAACACCCACACACACAACCAAAGGATATACCAGACACCAGAACTCAAGGTAGGCCACTCACCCTTGAACTATCTTCACTCAGTAGCCACCCAGCCTACCTCCAATCTTTCCACTCCTCCTCATCATCATCATATCCCCACCCCCAACTCAATCAGAGGACCTCCAGCTGAAACACAGGTCAGACTGGCCTACTGTACTCCAGCTCACAACTCTGAACAAAAGCCCCTACTCTACAACAGGCCACATTGGCTATCATAAGTTCAGTCCCCAACTTGGGTGGAGACCCTTTACTCAAGCATAGGCCACTCCAGCCAAAAGACCAGAAAATAAACAAAACCAAGGGAAACAAACACCCATCCAGCAAAGACAAACCCAGAAATTGTCACCTAGACCTACAATCACACCCCAAATCCAGTGCAAGAACACAATAACAGCCAATATAATATGGCACCACTGGAGCTCAGGTAAACTGAATATTCTAACATAGCTGAAGCACAAGAAAAAGACATTAAAAAGCAACATTATAAAGATTATAGAGGTCCTTAAATTGGAAATGAATAAATCCTTTGGAGAAAGCCAAGAAAAACTAACAGATGAATAAAACTTTCTAAGACTTAAAAACTGGAAATAGAAGCAATAAAGAAAATACAAACTGAGGAAATTCTGGAAATGGAAAATTTAGGTAAGTGAACAGGAACTACAGACACAAGAACCACCAACAGAATACAAGAAATAGAAGAGATTGGGCTGGAAAGATGGCTCAGTGGTTAAGAACACTGGCTGCTCTTCCCAAGGACCTAAGTTCAATTCCTAGCAACCACATGGTGACTCAAAACCATTTTTAGTAGTTGTAAGATATGATTCCCTCTTCTGGTGTGCAGGCAGATAGAGCACTTATATACATAAAATAATAAATGAATCATTTAAAAAAGATAGAAGAGAGGCTCTCGAGCATTTAAGATATGATAGAAGAAAGATACATTGAGCAAAGAAAATGTTAAATCTAAAATATTTTTCACAGAAAACATCCAGGAAATCTGGAACACCATGAAAAGACACTAAGAATGATAAGAATAGAAAGAGCAGAAGAATCTCAGCTCAAAGGCTCAGAAAATATTTTCAACAAAGTAATAAAAGAAAACTTCCTGTCCTAAAGAAAGGCATGCCTATAAAGGTAAAAGAAGCATGCAGAACACCAAATAGATTGGAAAAGAAGAGAAAGTCCCTTGGCACATAATAATCAAAACACTAAACATATAGAACAAATAAAGACTATTAAAAGCTGCAAAGGAAAAAGACCAAGTAACACATAAAAGCAAACCTAACAAAATTACACTTAATTTCTCAATGGAGATTCTAAAAGTTAGAAGAGCCCAGACAGACATCAGACCACTATATCCAGCAAAGCTTTCAATCATCATAGATGGAGAAAATAAGATATTTCATGACAAAGTCAAATTTAATCAATATCTATTCACAAATCAAACCTTAGAGAAGCTACTAGAAGGAAAACTCCAACCCAAGACTCAAGAAGGTTAACTACGCCCATGAAAACACAGGAAATAATCTCACACCAGCAAAACCAAAAGAAAGGAAACACACACACACACACACACACACACACACACACACACACACACACACCACTACCACCATCACCACCAACAACAAAATAACAGAAGTCAGCAATCATTGGTCATTGATATCTCTCAATATCAATCAAGTCAATTCCCCAATAAAAGATACAGACTAACAGAATGGATGTAAAACAGGATCCATCCTTCTGCTGCATATAAGAAACACACCTCAACTACAAAGATGACATTGCCTCAGAGTAAACAGTTGGAAAATTTTTTTTCAAAGCAATTGAGCCTAAGAAACAAGCTAGTGTGGCTATTATAATAGCTATCAAAATAGACACCAAAACAAAATTAATCAAAAGAAGTAGGGATGGACACTTCATACTCATCAAAGAAAAAGCCACCAAGATTGTCTTTCAACTCATAACATCTATGCCCCAAATGCAAGGGCACCCACATTTGTAAAAACAAAAATTACTAAACTGTACGTCACACATCGACCCTCACACATTGAGTGGAAGTCTTCTTTCCCCACTCTCACCAATTATCAGGTCACTCAAACAGAAACTAAACATAGAAATAATGGAACAGGTGTTAACCCTTTGCCTTACAGAATGTCTTCAATTTCATGAGGTCCTATTTATTGATTTTTGATCTTAGTGCCTGAGGCACTGGTGTTCTTCCATTCAGGAAGTTGTCTCCTGTACATTCAAGGCTATTCCCTGCTTTCTCTTCTATCAGGTTCAGTGTATCTGGTTTTATGTTAAGTTATTTAATCCACTTGTACTTGAGTTTTGTGCAGGGTGATAAATATGGATCTATTTGTATTCTTCTACATGTCAACATCCAGTTAGATCCCACCATTTGTTGAAGATGTTTATTTTTTTCCACTTTATAATTTTGGCTTCTCTATTGAAAATCAGTTGTTCAAGGTGTGTGGATTTACATCTAGGACTTCAATTTAACTCCATTGATCCACCTGTCTGTTTTTTATGCCAATACCATCTGGTTCTTATTACTATAGTTCTGTAGTACAGCTTGAAATCAGGGATAGAGATACCACCAGAAGTTCTTTCACTGTGCAGGATTGTTTTACCTATCCTAGGTGTCTTAGGATTTCTATTGCTATGAAGAGACACCATGACCAAAATTCTTATAAAGGAAAACATTTAATTGGGGTGCCTCACTTACAGTTCAGAGGTTCAGTCTATTATCATCATAGTGGGGAGCATGGCAGTGTGCAGGCAGATATGGTTCTGGCTACATTTTGATCAGAAGGCAACAGGAGATGGACAGTCTGTCACAATGAGTGAAGCTTGAGCAAGTGAGACCTCAAAGTCCACCCCCACAGTCACACAGTTCTTCTAACAAGGTCACCTCTACTTCAAAAGGGTCACACTTCCTAATAGTGCCACTCCCTTTGAGATTATTGGGGCCAATTATATTCAAACTACCATACTAGGTTTTTTTTTTGTTTGTTTGTTTGTTTGTTTGTTTTGTTTTGTTTTTGATATGAAGTTGAGTATTGTTCTTTCAAGGAATGTAAAGAATTGTGTTGGGATTTTAATGGGGATTGTATTGAATTTGTAGATTGCTTTTGGCAAGATTGCCATTTTTACTGTGTTAATTCTATTGATCCATGAGCATGGGAGGTCTTTCAATCTTCTAATTTCTTCAAAGACTTGAAGTTTTTATCGTGTAAATCTTTCACTTGCTTGGTTAGAGTTACCTCAAGGTATTAGTGGAGGCTGATTTCTTTCTAAGTTCACTTGTCATTTGTGTACAGGAGGGCTACTGATTTTTTTTTAGTAAATCTTGTATCCAGCCACCCCACTAAAGTATTTATCTGGATTTCCCTTGTAGAATTTTTGGGGTTGCTTTTGTATACTATCATATCATCTGGAAATAATAATACTTTTATTTATTTTCTAATTTGTATTCCCTTGTTCTCCTTTGGTTGCCTTATTGCTTTAGCCAGAATTTCAAGTACTATATTGAATAGATATGAAGAGAGTGGACAGCCTTGTCTGGTTTCTGATTTTAGTGGAATTGTTTTTTGTTTCTTTCCATTTAATTTGCTATTGTCTATAGACTTTCTATAAACTGCCTTTATTATGTTTAGGTATGTCAGAAATATATCACATACAGCAGTGAATTCCAAAACAGCGCAAGCACTACATGCTATGTCTAACAGCATAGATGGCATGTATACAGTAACCCAATCTATGCAAGCAGAGATGAAAGCATTCCAGGACATGTATAAACAATAATATAATAAGGTCATTAATTTGGAAAATCAAAACCATTATCAGATAATGTATGAAAAATGTACAAGGTACAACTAGCACAGATGAGACAGGAGCTAGATATACTGTTCTTAACAGGCATAGGTAGTAGAACAACAGAATTCCAGACATTATTAAACCCAGACCAAAGCTTCTGTACAGATGTTTTGTGAGAATTACACTTGGTACAAATATTCACAGATAATGCAAGACCAGCCTACCACATTAGAGCAATACCCAACCATACCACCAAAGGACTTCAATGATAAATTATGAAATAAACTGGTTAATGCCTATAGACCATTACCTGTGGGCTAATTTGAACAACACACCAGTGTATATATCATTAGAAGACACCATAAATAGAGGAAACAACACATGCCAGAATATAAACTAGAAAACAATAACATGGCACTTGCAGCGGTGGCACAAACATTACTAAATGTAGGAGACTATACCTTTCAGGTCTTCAGCAAAAACAGAACATTGGCAAAATGTACCAACCTAAATGAGACAAATTATGAGGATGATACAACAGAATGGAACATAACCAAAATAGGTTGCTTTATGGTACATATTTGCAACATATTATAAATAAAAACAGATAATGTCAACAGAACAGAAATAAATACCTTATCATATGAAACTAAACATTACTTCTCCTCAGAACAACTGTTTGACACAGAGGCAGAAAAGGAATATATGGATAGATTTATCCAGACCATACAAGAAATTCAACACGTAGCAGAGTATAACCAAAGACAATTAGAATCAAGTATTGACAAAATAAAAACAGAAGACCAATCCATACTCAGGAATAGAGCAGAACTGCATAATTTAGTAGGCATTATTAGAGCCAATACATATATACATAAGGATTAGGCAAGACAAATGCAGAAGTGAGGATTTTGTAATTTCTTAGCAAGATTTATAAGGTTTGATTTTGTTTTCCAAAATATTCATGGCTTCATTGGATAAAGGAAATGTTTTGACCATGCATGTTTATACTTATACTATCATGCTTTGCAAGACTACTCTTATGTGTCCACAGAATAAAAAACAAAGACATCATGAATAACAGGACACAATGGAAAAGCACCATATAGAGAACCAGGGGCAGAGAGTGAAGAGACAAGCCATCAGGAAGAACGTGTGACTTACTACAACATGATGGGGTCCATAAAATGATTAAATATGCATATAAAATATATTTTGAAGAATTGCATGATCTGTTTAACAGAATGGCAATATTGTCCATGATGAGAAAAGCATAGGAGGACTGTAAGTTCTGTACACACAGAATGGAAATATTCTACCTAACAGGATCAGCTGACATAGTTACCACAACTAATCATCCATCTAGTGTTTCACTTGCTATTACAAAATGAATACTCCATAAATAACAGAATATATAAAAACCATATGGATTATTGCTTACACTTATTAGCAGCAATGGTTTCTTGTTATGTTACTAAATGATCCCATAGAAATTATGGCTGCAGAAATGGAGATCCATTGTAAAAGCTACAGTACAAGAATATTATATAAACCCTTTATATTAGAATGCTTACATCAATCTAGTGCATATATGACATGGTTTGAAATGTTTTAAAAAAATGGAGAAATAACAAGAAATTGCCACTCAGAGATAGTGCATTAGGAGAAATGGTCAGAGTAACCTATTTAGACTGCAACTTATTGTAAATCCCCATGCTGCACCATTATAATGATATCTTTCATATTGACATCATTTCAGGTATCAGGGGATGGAATGTAAGGAGCATGTAAACAGACAGGCAGAAGCCTGGCTGGAAGGAGATTAGTAAACATAGACCCAACCACTAGAGATAAGAATGAATGAGAGTGTACATGTGGCAGAGTGTGATTTAAACAAGGCATTTAAGGACCAGTTCAGGGCTAAGAAGCAGAGCCCACCATGACTGTGTGAACTCTCAACCTGAGAAGCCAGTCCATTAATCTGAGAGCCGCCTGATGCTGCCTGATCCGGTACCAGACATCAAAGATGGGAGACCTCGGTGGACTCTCCACTTGAATCCAGAGGAATCATGAGAAGTCACAAGCCATGGCCCTGCGCCGGACATGTACCCCCGTTGTGAGCCTAGGGGCTATGGCCTTTAGAACTTTGCTTCTGCTTGTGTGTATTGGTCTGATATAAGTGTGAAGTAAAATATATACTCATAACCAACTTGCTGAGTCTGTCATCATTCCTCCCAGTTTAAAACCTGGTAAGTGCTTGTGACAACAGTGAAGCCCAAACACTATTGCATATATGCCTACACAAAAAGTATATACCTAGCATATTTAAATTTTAGTAGCCATGCTAGAGAAACACAGCCTCAGACCCTATTCAGGGCTAGACTATTTTAGGAGTCTCTTTGAAGGTATCCTTCTTGCCAGGATAGCTGAATGTTTCTCAACTATCATGAATTGACAAGGTGATCACTGACTGAAAAGGAACCTAGCAGCTTTCTTAGATGTACTTATACTCTAAGTAGCAGGAACCTGCATCCCATGGCTAAAACAGATAGATTTCTTGCTCATTTAGCAGGCATTCTCTCTCTTGAGGAAGGTGCCAGTGACTTAAGGATGTAAGAAGCACATTGTACATTTCTTGATATGTTATAATTGACAAGTATTAATGCTCCAAGCATGAGGTCTAATTTCAGAGCACAAAGAAACAGAAAGGACTCTTGTAGTCTCTCTCCTTTAATCAAGAAAGCAAAGTTTCTTCCAGCCTGTTTCCCAGTCAACATGTGCATAAGTTTCACTGTTCAGAGCTAGTTCAGAGCTGGTTGCAAGGTAATCTTACACAGCAAGGAATGGGTTTGTCACAAAGAGCTTAGTAGACTTGGGAGCTATTGTCTGGGTAGAGGACTTTGCAGCTTCAAAGAATGGCAAGAAACTATTATTAGCCATGAAAGTAACTGATAAGGTCTGCCTCCTCAATGGTCAGGGCAGTACAATGAATTATAAGGCAGCCAATTAGTGCTGGCACTCTCTGTTTAGAATATGAGATGGTGAGATGGCACTGAACTTGCTATGAGGATCCTGTCAGATCCCAAGAAAACACAGGACAAATGGCTAACTTGGGTGCCTATTAGCATACCAAAGAGCATGCTGGTCTAAAGGCTAACTCAGTACCTGTGGCTCTCCTCTGCTCTTCTCACCCTGCCCTTACCCTAAACCTCTCCAGCCCAAGGGTTTAGCATCCCTTCCCCCAGGTCCTCTTTCCTATATAACCCTGCCGACAGGCCAAGCACTATCTTGGTTCTCTTTGTCCTCTTGGTTTTTCTCTTGGTCCTCGGCACCTTTCTTGGTCTGCTTGTCCTTTCTTCTGTCTCTCTCACTCTCCCCCACACCTTCACCTCTCGTGGCCCAGTTCAATCATCTGTACCACTGTGTCTAGTGAATCACTTTCTCCCCCTGTTCTGGACTCTTCCAAATGTGGTACTTTGTCTCATATCGAAAATAAAAACCTTCTCCTCAGCCATGCCCTAAAGCAATCATGTCCTCATTTGGCCATACAGAGATAATACAGATTGGCAATTATCAGAAGCAGAGGGCGAGGGAGTAGCTACTTGGTGGGTTTGGGGTTTTCTCATGCTATCATGAAAGTGTTTTGGATCTAGATAGAGATGATTGTTACCACTAAACCATACACTTTCAATGGTGAATTTTATGTTACATGAATTTCATCTCAGTAAAAAGCATGCACTTCTCTTGGGAAAAAACTAAGAGCAGCTTTATGCAAACAATTTTTGTGCAGTATTTATACTTCACTTGCTACAAATGTTAAACCTGAGAATCTTGAGAAATGACCAAATCCACAATTGTCCAATTAAAACAAGCTGTATTTGGGGTGCACCTGGGACTGGCCAGCCAGCTGTCTCACCCCAAGTCAGGATTTGAGAGAGCAGATCCTTCAGGCCTCCTTTTCTAGGAGGATAAAATGTTTCAGGGGCAAAAGAGTTGCCTGTTAAAGACACAATGAAAGAAAAAAAATACCATGGGTTCACAAGTTTAGTGTAGGTTGAAAAACATGTTTCACATCTAAGAAACTGGAATGTATTCTTAATTACAAATAGAAACCTTAACTTGAAAGGACTTAACACAGGACAAACAGGAAATGATTAACTGTCTTAACTGCAAACAGAACCCATTAACTTATAAGGTATATTGTTCCTGTTTGGGCTTCTCATTAACTAGCAAGGTGTATTGTTCCTGTTTTGGTCTCAGACAAACTCATTGTGGCAGTAGTGATTTTAATAAGATCCTCTTATCTGCAACTGAGGCAGAGACAATTAGTGACTGCTCAACATCTCCTATTCCTTTCTTCCTTAGTAACTGAAACCTAGTTAATGTGCTTAGCAAAAGGAAGGAAGGAAAGAAGGAAGAAAGGGAAAATAAAAAGGCCTAGTGAGATGCCTCAGTGATTAAGTGTTCTTGTTGCCCTTCTAGAAAACCAACACCCAATGGGCAGTTCACAACTGTTTGAAACTTTAGGTAGTTTCTGAGGGTGTGCGTACGCGTGCACACACACACACAAAATATACACACAAATAAAAATAAAATAAACCTTAAAAAACAACAACGAAAACAAACAACCCTGTACATTTCTCGGTCTCCCTTTCAACAAGGAATTACCATTATTTAAAGCTGTGTTCAGGGAAATGTGAGTGGGGGTATTGGATGAATCCTCCAGGTAAGACCTTAGCTAACAAAACCATTTTCATTTTCTCCCTCTTTGTTCTTTTCTTTCAGCCTGAAAAAGAGATGCGAGGCCTGAATCCCTGCCAACCAACTTTGATCATAAAGTAATCCTGAAGAAAGGAGTCATTAGTTAAAGATTATAAAGTAAAAAGATAAGAGCTGGCTCACCAGTGCGAACTCCACGAAGAGGACTCTAGAGTGCATCTTCGGATTTCCTTTACCTGAGAGAAATGGGAGAGAAAATTTTTCTTGCTATAAGCTGTGGGGATGCATTGTTCACAGCCAAGCTTACTCATAACTGATAAAGCAACATAACTCTTTAGATGAGTCATCATTCATCTATTTATTTAAGACAACACTATAAAGATTCGGGCAGAATGCACTCAGGCAGTACCCTGGTCAGCCCAGGGTTCCATGACTACTGATATGCATGCAGGTGCAAAGGACTCCTTTAAAAGATAGATCCCTGCCCACTTCGTGCTCTTTTCTGCTGTTCCCCTGGGGCAGACAGGACTTTTCCTGTCTCCCTTTTCTCTTCTGTCCTCTCTCTGTCTCTCTTTACCTTATTTACTTACCTCCCCCTCAATAAAACTTTCAATATGAGTCACATCTACAGGTCTCTGTTTCCCCATCTGTCCGCTATCCATGATCCTCACAGTCCAAGCATGGGACTGGGTACCTGACACTCTAGATTCCAACCCATTATACTTTATTCCTAACAAGTACAAGCCAGAGCATGAGGCATAAATCCCACATGCAGGTAAAATGGACTTATCTACAGGTTATTCTATAATATGTGCGGTAGACATTTATTTGGTCTTTCTGGTTAATGTATCAGATTTCTATCAACATACCTAAGAGGTAACAAATTGTCTAAAAGCATTTCATAAAGCATGTTCTGTTTAGCTGGGATGCTTACTGTTATTACTCTTCCCGTTTGCACACAATTAGTGGACATGCACTATCCAGCTTCTCGTGATCCTCCCACTCTGTAGTTTCTCTGGGAACAGCTTTTTCTGAAAATACATCAACTTTTGCCAGATCTTGCAACAAGTCAATAACATCCTTGGAGACCATTTAAAACTATATCCTCAACCTGTTTTCCTACCATGTGCTCTGGCTATTTAAGTTTAACTTGCTTTAAAAAAAAAAAAAAAAAAAAAAAAGCAGTGTAACCAATCTTACTATTAGTTGAACTTCCCATAAATCAGTACAACCTAAACCAAATACACAGCTCTAATCTTAAACCATGACCCTGGCCCAGAATAATGTGTGTTTGTATGTGTGTCGTTGTAATTGTCAGGTCGAAAGGAAACCCCACTACGCTGATGCCTGCTTCCCCACCAAAGTCAAAAGAGACAAATGGCTATCTGTGGTGACTATTAGCATACCAAAGGAGGACAGGCTGGCCTCCGGGCTCACTCAGTACCTGTGGCTCTTCCAGCTCTTCTCACCCTGCCCCCACCCTAAACCTCTCCAGCTCATGGCTTCCCTTCCCCCAGTTTCTAGTTCCTATCTAGCCATGTGATTGCTTGGTCCTCCCTTTTGTCTTCCTCTCTGAGCCCCCTCTCTCTTGCTCTTCTTTCTTGGACATCTCTTCTCTTCCTCTCTCACTGCCCTTCCCCACGCAGGGCCAAGTCCACTTTGCCGGCTATGTTCAGTTCTTTCCCTGCCCTGGACTCTTCCAGCTGCCTCTGGTGGCACTCTGCCTCACATCTACAAGAAAAACCTTCCCCTCAACCATACCTTGGGACTGTCATGTCCCCACTTTATACAGTAATCATTTTCTGGAAGCAGCCTTAAAGAAAAAAGTATCCATCATAATTGTTGGAAACAAAACCAACATACAGATGCAGGTTGATAAGATCTGAGTGCTCTCTTGGATCAGTTGGGGTCAATAAAGCAACTTCTTTTACTGTTAAAGAATCCCTGATTCCTTTCCAACACAATGTTTTCTGTGCTGTTCAGTAAATATGAAACAAAGTTCTTTGTTAGGGACAGATATCAGACACAAACCAACCAACAGACCAACAGACCTCAGACAACAAGACAAACAGAAGACACAGGTAAAGAGGTGGAAAACTTCAAATTTGGCTTGCTCTTGGTCTAAACTACTCCAGGAGGAAGAATTGCCTTTTGTTGTTGTTATATTATTTTGTTTAATGTGGAATACTTCACAAATCAAGGAACTGTTTTTCGTCTTTAACATAGCAATGACCATACTATTTTACAAGTGTTCGGGACTAACTGAAGAGATTCCTTTGTCATGGTTTGAATGACCAGCTGGTGGTGATGGAGGTTGTGAAACCTTTGGGACCTGGGAATTAGATGGTGGAAGTCACTGGGAGTGTTGTCGGTTATTATATTCTCTTCCAATTTCTATTTAGCTCTCTATTTCCTGGTTCTCCAGCAGTATATGACCGTCTACCGTATGTGCCAACCACCATGGGCCAAGCTATTCCTGCCACTATTCTTTCTCCATCATGATGGACTGAAAGCCTATGAAACCGTGATATAAAAATAAATCTTCTCCATCAAGCTGCTAGTGTCAGGTGACTAAACAGAATTTTGTCAAGAAGTGCCCAAACTCACACTGTAAAGTGGTTCATTAACATTTAACTGTTACAAATTTATTAGCAACATACAGTAAATAATGCGCTATTGTGACCTAAATTTAATCTTTCTTTTTTGTTTGTTGTTTTTGTTTTTTGAGGGGCTTGTTTTTGTTTTTTCTTTGCTTTTTGAGACAGGACTTCTCTGTGTAGCCCTTGCTGTCCTATAACTCAATCTGTAGACCAGACTGGCCTCAAACTTGCAGAGATCTGTTCTGCCTTTATCTCTCTCTACCTATACCTATTAAAGGTGTACACACCATGCCCAGATCAAATGTTAACTTCTAATTTCTCTCCATTAGAGAAATCCTTTGGTATTGGTCCTGTTGTGCTTCACTTCCAACAGTGTCAGAGATGCGATGTTTCCTTTTATCTGAGATGAACAATTTAAGAAAAGATTTATTAGGGCTCACAATTTTGAAGGTTTTAGTCCATGAATGGTTGGTCCTATTGCTTTGGGGACTGTAGTAA
Organism: Phodopus roborovskii; assembly: GCF_943737965.1. Classification (NCBI taxonomy): domain Eukaryota; kingdom Metazoa; phylum Chordata; class Mammalia; order Rodentia; family Cricetidae; genus Phodopus; species Phodopus roborovskii. The sequence goes on along the minus strand of NW_026126009.1, from coordinate 259,514 downwards.
GGAACTACCTCATGCTGGGAATCATGTAAAACGCATCAGTTAACCATATAGGATACAAAGAGAGGAAGAAGGACCAGAATCTCTCCTAATCCCCTCCAAGATCACCAAAGGTCCAACTTCCTTCCACACTAAGCCTCATTTCTTGGGGGTTCTCCCACTTCCCACTAGCAAAAGAGACTCAGAACCAATCCCCATCCCCTTTGTTGTTGTTATTCAAGTTAGGGTTTTTCTGTGTAGCCCTGGCTGTCCTGGAATTCACTGACTAGGATGACCTCAAACTCAGAGATCCATAAGCCTCTGCTTCCTCAAGTGCTGGGATTAAAGGTGTACACCATCACTGCCCAGGCAAAACCAATCCTTTAATGCATATTCCTTCAGTGATATTTAAGATCTAAGCTGTAGTTAATAGAGAGAGCTTTGTTAGTTATGGTCCACCTAACCACTAAGTGTGGAGCTGCCTTGGGTATTGTGATTAGGTTGAGCTTTAGAAAATCCACTCTGGAGTCAATGAGACCAACAAAATGGAATAGAGCCAAAACCAGAAGCCAGAATACCCACTATATCAATTACCTTCTGCTGTGGCAGGGAACTACTCCTTAAACTTAGTGACATATAAAACAGTCATACATATCTCAGATTGGTATGGTTTAGCAACCTGAATTGGGCTCAACTGGGCAATTCTACTGATCTATGTCAAGCTTGGCTGAACTTGACTGGGATTGCTCATACATTTGTTATCAATGGCCAAGTCAACTAGGGACAGGTTGCTTTAGCATGGCTCAGATGGTATGATTCATCTCTATTCCATATACTCATCCTCCTGCAGGGAAGAATGCTCAGAACAATGTTGGATTGTCATAAAGGCTCATGAGAGTCACAACTGGGACTCACACAGTATTGTTTGCATCACAAAGCTTTGTGATTCAGAAGGAAATAATAAGAACAGAGACAAATTAATGATAATGTAGATAGATGAGAAACGGACTTGGAGAAGTCATTGATTATGTGGAGAATTGACTGGATCTTTTGGTTCTAAGGTTGATGGCCTCAGTTTACAAAATGAGTGTTAGAAGCAGTGCTGATTGTCAGTCTGGCCACATCATATGATTAAATGTGTTCAGGTTAATCTATTCCAGTTGTAAGCACTCACTCTTGGATATACAGTCTTTCCATTTGCTATTATTATGAAACATTACCTTCTCATGAAAAAAAAATGTCTTAAGTGGAAGAGACAGGTTTCTGTTACAGTACCAATTTTAAAAAGCACAAACTTTTACTGTTTTTTTTAAGTAGTAGAGAAAGAGAACAGAGTAATTTTCTTCCTATTTGGGGACTTAGAGCTTATCCCCATATGATAGTGTTACTTGGGGAGATTCTGGAAACTTTAGGAGATAGGATCTAGCTGGAGGAAATAGGTTCTTGAGAGTATGACTTTATGTATAGTCCCAAGTGTTCTATTTGGCTGTGCAGTGGTGGTGCATGCCTATAATCCCAGCACTTGGAAGGCAGAGGCAGGTGGATCTCTGTGAGTTGGAAACCAGCATGACCTACAGAGCTAGTTCCAGGACAGCTAGGGCTGTTGCACAGAGAAACCCTGTCTTGAAAAAAACAAAACAAAACAAAACCCAAGTATTTCTATCCATCTCTAACTTTATCTCCCTCATCCCCCTTCTTTTTCCTGTCCTTCATCTCTCATGAGATAAATAGTTCTCCTCTTCCATGATATCTGCACCACAACAAGCCCCCCCCCAAAAAAAAACATGGGATCAAGTGACTATGAACAGACCCTTCTGAAACTATGAGCCAAAATAAATATTTCCTTACTTAAGTTGTTTCCATCAGGTGTTTAGTTACAACAATGAAAAAAAGTAATTAACACAAGCTTCATTAACCTGAAGGGGAAATTGAAATGTCACCTCTAAGACAGCCTCTCATTCTCCACAGCATCTCTCCATAGCATCTGTTACCAGCACTTTCCCACCAGCCTGTTCCCACTGCCATGTCAGCCCCAAATATCACACCAAGACACTGTTGGCCATTGGCTATGGTTTCTTATTGGCTAGCTCAGACTTAACTATTAACACATTTTACTATTAATCTAAGTATTTCCACATGGTCTTATCTTACTGAGAATGCCTGACTCACATGTCCCATTGTCCTGAGATCACATCTCGACTCCCTCTTATGTTTTCCAGAATCCTCCACCTCTCCTAGTCTCACCTATCTTGCTTCCCTATTGGCCAACAATGCTTTATTCAACCAATAAGAGAAACATATGTACAGAATGACATCTCCCATTAAACATCTGTATTCATTCAATAGTTAAAGCTAGCCATCTTCCTAGCATAGCAGCTGGACTTCAAGAGGAAGAATAGGGAAAGTCATGGATCAGATATCTCATAATATCACTTTAACCACATTTGATTGGACAAAGGAAGTCACAAGTCCATTTCAGATTCAAGTGAAGGGAAGACAGATTTCATCAGAATTTGTGGCCATCTTTAATATACTATGTAGCCCAACAATAGATTTCTGGGAACTATTTCTCAGTTTGATGGAGGACAATGTTTCCACTCCCAAATAATCAGGTATATTGACCTAGGACTAGAGATGTCACTCAGCAATTAAAAGCACTTACTGCTTTTGCAGAGAACCCTGATTTGGTTCTCAGCCCCTATGTCAAGTAGTTTATAACCACCTGTAACTACAGAGTTTCTGATGCCCTCTTTTGGCTTCTGCAGACACCTACACTCATGTACCCTCACCTCTTTACAAGGACACACATAAATACATATTTTTTTTTAAATTTAAGTTGTTAACAAAAACATTTCTATGTCTAAATGAATAAACTTTTTTTTCTCCCTTTTAATTTTTTTCACATTTTCTACAATAAAGAAACAATGCACTCTGTGAGCAGGGAGGCCCAGTGTCAGGAGGCTTGGAGGAAGCTGGTAACACTATGGTAAGGAGTTATCACACTGCCTGTTTTGTCTTCTGCCTCTCTAAGGAGCTCTTGGGTGGCATACAAGCCTGGCCTCTGCTGTTAGCCAGCTGCCCAGTACCTGGAGTACTCCAGCTTGCCTCTCTATCCTTGTTTCTATACTACATAATCGTTGACTGTGGAAACACTGAAGCCTGCCTGGCAGCATCCTAGAATGTATAAAAAGAAGAAAGTGAGCTGAGTGCCAGCGTTCTGCTTCCCAACTGCAGATGCCGTGTGAACCAAGTACCTCCCTCTACTTCCCAACTGCAGATATGCCATGTGAGCAGCTGCTTCAGGACTTGACTTCCCCACCATGATGGACTTGATGTGCCTTGGAGCTGTGAGCCAAAATAAACCCTTTCTCCCTTAAGTTGCTTCTGTCAGGGTGTTTCACCACACTAACAGGGAAATCAATTAACACTGGGAACAGCAAAAGAAACCTCTCACCTCATGGTGGCCTAGTGACAAAAGAGGAGCCAGATTCCCAACATCCCCTTCCAAACATTGAGTTCCACCAGGCCCCTCTCCACAGATTCTACTTCCTCCCAATAGTGTATGTGAAGCCTTCAACACCGGCTTTCAGGGACGCTCAAACTGCAGCATCCACACTGGACCATTCCTTTGTCATGTGGGTTCATCGGTTGCTGGAAGTCTTTCTCTGGTGGTTTTCAGGCGTTTTACAAAGTACTGCACCTTCACAGTACTGCTGATTGGGGTGATACTTCTCCCAAGTCTTCAAATATGACTTCAAATATGGTCTAGTCTTTAGTGGGTTATCCTGGCTGTGATTTTTTTTTCTACACCCAGTGGGCACAGTAGTTCAAGAAGCTGGGAATTCCAAGGTCGTCACTGTGGAGGGTTGCCAAGGGACAAGTGGACAGTGCATGCCAGTGAGAGGGTGAAAACACTGCAGAGAATCCAGCTGGTCTTTGGAGGATTGTTCCTTCAGGAATAAGTAGCTAGGAAAAAGAAGGAACCTGACCCCCACCTCCCTAAGAGGCATTGGCTAGCCCTTCTATTTATTTTCTCTACTGAGTTAAAGTAGGGGCTAGCCTCTTCTCAAAGGGTCTGTTAGGTCACCTAAAGGTCCTACACCAAAAAAGAAAAAAAAGGAACAATGCATTTATCATAGGTAAAAAGCAAATGTTACTTTAAAACTTAGCTTCTAGAACTATAAGGGGAAACTATGAATAGACTACAGGACAACAGATCTAAATCTCTCTGTCTCTCTGTGTCTGTCTCTGTCTCTCTCTCTCTGTCTCTGTCTCTCTCTCTCTCTCTCTCTCTCTCTCTCTCTCTCTCTCTCTCTCTCTCTCTCTGTGTGTGTGTGTGTGTGTCCATATCCTGGTAGCCATAAAACCATAGAACACCTTCAAAAGTATGATATGTATATGTGTACACGTTTGCACATATTGAAAGACAAGAAATTTCATAAAGTATTTAAAAAGTTTTCCTTTTAAAATGTATCTTAGGAGTTGGAAGCATAACTCATATGTAAAGCCTATATTTGGCATGCATGAGATGAGATTCTGGGTTCCATTTCTTCTGCCACAAAAAAATATATATATTTTAAGGAAAAGTGTTTGGTACTCAAAGAAATAAGTAAAATATTACAGGTATACATGGGAGGGCCATGGTGAAGAAACAACCCTCAACAGACATCTATCATCCTTGGCCTTGAAAGTGATATCAGCATAGGGGTGAGGTTGATGAGGTCTGCATCATACACAGGTTCCCCGGAAAGGGTTGGTGTGGTTGTTTGTATAAGAATAACCCATAGGCTAGAATGGTCTTGTTGGAGTAGGTGTGGTCTTATTGGATGAAGTATGTCACTGGGAATGGGCTTTGACATTTCAAATGCCCAAATCAAGCCAAGAGTCTCTCTCAATCCCTGCTACTTGCCAATCCAGAGGTAGAACTATCAGCTACCTCTTCAGCACTATGTCTGCTTGTATGCAAGCATGAACACATCTGAATTCTAAGCCAGCCCCGTTTTATTTATTTTTTTATAAGGACTGTCATGGTTATGACATCTCTTCACAGCAATAGAACATTGACTAAGACCAGAGTCATGGCACCTAAGGTTGAAGAGAGCCACTATCAACAGCTGCAGCCAAAACTAAGACAATTAGGCCTTCAATCTAGCCTGTCTCCTTGCACCCTGACACATACACTCTCATATGCTTAAACTTATGAAGGGCACAAATCTGGAAGAGTAACGTGTGTTCTGGCCTGACCTCTAAGAGTCAACTTGTATGTTTTAATATTCTTATCAATGATATAAGAATGATAGCTAAGGACCGAAGAGATGGCTAAGCAGTTAAGAACACTTGTGTATAACACTAATGACTTGCCAGACTGGATGGAGAAAAGCCCATGAGACTTCAACTCTATATAAAGAACTATAAGCAACTGAGGAAAGCTGGAGGGGTGGCTTACCCCAGGAAAGAGCACACTAATTGGTTGTCCAGTGCCAAAAGATTAGCCCTGAAAACATACTGTCTTAGGGTTTCTATTGCTGTGAAGAGACACTATGATCACAGCAACTCTTATAAAGGAAAACATTTAATTAGTGCTTGCTTACACTTTCAGAGGTTCGGTCCATCATTATCATCATGGTGGGACACGGTGGTGTGCAGGCAGACATGGTACTGGAGAAGGAGCTTAGAGTTCTACATCTTCATCAGAAGGAGGCAGGAAGGAATATGACTACATTGGGCATGGATTGAGCATATATGAGACCTCAAAGCCTGCCCCCACAGTGACAAACAAGGCCACACCTCCTAATAGTGTCACTGTCTATGAGCTTATGGGAGCAATTACATTTAAACTACTACACATACATACAAGTAGAATTATACAGACTGAACAGGCTATGTTTAGGAATATATATATATATATATATATATATATATATATATATATATATATGTACATATATGCATGCAGTAAAAGAAAAAATAGAGAGGCTATTAAATTTTAAAGAGAGCAGGAAGGAGTATATGGGAGAGTTTAGAAGGAGGAAAGGAAAGGAAGAGGTTAAGTTATGATCTCGATAATAAAAAGGAGAAAAAAGAAAGATAATACTAACAACAATGGAAAATGAAATTAATTTTTTATATTTATCAGTTTAATCAAATATTAATATTATCCAAACTTTTTTAAATGTGGCAAGTGAATGTTCCTTTACTCTCTTTCTTTTTTTTTCAAGTTTGACAAAATTTATTGTAGTTTTAGTAAAGACATTCAGCTCAGTCGTCTCTCTCTCCTCATCTTGACCTCAGGTTAATATGTCATTTGAGTCAAGTAAAGAATATGTAGGAGAGATGTTATTTCAACAAACAGTAAAATGGACAAATGAACAGTTGGCCTACATAAAAGTTAAATTTATGTATCTTGATATACTTAAGTCATGTAAGAACTAACAGTGCTATGTACATTTCCATTGTTTTACTTGGGGCTTATTAGTAAACCTAAATGTAGTGAACAAAATGTTAGGGATATCCATAGGCTGCTTCTTGGAAGTTTTTATGTTAAAAATGCCTAGTGAATAATTACCATCAATGAAACTCACCAAAGCTGCCTCCAAATTTAACATTGCAATTTTCAAGGAAATCTCATTTCTTTTGTCTGTGACTATTAAAGATGCATTAACTGTCACATTAAAAAAGCCCATATACAATACAAAAATACAAAACAAACACCCCGCAATACACAAATCTAAGAGTATATGTGGTGAGACTTCATAATGAAAATGTGTTTGAAGAAGCATTTTCTGTCATATTTCAGCATTAAAGTGTGCTTTTGAAATCACTGGTCAGCATGTATACACTTAAAAGCATGGCTTTACTCTCTTTCTTATGTTTTATAGTATGATAATTTTCATAAATGCATCTTTCTTTTTGGTTCAATAGCATTTGCAAACACACTATGAATATTTCTGTCCTAGAGCAAAAGTCAGTCACTTCTTTAAAGAGTGTTTGCTTATTATTATAAGAAAATTATAACCAGAAACAATATTCTTTCATTTGTGCTTACTTTTTGCTTATTCACTAAGCAGAAAATAGAAAAGTTTTATATACATACATACAAACACACATTTATAACCAAAGGTTTAACATGTGGAAATAAAATGAATAATGAAATTTAAAAAAATGTTGTTCTCCTATGGACCTGAGTTTTGGTCTCAGAACTCACATAATTATCTATAACTCCAATTCCAAGACATCTGATGTCCCCGCTGACCTCTATGGGCACCAGGCATGAATGTAGTACACATAAACACTTACAGGTAAAAAAAAAACAAAAATCAAAAAACCAAAAAATGTATACACATAAAATAAAAATAAACAAATGTTTTAAAAAGTAAAATAACTAAAGTAATGTGGATATAATGTTCATAAAGCTTGGTGCTTAAATTAAAATGCTTGCACAGTTTACACTTTCAGGACAATAGATAAATGTAAAGCATATGAAAAAGGAACATACATTTATGGGAATACTTGAAGGAAAATAAGGTCTCCCATTGTCTGTCTACCTTGATAAAAAGCAGAACATACTGTTAACAAAAATGTTTTCTAGGAAAGCCTAGATATCCTATTTAAATAGTACATGAATTTGTTAAGGATGTGAATGTAAATCATTTAGTCATAACAGCTATTATTAACCATAGATTATGTGTTAAGTACTATGCTTTACATGTATTAATTCACTCTAAAATGTTTCAATTCAGTTAGACAACAAGAATAAAGTCAAGATCTCTTTCACAACAAAGTAATAATAATAATAACCCCATATCTATTATTTTTACATATTTGCTATTTTAAATTATGTGTATATGAGTGTTTATGGGTATGTGCAGAAACTCAAGGGCCCATGGAGGCCAGATGTTTCAGATTACCTGACTTGGGTGTTGGAAACCAAACTCAGATCCTCTGAGTTTATAATCTCTATCTGCAAGAGAACTGTGCACTCTTAACATGAACTGTCTCTCCAGCTCCACATAAAATGTATTCTTAAAAAAATGTTATATAGGGCCAGCCTGCCAGACAACTGTGCCCTCCTCTGGATTCTGTCCTCTGTGACCCTTCCCCAGGCCAATACCATCCCAACTAGTCCCAGGCCCTGTTGCTGCTAGGCCCTGCCCTCAGCCTCAGTGGACTTCTGCCACTGAGGCACAAACCATACTAGCCACAAGGGCCATCCCTCCCAACAAGATGCCCTTCCCCAGAACTCCAGTAGACTCCATAGGCCCAGAGACAGTCAACACCAGTTGGAAGAACAGACACAATAGACCCACATACAGTCCACACATGTCAGAAGAACAGACCCAGCAGCTCTACTGTAGGCCAGGCTGGTGCTAGGTACCCTAGAAGAAGACTCAGGCTTTACTGGAAGCCAGGCAGGATCAAAGGACCCAAGACTCCCAAACCCCTAAAAATAACTTTATGAAGATGATGAGATTGTTAAAGAGGAAATGAAAAAAATATCCTAAAGAAATGGAGGAAAAGACAACCAAAAAAATTAGAGAAAATCAATAAATATCTTAAAGAAAAAGAATAGTTGACAAAGTAATAAAAATGGTCAAGATCTGAAAATGAAAATAGAAGCAAAAATCAAACAAACAAAAAACTGAAGGAATTCTGGAAATGGAAAACCTCGGTAAGCCAACAGGAACTACATACAGATGCAAGTATCACCAACAGAATACAAGAGATGTAAGAGAGAATCTCAGGCACTGAGGGGAAATAGATTCATCAGTCAAAGAATAATTTAAATATTCAAAAAAAACCTCCTAACGTGAAACATTCTGCAATTCTGGAACACTATGAAAAGATCAAACTTAAGGATAATAGTAATAAAAGAAGAAAAGTTTGCCAAACTAAAGAACATACCTATAAAAGTACAACAGGCTTACAGAACATCAAATACACTGGATCAGAAAACAAGTTCCCTTGCCACATAATAATCAAAACACTAACCATACAGAACAAAGAAAAAAATATTAAAAGCTGCAAAGGAAAAACATCAAGTAACATATAAAGACAGACCTATCAGAATTACACCCGACTTCTCAATGGAGACCCTAAAATCCAGAAAGGCTTGAACTGATGTCTTGCAGATACTAAGAGACCATAGATGCCAGCCCAGACTACTATACTCAGCAAAAATTAAAATACAAGGTATTTCATGACAAAGTCAAATTAATCAATATCTATCCACAAACTCAGCCCTACAAAAGGTGCTAGAAGCCAAACTCCAACCCAAGGAGGTTAACTGCACTTACAAAAAATATAACAGATAACCTCCCAAAGGACGGAAACACACACATACCACAAACACCAACACCAACACCAACAAAATAGAAATTAACAATAACTGGTCATTAATATCTCTCAATATTAATAGACTTAATTAGCCTATGAAAAGACACAGGCTAACAGAAAGTATATGAGAACAGGATCCATCCTTCTTTAGCAAACAAAAAACATATCTCAACTTCAAAAACAGACATTACCTCAGAATAAAAGGTTGGGAAAATATTTTCCAATTAAAGAGACCTAAAAAACAAGCTGGTGTAGCTATCTTAATATCTAATAAAATAGACTTCAAACCAAAATTAATCGAAAGAGTTAGAAAATGACATTTCATATTCGGCAAAGGAAATATCCATTAGGATGTTATCTCAATTCTGAACATCTATGCCCCAAATACAAGGGCAACCACATTAGTAAAAGAATCATTACTAAGCTTAAATCACACATCAAACACCAAACATTAGTAGTGGGAGATTTCAACACTCCCACTCTCACCAAGGGACAAAACAAAACAGAAATAACATAACTAACATGTTATGGCTCAAGTGGACCTAACAGACATCTACAGAATAGAATGTTCCACCCAACACTAAAGATTATACCTCCATCTCAGCACCTCATGGAACCTTCTCCAAAATGGACCGCCTACTGGGTCACAAAGCACATCTTAACAGATACAAAAAAAGTGGAATAACCCCCTGTATCTTATCAAATCACCATTGATTAAAGTTGGAGTTCAGCAACAACACAAACTACAAAAACTCATGAACAACTCTCAACTGAATTACCACTGAATCAAAGAAGAAATAAAGAAATTGAAAATGTCTCAGAATTCAATGAAAATGAATGTACAATATACCCAAACTTGTGGCACACAATGAAAGCAGTGCTATTTGCTCATAGCACTAAGTGTATTTATAAAGAAATTAGAGAGATCCCATTCTAGCAATTTAACAGCACACCTGAAGCTCTAAAACAAAAACAAGCAAGCACACCCAAGAACAGTGGATGGCAGGAAGTAATCAAACTGGAGGGATGGAAATCAACAAAACAAAGAGAACAATACAAATTATCAATGAAACAAAGACTTGGTTCTTTGAGAAAATCAACAAGATAGACAAACCCTTATCCAAACTAACTAAAAGGCAGAAGGAGAATATTCAAATTAACAAACTCAGAAACTAAAAAGGCAGAATAGCAACAGACATTGAGGAAATCCAGACAATGATTAGACCATACTTCAAAAACCTGTACTCTACAAGATTGGAAAATCTAAAACAAATGGAAAGGTTTCTTAATAGATACCACATACAAAATTAAAGCAAGATCAGATACGCAATTTAAACAAACATATAACCCCTAAGGAAATAGAAGCAGTCATTAAAAGTCTCCCAAACAATAAAAGTCCAGGGACTGATGGTTTAAGCACAGAATTCTACCAGACTGTCAAAAAAGAGCTAATAGCAATACTCCTCAAATTATTCCACAAAATAGGAGAAGGAACATTGCCAAATTCTTTTTATGAGGCTACAGTTACCCTGATACCCTGATACACAAAGACTCAACATGAGAGAGACCAATCTCTCTCATGAACTTCGATGCAAACCAAATCCAAGAATACATCAAAAAGATCACCCACCATGATCAAGTAGTCATCATCCCAGAGATGCAAAGAAGGTTCAACATATGAAAATCAGGCAATGTAATCCACCATATAAACAAATTGAAAGAAAAAAAATCACATAATCATCTTAATAGATGCAGAAAAAGCTGACAAAATCCAATGCCCCTTCATGATAAAAGTCTTGGAGAGTTCAGGGATACAAGGAACATACCTAAATATAATATAACCAATATATAGTAAGCTGACAACCAACATCAAATTAAACAGAGAGAAACTCAAAACAATTCCACTAAAATCAAGAACAATACAAGGCTATCCACTCTTTACATATCTAGTCAATATAGTACTCAAAGTTCTAGCTAGAACAATAAGACAACAAAAGGAGATCAAAGGGATACACATTGGAAAAGAAGTCAAATTATTGCTATTTGGATATGACATGAGAGTTAACATAAGTGACCCCAAAAATTATACCAGAAAACTCCTCTAGCTGATAAACATCTTTAATAAAGTAGCTGGATACAAGGTTACCTCAAAAAATCAGTGGCCCTCTTACATACGAACAATAAAAAGGTCTAAAATGAAATCAGGGAAACAACATCCTTTACAGTAGCCACAAATAATATAAAATATCTTTGAGTAACTCTAGCAAAACAAGTAAAAATCTATTATAACAAGAATTTTGAGTCTTTGAAGAAAGAAACTTGAGACGAGATCAGAAAATGGAAAAATCTCCATGCTCTTAGATAGGTAGGATCAACATTGTAAAAAGGGCCATCTTACCAAGAGCAATCTACAGATTCAAAGAAATCTCCATCAAAATTCCAACACAATTCTTCACAGACCTTGAACAATACTCAACTTCATATGAAAAAGAAAAATCCAGGATAGCTAAAATAATCCTGTACAATAAAAGAGCTGCTGAAGGTATCACCATCCCTGATCTCAAGCTCTAAAACAGCATGAAATTTACATAAAAACAGAAAAATTCAGCGAGGCGGTGGTGGCACATGCTTTAATCCCAGCACTTGGGAGGCAGAGGCACACTGATCTCCGTGAGTTTGAGACCAGTCTGGTCTACAGGAGCTCCAAGGTCCACAGAAAATCTCTGTCTTGAACCACCCCCTCCCCATCAAAAAAAAAAAAAAAAAAAAAAAAAGGCACATTCATCGATGGAATCAAATAAAAAATCCAGACATAAATCCACATACCTATAGATACTTGACTTTTGACAAAGAAGCCAAAATTATACAATGGAATAAAGAGAAGAGCTGCTAAAAGGAAGTATAACCGGTCTAAGAGAAAGAAGTATGTTTCAGTCAACAAAGATGAAAGGAGTTGGAGATCTGAAGGGTGTTTTGACATCAGACATGGAGAAGCAGAGTTTGGAGTTTGTCCAGCTGGTTTTCGTCTTTCTCTGGTTCAGTATTTCCTTATTATACTCCATTCTCTATATTTTGGAGTGGTAAGTGTGTGATATGTTTTTTTTTTTTTATTTTACATGGGATTACAGTTAAAAGACTAAATGAATCTCAGAAGAGACTTTGAACTTTACACTTTTGTTTTTGAGACAGGGTTTCTCTGTGTAACCTTGGCTGTCCTGGTATTCACTTTGTAGACCAAGCTGGCCTTGAACTGACCAAGCTGGCCTTAAACTCACTGAGATCCACCTGCCTCTGCCTCCCAAGTGTTGGGACTAAAAGCGTGCACCACCATCACCCAGCTGAACTTTACACTTTTAAATAAATTTGAGGCTGTTTTAGAACTATGGGAACTTCTGAAGTTGGATTGAATGCAATTTTGCATTATGATATGGCCACAGCCTATAGGGTCCAGGGAATGAATTGTGGTGGTATGAAAGAAAATGGCCCCCATAGGGAGTAGCACTATTAGGCGGTGTGGCTTTATTGAAGTAGGTATGGCCTTGTTAGTGTAAGTGTGTCATTATGGAATCAGGATTTTAGGCCTCATGTATGCTCAAGTCACACCCAGAGAAACAATCCACTTCTTGTTACCTGTGAGTTCAAGATGGAAGAACTCTCACCATGTCTGCCTGTATACCACCATATCCCATCATGACCATAATGTATTAAACCTTTGAACTGTAAGCTATTCACAAATGTTTTCCTTATAAGATTAGTCACAGACATGGTATCTCTTAACAGCAATAGAAACCCCAAGACAACCCCAAAGGTGTTGTGTGTTGGTTTTCCTGTCAACCTGGCCCCTCAGCCATGCTAGCCCCAAATAACACACAGCGACGCTGTATTAGATATAAAGCTGTTGGCTGTTACTTGCATTTCTTATTGGCTAGCTCTGTCTTAAATATTAACCCGTTTCTATCAATCTAAGTATTTCTGTATGGTCTTAACCTTACCGGAGACAGGGCCCAAACCTCTGATTTCTTGGTCTTACATTTTGACTTTCCTATTACCTATCCTCAAATCTTCCTTGTCTCCTAGTCCTGCCTATCTTGCTCTACTATTGACCAAGAGGGCTTTATTAATTAACCAATAAGAGAAACATATTTACAGAATGACATCTCCCATCACAAAGGGGTCACAGCTCACAAGTTGAGAACCTCTGTTCAAAAAGCTTCAGTGCCTATTCCAGTAAGCTTACCTTAATCCGGAGCACAACCTCAGTCTCTGCTATGCTCCTGAAGAGCCATTCATTTCTGAAATTCTACCTATATAATATTCCATCATTTTTGTCCACCCTGATGTATTGTTTGAGAATCATATCATCCTGAAGAGATAGAGCTAAGTATGTTGTGACAATTGTTCCCAAATCCTTTGTTTTTTTTTCCTTCCCTCAAGAATAGCTTGCCAGGTGGTGGTGGTGGCACACACCTTTAATCCCAGCACTAAGGAGGCAGAGATGGGAGGATCTTTTGAGTTTGAGGCCAGCCTGGTCTATAGATTGAGTTCTATGACAGCCAGGGCTACATAGGAACCCTGTCTTAAAAAACAGAAGAAGAAGGGCCTATTTACCATTTCTTTGAATTGGTCCAAGATTATGATTGCCTTATAGACAACAGAATGGGGCAAAAGAGATGCTTGGTGGCTTCCTACGCTAGGTCAAAAGAGATAAGCAGATTCTATCTTGCTCCTTGTGATGTGAACTTAAAAATCGATTGAATAATTGTACATATTGATGGAATACTGCTCTGGTAGGTTTTGTAAACTTTACACAAGCAAAGGGCATCTTGGAATAGAAAATCTCAACTGAGAAATTGCCTCCATCATATTGGCCTGTAGTCAATCAAGTCTGCAGAGATTTTTGTAAATTAATGATTGATGTGTGAGGGCCCACACCACTGTGGGCATTGTCGCCCCTGGGCAGACAGAATGAGTATGAGGAGCAAGCCAGTAAGCAACATTCTTCTTTGGTCTCTGCTTCAGTTCCTGTCTCCAGGTTTCTGCCCTGATTGAGTTCCTGCCTTGTCTTCCCCTGAAGATGGACTGTCATATGGAAGTATAGACCAAACACACTCTTTCCTTTCTTAGTTGCTTTTAGTTGTGGTGTTTGATCACAGCAACAGAAAAAGTAGGACAGAAATAGTGTGACATTTTAACATATGTATACAATACATAGTGATCATTGGCATAGCCACCACTTCAAACCTGCATACATTTCAAAATACCTAGTAAAGAAAACTTTGAAAGGATACTAAATTTCGAGATCTTGATTCAGCATATATGAAGTCTGAGGATCTTGAAACCACTATCCTGTGAGACAGATCAGGTCATATAGAGGACAACTGATCAAAATGTCCAGCTGACAGTATACTCAGCTAGCAGCCATAATGACTTCTCCTTAAGATTCCATTCCCCAGTTACTGAGTCACCAGAGCCACCAAATCTTCCTAGCTGACATTGTGGAACAGAAGCTAATGACTCCCACTGTGCTTTTTCTGAATTCCTGATCCACAAAATTCATGGGAACAGTAAATGGTTATTGGAAGCCACTAAACATGGGGCTAATTTGTTTCTCAGCAATAGTAAGCAGAATGCACAGGCTACAAAGCTGACTGTGCTAAATGCTCAAGACCATCTGTGCACACTTACAGAGTACATTCTCAGGCATTCTCTGGCTCTGCAGGAACCTGGAAATGGCTCAAAGAAATTCTACCATATGGAGATTTGACAAGGAGAATTTTCCAGATTTCAAGTATCATTTTTAGAATCAACTGTGTGGTTTGCTTCAAGATGCAAGTTTGTGACGAATGGAGTCCAAGAGTGAAGACAGGTCTAAGAAAGTGGGAAGTTAGTCACTCAACACACTTTTTGAGCCTAAATACAGTGTAAATGTTTTTCAATTTCATGTAGTTGACAACAGGTTTTTATTTAGTTTTGCATTTACCAAAAGTAAGAGACAAGTACACCCACTTATGTGAGTCATGAAACATAGCAAACCATCATAGGTAAATATCTTAGCTAAGAACTGTTTTTCTAAATAAGATAATCTCCTTTAGATAATGTTTCTAGATACTCTTAAAAGAGCAGTGGCATACATAAACACAAAGTAAAGAAGTTTGTTTATTTTTGTGACGGCGAATATAATCTATATTGCTAAGAAGCAGAAAAAGTAAAGACCTCCATTTTAGGCTTTAATTAGAAGAACTTAACAAGAGTTGAGCAGAAAGAGAGAGCACAAAAATACCTACCTCTCTAAAGGTCAGACTGTGCCCAATAATAAACAAGGACTCTGGAAAGTTTAAACTTTGAGCCACATTCTCTTAGTGTTTAGAGGCTGGAGAGATGGCTCAGAGGTTAAGAGCACTGGCTGCTCTTCCAGAGGTCCTGAATTGAATTCCTAGCAACCACATGGTGGCTCACAACCATCTGTACTGAGACCAGGCATACATGCAGGCAGAACACTCTATATAAATAAGTACATCTTTAAAAAAACTTTTTTCTTAGTGTACAATGAGCCTAAAATTCTACAGGCTGAGATAATGGAAATGTGCACCTTATTACCCATAATGTCATCCCAGCTACTGTAATCAGATATTTAGAGAAAGCATTAGAGACTGTTTTCTAAAAATACCCCTCAAGGTTTCCACTTAGCCTGTGAAGGGCTTTGTGGAATAGCTGGCTCCACACTTCTAACTGATCCTGCTTTACTAAACATGAAACCCCTGTATTGTAAACAATACCTCTTCCTACTTGATGACATTGGGAATCCTCTCAAGAATGGAATGGTAATATATGAAATCTAATATTGTGTGTGATAATTAAAAATAGAGTTTAAAATGATAGGGAAAGACAAGATGAAAGGAGAAAAAGTTCAGTGGCAGTCCCTCTCACTTCAGTCAGTGAAGAGAATGTTCAGCATGTCACAAACCTAAGGAATACGGAACTGTTATCAGATAGAAAATTAAAGAGGAGAGAAAGAAGTAACCGCCTATGATCATGTAATCAGGAAGGGACAAGGCCAAATTTTGAAGGCGGAACCTCCCATTATAACTTAGCACTGCTTATCTGAATGAAAGTTAATAAAGATGGGGCCCAAAACAGTAAAAGAAAATTGAATGCATGAGACTTTGGTTACTACCTACTGTGCCTAGGGAAAAGCAGATGACTTAAATAGACCATGAGCCACTGGCTCCTCCGTTTCTCTTCCTGGCACTTGGCCTTGTTAAACCAGTCATCCTCAGTCTTTCTACTCTGCCTTCACATTGCTCAGACATTCACTCCTTTCCATATGCTAGTCAAGAGAATTTCTAAAGGTAATGTATTTCCACAAAGGAACCATGTAAATTGAAATGTGCTATCTAGGTATGAGGTATTATTATTACTTTTATGCTAACTTGGACTTGTGTCCTGTTCCATCATCCTGCCTAGAATGGCCTATACTGCCTTAAGGAACAAAACAGATGTAATATACCTAGGAGGAAAAATCCTTAAATTGTTGCAAAATATGTCTGGTATAACATTTGATATTTTAACTACTAAATTGCAGTTTTATTGAAGATATTCACATCATTGCATAACCATCACTGTCATCCATCTCTAGAAATTTTTGACCATGAAAAAAAAATCCAGAAATTCTGCACCCAGTAAATCTAACTTCCCATTATCCTGCCCTATAATCTCTGTCAACCACAATTCTATATTTTTCTCTATGAATTCAGCTACTCTAGGCACCTCTTATGGGTAAGATCATAGAGTATCTTTTCATGATCAGCCTATTTCATTTAAGATAATGTCCTCAGCATTCATCCATATTGTAGTAAATGTAAGAATTTCCTTCCCCTTTAAGTCAACTAGGTACCCATTATATGGATTTACTACATATTATACATATGAACAAATGTTTATAGACATTTCTATCATTTTCATTTATCCTTAGACTTTTAAAAATCAGTGCCACCAGTAGCCCATCCAAAAAGCAGTGGCCTCCACCCTTTCTTATCTGCTTCCTACTCTGCACTGTTATTTGGGTGTCACAAGTTAACCTTTGCCTCTTCTCTTTGACTTATGCTCTCCTCCTTGCCTTAGGCATGGCTTCATTCTGCTACCATCCTTCCTATCTTAGCCTTCCACACATCCCTGTTCCCTGACAATCACCGCAACTCCGGAGTCCTTTGTTTTAGGCATTGGGCTCTCATTCTAGGTTTCTGGAGGAGCCTGTCATCATTTTTACTTATGGTGGGAACTGAACCGTATTCTCTATTAACCTTCAAGATACTGGTTCCTAATTGAACCCAAAGAAAGGTCTAGAGACCTACAAGACTGCCGCCAACTAACAATTTGAGCTTCCGTGGAAAGGCTACCATAAATGCCCTTCCCGGATAGTGAGATCAACAACTAACTTATCCATGGAGCCCTCATCTAATATCTGTTGGAAACAGAAGCAAACACCCATACCTAAACACTAAGTCGAACTAGAACCCAGATGCAGATGGAGAGGACAAGACCAGGCTGCAGAAACACATAGAGAGAGCTGACCTGAACAAGCAGAAGCTAACGGGCCACTAGACTGATAGCTGGGAAGCCAGCATGGGACTGACTCAGGCCCCCCTGAATATGGGTCTCAGCCAGAAGGACTGAGCAGCCTAAGAGACCTCAGACAGTGGAGCCAGGATGTATCCCTGGTGCACAAAAGGACTTTGTGAACACATCCCCCATGGAGGGATAACTGCCTTAACCTAGAGACAGGAGAGAAGCCCTAGTCCCTACTTCGCATGACCTGTCAGATCTACATGACCCCAACTGGATGGCATTGCCCTACATATGGAATTGGGTGGGGGGATGGGAGGGGAGGGTGGTTAGGGTGCATGTGAGAGGGCAGAGAGGGTAAAAGTGAGGGAGGGAGGGATGGAGAGGGAACTGGGATCCACATGTAAAATAATAAATTAAAAAAAAAAAAAAAAAAAAAAAGATACTGGTTCCTAAGCCCACAGGCTCAGAGTGCAGCCTTTTTAAGCATGAATTCCCTTGGTATGGCTCCCTGCTGCCACCTGCTGGCTGCAGACTCCAAGGGGACTCTTTCATATTCAAAGGAAATCCTTCCCATTCTAATGCCACTGACTTCATTATGGGATATGACATTCAACCTCATAATTAAATTTTTCCTTACACTATTTTAACTTCCCTGTTTTTTTGTTTGTTTTTGCTTTTCGAGACAGGATTTCCCTGTGCCTTTGAAGGCTGTCCTGGAACTCATTCAGTAGAGCAGGCTGGCCTTGAACTCACAGAGAACCTCCTGCCGCTGTCTCCTGAATGTGCCACCACTGTCCAGCTCCCCTGTTTTTAAAATAAATACCTTTTAGTAAATCCTTGTGTGAGTCACAGAGATTCTCAATCCACTCTCTGTACTTGGACACTATAATTTGCAAAATGACAACAGTCTCAATATATGTGCTACTTCTCGTTAGCTTTCTGATATTACTTATGTTATAGCCAAGATGAATTGAATAATCTTCTTGGTTTTCTTTCTTTTGCTGTGATAAAGATCATGACTAATTAGCATGAGAGAAAATAACTTGGAGAGAAAAGAGTTTATTTGGCATACAGGTTCCAATCACAATCCATCCTCGGGGGAGACCAAGGCAGAATCTCAATCAAGGCATGCACCTGGAAGAAGGAACTGAAGCAGAGCCCATAAAGGAGTGCTGCTCACTAACACACTTCCCATTGTTTGCTTAGCCTGCCTTCTTATACCACCCAGGATCACACACCCATGGGTGACACTTTGGGCTTGATCTACATAGAAAATTCCAGACCAGCCAGGACTACATAGTGAAATCTTATTTTAAAATGTAGATTTGAGAGCTTATAAATACTATACCTTGAATTTGGAATGCCCCCTATAAACCATTTATTAAAGAAATGACCAACAGTCTGTGATGCTCTTGGGGGAACAGTAGAACATTTAAGGAATGTGGCCTTCTCAGAGGAAGTTAGGTCTTAGAGGATATGCCTATGAAAAAGACAGTAGCCCCTTCTTCTTTTCCAGTCATCATCTGCCATTCACTGCCATCATGATTTGCTGTGCTACCACAGGCCCAAAGCAACAGGTCAAAGTGACCATGGACTAAACAAACACCTCCTCCTCTTCTATCCATTTATTTCATGTATTTTTCACAGAACCAGCAAACTAGCAAAATTGATTAAATGAACTTTTGAATTGGCAAAACTAAAAATCAAAACAAAAACAAGCAACACGCCTGGGCATTGGACAGTAAAGGAATAAAATCTGGTATTGGTAACTCATCTTCATATATTATTACATGTTTCTTTTATCTTTCCTTCGGGAATATCTTTTGTCTTTCTGCTTCACTTTAAATTTATTTTTTCCATCCCATGTCCTTGACATACATACATCTGAGGTCAGTGGCATTAGAAATACTATTTTTGAAGGTGGTTATATTGGTTCATTTTCTCATTTCTATGATAAAGTACATGACAGACTAACTTAATAAAAGAATTTATTTTGGCTCACAATTTAAGAAGGGATACAATCCATCATGGTATGGTGAGACAGTAGGAACATGAGGCAGCTTGTTAGAGAGAGAGAGAGAAAGAGAGAGAGAGAGAGAGAGAGAGATATGCTGGTACTAAGCTTGCTGTCTTCTTTTTTCCCTTTTAATTTAGCCTACCATCCTAGTCCATTGGGTCATTCCACACACATTCAACATGGATCTTCTCGGCTAAATCTCTAGGGAAACATCCTTAAAGAAATACGAAGAGATGTGTCTCCTAGGTGATTCAAAATCCAGTCAATTTGGCAATGAAGACCAACTATCACAAATGTAAAAGTTGAGAGAGATGAATGTGAAAGGTGGTGGTGGTATAACTCAGATAATGTTCTAGGAGTTTAGCCTTAGTAAAGACAGTGAGTAGCTTTCCTATGGTTAGAGACAGGGATATGAGAAATCTGGGAGAAGACTGATTATAGTCAGTGAATTCAGAGTTCATTTTGCTAGAAAGGGTCTATAAAATAGTTTGTGACAAACGACATTCTTCTAGGGATATGTGGAAGAGCAATGTGTGTCTGATGATTTATAGAAAACCTAGCAAATCTTAATCTCCATTCAAAAACTGGGGCCAACTAATGAAGATTAAGAGGTGGCTTTGATTCATTCACTAGTTACCACATTCTGCCACAGTTATATTCTAGTCAGAGGTAGAGGTCAAAAAGGGCTCAGTGGCAGAGCCCTTGTCTAGTACATATGAGGTCCTGGGTTCCATCCCAACACCACAAACATGCCAGCATATGCTTGATACTTTCAGATGAAAAGACCTGGCAAATTTATCCATACAATGGCAGGAGATGTTCTTTTGTTTTCTTTGAGACAGGGTCTCTGTGTATAGCCCCAGCTGTCCTGAACCTCATTATGTAGACCAGGCTGGCCTTGAACTCACAGAGATCCTTCTGCTTCTGCCTCGGAGTGTTGGGGCTAAAGGCATATGCTATCATGCCAGGCCATATTTATTGTTCTTAAAGGACTGGTGATGAAATTGCTAAATAATTCTCATTAATATATGTCAATGACCCTAGATGAAACAAATGCCAGTAGACTGAGTCAGTGTAAAGCATCTCAAAAAATTCCATCAGATCTTAGTAAAATAAAGCAGTTTTTTTTTGTTTTGTTTTGTTTCGTTTTTTGAGACAGGGTTTGTCTGTATAGTCTTGGCTATCTGGGGACTCACTTTGTAGACTAGGATGGTCTTGAACTAACAGAGATTTGCCTGCCTCTGCCTCCCAAGTGCTGGAATTAAAAGTATGTGCCACCACTGCCCAGCTAATAAAACAATTCTTAATTAAATTCAGTGTCAAAAAACATTTTAATCTTGCATCATTACCTCAGTAGTAATTTTAAATTAAATTTATCCATTTATTTTTTACTGTGTATGTGTACATGTGTATGCCTGGGCCACCACCCACACATGGAGGTCAGAGGACAACTTGCAAGAATTGGTTCTCTCCTTCTACCAGATGGTTCCTGGGAATCAAACTTGTCAGTCTTGGTAGCAGGCACCTTTACTTGCTGAGCCAGCTTATGAGCACCTTACTAGTGATTTGGAGTACTTACTAAATACTCTGCTATACCACATTGTTTCTTTTAATCCTCACAACAATTCCATGAGGTCTGTAGCACATCAACATGTCCTTGCTTTACATAGGAGGATGCCTGACCTGTCTCCTGTGACATTTGACACAGATCCCTGCAGATGCTCTCCCCTTGCGGCAGATAAGATAATTAGGTTTCGTGCTCCCATGTGTTACCATGTATGGTAACTAGGTATTGTGCTCCCTCCAGCTGTATGATAAGACCATACTGCCAAACGCAAATAGTGATGTCCCAGTTGCTGTTTCCGTCACTCACTCTGGGTAAAGCTGAGCTGTAACACTCAGCTTTATTTAACCAGAAATCTTCGTGCTCACAGCCTTCTGAACCCTGTTCCTTGTTTCTGCTCCCTCCTCACTCCTTGGTGGCTAAAGATCTCCCAGGAAGGAGACTCACAAGCCATCTCTCCAACCTCTTGATTTTCACATTCTTATTTTTAGTTATGGCTTGACTGGATGAGTGCTATGGTTTGAACAATGGCATCTTTACAAAATTAATTTCAAAACTTAATCCCCAAAGCAACAGTATTAGGAGGTATGGCCTCTGGGGCGTGGTTAAGTCAACAAAGGACTGCCCTTCTGGGTGAGACTGGAACTGTGATAGAAGGCCTCCAGGTTGAAGAGCTATTCTTGCCCTTCTACTTTCTGCCGCATGAGGACACAGCAATAAGGGTCTGTCTCCAAAGAAGATAAGCGCTGATGCCTGTAACTTGATCTTAGACTTCTCAGTCTCCAGAACTCTAAGAATTCTTTTCTTTATGAATTACCCAGTCTCTTGTATTTTGTTTTAAAAAATATCGCAAGTGGACAATGACAGTAATAAACACAGGTGGCACAAAAATTAAAAAGGAACAAAAAAAGTTTACAATGAAAAGCCTCTTTCCTACCCCAGCCACCAGACATCCAGGTCTCCTTCCTTTATAAGCATGCTTTGGCCAGAGATATGCTTATGGAAGCATATGTATGGATTCTTCCTACCCCGCCCCTTTTTTTAAGAGACAGAGTATCCTAGTTAGTTTTATGTCAACTTCACAGAAGCTAAAGTCATCTGAGAGGAGGGAGCCGAATTAGGAAATGCCTTCTTATGATTGGGCTGTAGGCAAGCCTGTAAGACATTTTCTTAATTAGTGATTGACTGGGGAGGACAGGGCTCACTGTGAGTGGAGCCACCCCAGGGTTGGTAATTATGTATTCTATAAGAAAGCAGACTGAACAAGCCATGAGAAGCAAGCCAGTAAGCAGTATCCCTCCATGGTATCTGCAGGTTCCTGCCCTGCTTGAGTTCCTGTCCTAACTTCCTTTGATGAACAGTCCCTTTCTGCCTTAACTTGCTTTATCATGGTGTCTCATCACAGCAGTATAAACTATAACTAAGATATAGGGTCTCACTATGTATCCCTGGCTCTACTGGAACTGGCTGTGTAGACCAGGCTGGCCTTGAAGCTATAGAGAGTCACCTGTATCTGCCTCTTGAGTGCTGGGATTGAAGGCATTCACCACCACACTTGGTTTCCTTTCCCTTCATATACTATTGTGCACAACACTTGTTAAACAATACATATGGTTAGTGAAAAACTTACACCCATCCTGCAGCTGCATATACTGTGGTTCATTTGGATCAGTTAAAGGTATATTAGTATTACACATTCTTTAACTCAATATATACAAATTCTAAATATTTCAAGTATAGGCAAAGTAGATTAACGTTCACTTGGGATTGGAGACAGAAACCAAATGGATCAGAAGCTTGTCAAAAGTCACTGATTTGTGATCTGGCATGATTGCTTAGTGGGTGAAAGTTCTTGCAACAAAGTTTGGTGACCTGAGTTTTATCCCTGGTTCCCATGGTGGAAGGAACTCTGGAAAGTTTTCCCTTGTCCTGTACACATGAGCCAGGGTACTTGCACACCTGTACTCATATATACACAATTAAAAATTTAATAACTTTTTAAAAGTCATTGAATTAGAAATTTGAAATAGTTGTCATGCATTGTGCCTAAATTATACCTAAACAAAACTGCTTTTCAGAAATCTAGTGTTATTATAATAAATGCTGTAATAAATAACCTTTACACGTGTGTCTAATCTTTACTTGTTTTCCTGGGTATTTATAATAGCATTCAGTATTTGATCATTTCTTCTCTTTTAAAAGGTTGACATTGATATAAAATACAAAAGGATACTCATCTGCTGATTTAAGGGTTTTTTGTTGTTGTTTGTTTTTTGTTTGTTTGTTTTTTGTCTTCTTGCTCTACTTCATTCCCTACTTCTGGAAGAGGACAGACATTTAGTCTATCTCATGCACCACTTTATTTTCTTTTCCAGAGTGCAAAATTGAACCAAAACAGGGTGACAGTAAAAAATATTGAGTTGAAGACAAGTGCAGAACAAAATGTTATTTACAAGCTCCCCTTCTAGGGATTCAGAATCAGTGTGTCTCTGATAGTTTCTAAAAACCTGTATATTTTAATTGTTTTTTAATTGGAGAAGGTGCCACATGTGTACAGGGGCCTAAGGAATCCAGGAATGGACACTGGGTCCCTGAAACTGGAATCACAGGCATCTGCTACAGATGCTTGGAACTGAATACACAGCTTCTGAAAGAGCCCTATATTCTCTTAATCACTGAGCCCTCTCTCTGACCCAAGAATATGAGTTTTTAATAAGATCACCAGCCAGTTTCAGAACAATAATCCAATTCAGGCCATCCATCCTCTCCTCTAGGTAATGTACTCTACTTCCTCTTTCCTGTATGCCATATCCTTTTTTTTTTTTTTTCCAGGTTGTTTTCTTGAGTCTCACTACATAGTCTAAACTGACCTCCAAGTTACTATTCTCTCAGCCTCCAAAGTGCTGAGATGACAGGTATGTGAAGCCACAGGTGGTTGCTTATATGTATTTTCTAATGATTCTTTTCAGTCCTCTAGTCAAGAGGCACAGCCTGTTTCTCTCCCCTTAATCACATTCAGTTTTGTAACTTGCTTTAATGGAAATAATGTGTCAGTTCAATGGATTCTTGGGCCTTCCCCTCAAAGGCATCCATTGTTGGATTAGTTGGATCTCAGTCATTCTAATAAATCCCTTTCTATGCATAGAAAGAGATTCATTCTATAAGTTCTGCTATGTTGGTTCCGTGCCTGTGTCTTAAAGAGGCTTGGCAACTTCCGTTTTTAATTTTGGAAATTATACACAAGAGAGTTATAATACCCAACTAACAGCCTCCACCAATTTCATAGCTGTGTGACCAATGTCATCTAGGCCCCTTTACCACTGTGGGGCTTCTTCAACTGACACCACACAAAAAGGAGTCAAGAGGAACATGTATTAGTCACGGTTCTCTAGAGTAAGAGAACTTCCAGAGTTCTTTCCCTCTTACAGGCTGTGGTCCAGTTATGAAGGAAAGGTCCTAGAATTCAGTAGTTGTTCAGTCTTTGACACTGGATGTCTCAGCTGGACCTCAGTATATGCTGGAATCCCAAAGAAGTAGGCTCTAATACCAGTGAAGGAATGGACTTGTTAGTGAAGCTACAGCAAGCAGCAAAGAGCAAAAGCTTCCTTCTTCCATGTTCTTATCTAGGCTTCCAAAAAAGGGTGGGGCCCAGATTAGAGGTGGCCCTTTCTGCCTCAAAAGATCTGAATTAACAGTGTGTCTTCCACCTCAAAGATCCAGATTAGAAGTGGATCTTCCCATTTCAAGTTAAGTAAAATTCCCACCATTTTTGAGTTTTAGTTAATTCCAGATATAATCAAGTTGACAACCAAGAATAGCCATTACAGGATCCTACTGAGGCTTTCATAAATTCCAAACTGTGGACAATTAAATGGGGCTTAACTATGTCCCTAAATTTGTAGTAGATTGTTACAATGTTATGGATAACTAAAACATATGCCACATTGTTTGATAAGGTTGTTAAAGGCTTGACAGGCCCATGGTGATCTAACTCTTGGTCATCTCTGTAATTCTCCCCACTTTCTGCTAAAACCTGAATCCCAGGAAACTTTACCTAAACTCCTAGGCTTCAGATGCTCTTGCAATACTCCCAACTTTATAGTAAGACTGGGTTTATGTCAATTTACGGACTGCCTAACTTACCCAGATTCTCCTTGTTTTAGTTTTTTCATATGTGATGTAGGGATGATATTATTACCTATCTCACAAGGCTGATGTATGACTGTCCTGAGATCAAGTGTGAACATCACATATTAAATATTAATAATGACAAAATTGAGGGAAGTATTGTTCAGTGGTACAGTACATTGAGAGGTCCTGAGTTTGATCCCAGCACCCCCCCCACCCAAGTGAGGATAGTTGCTATCTTGTATTCTAATTACTTGTATATTTTCTATCTATACTGCAAACTCTAAGAGGATAGCACACTTTTTTCATACATGTATCTCCAGGGTCTAGCATACTAGGTACACATAATTGATGAATAGGTGAGTGAATGACTAGAACTATTAAAACATATGTGGCTTGGTGCTGACTTCTTCGTTAAGAGTGGGGTTTTAGGTATTTGTTAGCTCCATTTATTTAATGAGGTAAAGCTGTCTCATGATCCTGATTATATCATGAGGTCATACAATCTTAAAAATTGATTCCTTGATTATAATTTTTATTTTGACTATTTTCTTATAACAAAGATGTTATATGTAGGATCTTAGTCAGTTCTACCCCTGAAAATGACACATGAATCTCTAAATTGTGTCTTTTAGAAGGACTTAATTTTTAATTTGTCTGTCTCTTACAAATTCTTTTATGGACGAAACCATGATAGAGGGAATTTTTGTTTGTTGTTGTTGGTTTTTTTTTTTGGTTGATGTTTTGTTTCCTTGTTTGTTGCAGAGGAAAAGCAATTTTCTATCTACTATATCCAAGCTTCTACAAGACTCTGTTTTTGTTTTTGAGGCATGAACAACTGCTAGTAGTCAAGGAGATAGTATCATCACTGGGATCCAGGAGCTGAAAACATCCATATATGTCACATTATTAATTAATCTCGGCACTATTTTTCCATCTTATCTCCAAACACAGTCTCTTGCCACCCTGGTTACTAACAAGTAGCATAATTTATCCCTTAGAGGCCCTCAGAGTGACATAATTGAGGACTACAAAACAATGCAGGAAAGAACCACATATTTTACAACATCAGAGCCTGCTAATAAACTTAATCAGGTATCTGATGACAATGAAGAATAATTTACAGTTTAATGTGTAATTTAGATAAATGGAAACTGGAATGAAAATTATTGAGTGTTTTTGTTTTACTTTGTTTGATTGTGTTTCTTACAAAGTGTACCTTCACTATTCCACACTATATTCATTGTTACTGCTTCCTCTCCTTCTGCTTTTCTCAAAAGAGTCTAACCAGGGTATTTTTTGGACTTCTGTGTCAGAATCCTTCCCACCTAGTCCTTAACAACTCCCATAAAAACAAATTCTAGGTTACTTAAGTCTATATAAAAGATCATTCCTTTGGCCTCTGTTCTTTTACCTCAGCAATTTCTCATTAATTTGATTTTTAACATTTTATCTAAAAAAAAAATAGCAACACAAATACTATAGAGTGGCCCTGTGTAGCCAGCTTTACACTAAGATAGATGTTCATATGAACATACTATATAACAAAAACTTGACATTGTAGATATTTTTGGGATTTCACTAATTTTTATATGTGCTTATTCCAAGAGTATAATGCACAATATATGTTCATGCAACCGTTTTTACAGTCAAGACATAGAACTATGGCATGACCACAGAGAGATTTCCTTTGCCATCCCCTTATATTTGTGCTAGTTGGCTTTTCTCTCCTCATGACAAATATCTGAGAAAACAAAACTCCTCAAAAGTTAGAGGGTTTGGGTGTGGCCAGTGATAGGATATTTATCTAGTATTATTGAGGCCCTGTGTTTAAAAGGAAGAAAGATTTTGTTTGATTCAAGATTTAACTCCAAGGTTGCTGGATCCTTTGCTTGCTTTTGGCAGATTTTTCTTGGCAGCAAGCAGGAACATGTGGCAGAATCTGTTTACTTTGTGGTAGTGATAAAACAGCTTGGCTCCATTTTAAGAGTAAAAGCAATCACTGGGCAATGGTGGTGTGTGCCTTTAATCCCAGCACTCAAGAGGCAGAGGTAGGTAGATCTCTATGAGTTCAAGGCCAGCCTGATCTACAGACTGAGTTCCAGGACAGCCAGGGCTACACAGATAAAACCCTGTCTCAAAAATAAATAAATCATAAGCCATCTTGTTACAAGGTCAAAATAAGTTGGTGTCTGCTTGCTGTAAAACTTAGATTTCTGTTTCTTGGAATTTGATCTGGCTGTACTTTGAACCTTCCTGGGATTTGACTTGGTCTAGCACCCCAATTGTGCTTTGACCTTCACCCTCATAATATAAGATATTCTGCTACATAATTTTGAGACGTTCTGCCAAGTTCCTACATAATCAAAATTCCCCAGGAAATTCCCCAACCCTTAGAAATCCCTTAGCCTTGCAGTTTTGTGGCTATAAAAACCCCACTTCTATGTTCAGACAGTCTTCTCAAATCCCAAATTTAGGGAGCAGCAGTAGCTGGACCACCTATATTGTGCACATATAATAAAGCTTGCTATAAATTGGACTGATTTGAGTAGTAGTTTTTTATTCTTGTTCAGTAGGATTAATTGTAGTTAGGAAGCAGAGACACAACAGGACTGGTGTCCACGTATATAATCTTTAAGGACATACTTCCAGCAATTCACTGCCTCCACCCAAGCCTTTCCTTCCATAGCTCCACCACATTCCAATAGTCTAGTCAAACCTTGAGTCTATCATTATATTAATCTACTGATGAAGGCATAGTGTTATGAATAGTTAGCTTTAATCATTAATATGACACGATCTAGAATCAGCTAGGGAAAGAATACCAGTGAAAGATCATCTAGATGAGGCTGGCCTCATGTCTGTGGAGGACTATTTTGATTACATTACTTCTGGTGTGAAGACCAGCCTTCTTGTAGGTGGCAACATTCCCTAGGCAGGATATCATTCTTAACTGTGTAAGAATGGAGAAAACAAGCTCAGGACAAGTATGCATGTATTAATTCCTTCTTCTTTGCTTCTTGACTACCATGCAATGTGACCAGCTGGCTCTAGCTCCCGCCACTGTGACTTTCCTGAAACAATAGTGTTTTTGTCCATTGCTTCTCCACCTTGATTACTTTTTTGAGAAAGTGTCTCACTATATAGCCCTGGCTAGCCTGAAACTTGCTATGAAGACTAGACTGTATTGTATGTATTGTAGAATAACATTTTAAGGTGCGTTGTTTAAGATGCAACTATGTGTTGCATTCTTTTATGTTGCATTTGTTTAACACTGTGAAGCTGCATTTTACTTTGTCTAAAACACTTAATCGCTCTAATAAAGAGCTGAACACTCAGTAGCAAGGCAAGAGAAAGGATAGGTGGGGGTGGTATGCAGAGACAATAAATAGAAGGAGAAAATAGAGAAAGAAGTTCGAGGAGCAAGAGAAAGAGGAGGAGGAGAAGACTCCAGGAGCCAGTCACCAAGCTACACAGCAAGCCATGGAGAAAGAAGAACTGTATACAGAAATAGAGAAAGATAAAAACCCAGAGGCATAAGGTGGGATAAGTTAAGAAAAGCCAGACTAAGGCCGGGCATTCATAAGAAAGAATAAGTCTCTGTAATTATTTGTGAGCTGGGTGGTGGCCCTCCCATAGAGCCAAGAGAACAAAACCCAACAGTAATGGCCTCAAACTAACAGAGAGCTGCCTGCCTCTGGCTCCCAAGTGCACAGATTAAGGGAATACAACATCACAACTGCCTCTACCTTGATATTTGAGACAGGGTCTTTCACTTAACCTACAGCTTGAAGCTTCAGTTAAACTGGCTGACCAGAAGGCTCCCAGTATACACTTCCTACATCCCCAGCTCTGGAATTACTGGCGAGGATCATCCTGCTTAGCTTTTTATATGAGTACTAAGGATCTGAAGTCAGGTCCTTGTGCTTTTGTGGCAAGTACGTCATTGAATAAACCATCTCTCCAGCCCAAAGGTCTATTTTTATAGTTTCTACAACTCCTTAAATTTTTAGGCTTCTGCCACTTTTACATTTTATCATTGCTTCTCCAAATGTTAATTATTTTAAAGTATATGATTTTCTGTCTTGCTCATTTTGAGTACTTTCTGTTTAGGTTACTGGCTCTTTTGTCACCATTCTGCCATCGCATACATCAAGTGAACTTTTACTTTTAACTCTGTATTTTGCAGCTCTGAACTTTCTGTATGGTTCATAACTGTATCTTTTTTCTTTAATGAGACTTTCTGTTTTTTTGTTTGTTTGTTTTGTTTTTTTTTTAGCAGTTTAAAGAGTATTCATGACTGCTTATTGGATCACTTATATGGTAATTACTTTGAGATCACTGTGGAACAGTTCCAAGGCTGTGTCATCTTGGTGTTTGGTTACTGTCGATTGTCTTCACTTTTACACTTTTAAAGTTTCTATATAGTTCATGGTAGAGTTAGTAATTTTTATTATGTTCTAGACAATTTACATATCACAATTTAAAGATTTTTGGTTCCTATTTGAGTCTTCTAGGATAGAAGACAATCTGTTTAGGTTAAAGAAACATAATCTTACTCCATATTTCTGGGGTGTGGTCCAAATGCACACTTTCTTTTCAGTCTATGCAGTACTGTTTGGATCTGCTCAGATATGTGCTGTCCAGAAATTACTGTCAAATCTGGGTGGAGTTCAGTTCCCAACTATTTCTGTGTTGTTTCTATTCAGTTTTACACTTGAGCTGCTAAGAGGTCAGCACAGAAATTCATGGGCAGATTTTAAAAATTGCTTTCTTTGTTCCCTTTACTTGATAATTTTCCTGACAATTCTTAGTTGGGAAGAAGAAGGATATGGATTTCTCGATGATGCACACTTGAAACAGGGCAAATAGAATCAGACTGTTTCTACTCTGTTGAACTGCCCTTTACTTTGTCCTTTAGCAATGGGGAGTGAGTAAGCTTTTATGAAAACATTATTTTTTGTGTGCCTATTGACATTCCTGGATTTGGGCCTCTCCATTGCCCAGGCCATGATTTTTTTTCTTCTTTAAAAAGGATCATTTATTATTATTATTATTATTATTATTATTATTATTATTTATTATTTATTATTTTACACATCGATCACAGTTCCCTCTCCCTCCTTCTCTACCATGCCTCCCAACCCCCCCCTCCCATCCCATTCTCCTTCCCACTCCACAGGGAGGGTAATGCCTTCCAGGAGGGGTCAACAAAATCTGTCAAGTCATTTGGAGTAGGGACTAGGCCCTCCCTCCTGCCTCTAGGTTAAGGGAGTATCCCTCCATGGGGAATGTGCTCCCAAAGTCCTTTCGTGCACCAGGGATACATCCTGGTTCCACTGTCAGAGGTCCCTTAGACTGCCCAGGCCTTCTAACTGAAACCCACGTTCAGGGGATCTGAGTCATTTCCCAGCTATCAGTCTGATGACTCAGAGGTTAAGAGCACTGACTGCTCTTCCAGAGGTCCTGAGTTAAGTCCCAGCAACCACTTGTTAGTTCACAGCCATGATTTTAAGGAGATACTCAAAATAAAACACAGAACTAGCTACTGTGGTGCTGCTCTTCTATTTTTGAGTTTTGTCTGTTTGAGACAGTGTCTTATTCTATAGGCCAGACTATACAAGAACTCACTGTATAGTACAAGCTAACCTTTAATTCATGGTGATCCTCCCGCCTCACCTTTCTAAGCATGGGCCACAATGTCTGGCTACCAGAGTACTTAAGTCCCAAAGTTCTCTTCAGTACATCTCTGAGTCATCTAATGAACACAAAACTCTTTTTACCAACTTTGTGCAGATTGTTTATTATAAATTAATGAGAGGAGGATCATGGAATGGGTTAGCTCCATCTTGTCTAGAACTCGAGGCCCATTATCAGACTTTGTTGCTAATTCATCCTTTCTTAATGGTTCTTATTTCATATTTCTTTTCTTTAAGTATAGTCCCCTCTAATCAATCTCTTAAACTACTGTGACTTTAATAACTGTTGTAAGTAGCTTTTTAAAAAAATATTATTAACCATGACCATTCCTTTGAACCCCAGTCCCAGATAGTCAACATCTTTAGTTAACTAATGCATGCACCAAATTAAACACTTCCAAACATGTGCATTCAATTTTTATTCTCTCATACTTTCTTGTCTCTATAAATAGAAACAATAATCAAAACATTCTGTTTTTTCTTTTTTTATTTATTCTTCTCTCATATATTACATCCTGACTGCAGTTTCCCTTTTCTTTCCAGTCCCTTCCCCTACCTCCTTTCTTTCCCCTGACCCCATAAACTCCTCCTCCATTTCTCTTCAGAAAAGAGCAGGACTCCAAGGGTTATCAACTAAACATTGTATACCAAGTTACAATGAGACTAGGCACCTCCCCTCGAATTAAGGCTGAATGAGGCAATCCCATAGGAGGGAGGGGTCCTAAAGCAGGCAACAGAGTCAGAGACAGCCCTGTTCCCACTGTTATGAGTTCCATAAGAAGACCAAGTTACACATCTGTAACATATATGCAGAAGGTCTAGGTCAGTCCCATGCAGGCTCTCTGGTTGTTAGTTTGATCTTCATGAGCCCCTACGATTCCAGGGTAGTTGATTCTGTGGGGGTTCTTTGACCCTCTCCCTATGATCCTACAATCCTTCCTCATGACAAATATTCCATTTGTATTTTATTTTTGATATATATGATAAGCATGTTCATACATTTTAAAACTTTCAACATAATTTTAAATATCTGCAGGAGATTCCATTAGTGGATGTTCCATAATTTCCCATTGATCTCATATTAATGAATACTTGAAATATGTCCATTTTAAACTATGATCTAAAATATCACCAAAAAAGTCTTTGTTTGTACATTTTTATCCCCGTTCTCATCATATCCTTAAGTAAGCTTCTGGTAAGTGAAATTACAGGAAGTCTTTGTCAGAGAAATTAGGCAAGAGAATGAAGGCATCCAAACTAAAAAGGAAGAAGCGAAATTGTTTGTTTT
This sequence comes from Phodopus roborovskii, assembly GCF_943737965.1. Classification (NCBI taxonomy): domain Eukaryota; kingdom Metazoa; phylum Chordata; class Mammalia; order Rodentia; family Cricetidae; genus Phodopus; species Phodopus roborovskii. The sequence goes on along the minus strand of NW_026126009.1, from coordinate 226,944 downwards.
CTGATGACATGATCAAATATATACAAAACTCTGAAATCTTCACAAAAGATATTAAATTCAGAAAACTTGAAGGGTACAGCATAAAATACCCAGTAATATTTCTACTCATGAATAATGAATTATCCACAAAAAATCACCAATCAAATTTACAATAGCAACTTGTACACACACAGAGAAAATTCACTTCATAATAAATGTAAGAGCTGGAGAGATGGCCTAGGGGCTGGGAGTAATTGGTGCTCTTCCAAAGAACCAGCACTCACATTAGGTGACTCACAACTGCCTGTAATTCTACTGGGGGAGGGTCCAATACGTTTTCATAGCCTCCACAGATACCCATATGTGAGGGGCATACACACATCCACACATGTACATACACATACATAAAAACAAAAATAAATTATTTTAAAAGAATAAGTTTACCCAAGGGGTTAAAAGATGTACACTACTATACTTTATTATGGAAATATACAAATAAATGGAATATTCCATACTTATGAATGAGAATAGTTATACTGTTAAAATGCCCCTGTCATGGTTTTCTTGTTTGGTTTTTCAAAACAAGGTTTCTCTTCCATAGCCCTGGTTGTCCTGGAACTCCCTCTATAGACCAGGCTGCTGGCCTCGAATTCACAGAGATCTACCTGCCTCTTCATTCTGAGTGCTGGAATTAAAGTTGTATGCCACCAGCACCTAACTCAAATGCTCAGCTCAAATTATGAAAAGTGACCCAGAGTTCAGTGAAATGCCTATTAAAATTCTGATGTCAATTATATATGTAATTTTGAGATAGGGTCTCACTATGTAGCCTTATGTAGCCCTAGTCTGATTAGGAACTCACTGTTTGGTGATCGATAACTCACAAAAATCTTCTTGCCTCTGCCTCCTGGATGCTAGGATTAAAGGTGCCAAGACCCATGTAAGTTTTAAAGAAATAGAATCCTAAAATGTACATGGATCCAGAAACAATCTCAAATAGCTAAAGCAATCTTGAGGGCACATGCATGGAGGAATCACAATAAGATTGCCATATTGTATTCAAGGGTCTGGTGAAGCCGCTTTCCCCTCCAAGGCAGAGCTTTTCTTCAAGGGATGGCACATGTAGATTAGTATGCTAATGTGCTGCATGAAACCCTTTTTGGTTACAGATGGAGTGAAATGGGATGTTAAAGTTGAAATACAGTGCTCATTACATGTGTTTTGTTTAGTTTTGTTTCTTCAGAGCCACAAGCCTGTGTGAAAATCTTGTCCTCTAGGAAAATCTCTAAGCCCAAAGGTCCCATGGCCTCCCCTTTGATAAATATATGAAATCATTCACACAGGAAGATTTTGTATTCTCATCACAAGCCTTACCAAAACTAAATCCCTATTCCATATGTGTGAAAAGAAACACCCACATACATCTTTGGGTGCTTTATACTGCCCTAACAAAGGGACTCGGAATTGGGAGGGGGGGTTAGACAACATAAATGCATTGTCTCACAGAGCTGAAGTCCAAGATCAATGTACTGTCAGAGTTGAGTTGACTCCTTCTGAGGCCATGAGGGCAAAATTTGGTGTAGGTCTCTCTCCTTAGTATATAGGTGGCTGTATTTTCTATGTCTCTTCACATCTTCTTTCTATGTGTGTACCTGTTTCCAAATCTCCCCTTTTTATAGATATTAACTCTATTGAATTAATTCTAGTAACCTCATTTGTCTTAGTTACCCCTGTAAAGACTACTTCCAAATAATGTCACATTCTTAGGTACAGAAGGTTAGAACCAGAACATATGAGTTTTGGGGGAACTCAGACTATTTTACACAATCTAGCATTGTCTCACCTGTTCTGTCATCCAGAGCCATTCCTTGATTGGTTAACTTAGTGTTTAGTGTAGTTAGACTAGGAGGTTAGACTGCATCACAAGAAACATTTTTTTCTGTGACTTTGAAAACCAAAGAGAGTCAACTTGGCCTTAAACTCCAGATTTTTGGCTGGAGATAGAGCTCTTTGGGCTTGATTGGCAGAAGACCCTAGCTTCCACCTTAGCACAGAAGGCAAAAACAAAAGTAAGCAAGATCATCCAGGCTCTTGAGGGACACCCTAATGGCAAACCTCAAATACTGGGTGTGATTCAGCTATACATTACTGATTATAGCATCAATCACTTTATTTCAGAGTATGTTAAAGATTCAGGACTGGAGAGATGTCTCAGCTGTTGCATTCACTCACTGCTCTTACAGAGGACCAGCATTTGGTTCCCAACTCCCATATCAGGTAGCTCACATCACCTGTAACTCCAGTGCCAGAGGCTCAGACCCCTTTGTCTGGCCTCTGATGGTACCTGGACACACACGCACCTACACACACGAAGATAAAGTAAACCATTTTTAAAAGAATAGTTATATAAAGTATGAAGTCGAGTACAACAATTGAATGCCCTGCTACCTGCCACTCCTTGCTGAAGATTGAATGCAAGGTCTTGGGAATGCTAGGCAATTGATCTGCCACTGATCTACATCTCCATTCTTTGATTTTTGCCTTATTTATTTATTTATTTATTTATTTATTTATTTATTTATTTATTTGTTACTGGGTGGTGTGTGTGTGTGTGTGTGTGTGTGTGTGTGTGTGTGTGTGTGCATTTGGAGGTAATTCTCACCTTCTACTTTGTTAATGCACTGTAGTTCTTGCTGCTGCATTTGTGTGCTCCAAGCTGACTAGCCACCAAACTCGCAGGTGATTCTCTCATCTCTGCCTTCCATTTCACCATTAAGTGCTGGGATTTGGCTTCCCCCTTACACTATGAGAGTCCTGGAGATGGAACTCAGGTTGTCAGCCTTGGTGACAAGTGCCCTTATCAGCTAAACTTTCCCTCTGGCCCTGCATTTTTCTGTTCTTTTGATGTGGATTCTAGATATCAAATTTTGAGTATTTGGGCTTGTGCAAATTAATACTTTTACATTATGAGCTATCTCCCCAGCCCCATCCCCATGGATTTCTTTTGTCAGCATAACATGTATTAACTTTATGAGATGAAAGGGTAAATTTTAGGGTGCAGAGAGAAACAACACATGATCACTCTCACAAAGGAACTCCAATCTGTCTTAGCCTCTGTGATCACGTTCAGACATTTTCAGTTACAAATTTATCTGCCATGACTCAAAATGCTTAAAAGCAAAATTTTAAAATAGAATAAATATTATTTGAATGTAAATAAATATGAAGGCCAGCATATAAATAGATGCTTTTAAGAGTCATATTTAGTTATTTTGCTCTGCAAATAGCAGTATACTAAAGAGAAAGTTATATATTCATCTCCACCTTGACAGTCTTACACACAATCTCTTCAAACAATGCACAATTCACATCATTCAAACAGTTGCTTCTACTCTTCTGTTCATTAAAAGTACAGAAACACATAGTCATCATATTCCTATTGTTTTTCTCTCCCTCCTTTTGTGTCTTACCATGACAAATTTGTACAAATGGGGATTATTTAAAAAGAAGGCTTACCTACACTATCTCTTCTACTTTTTATATAAATTTTTATTTAAATGAGAAACAAACTTATTTTACATATCAATCCCTGTTCCCTCTCCCTCCCATCCTCCTATGTGCCCAATTGACCCTACCATCCCACCCATGCCCCGAGATCCACAAGGATGACCCCAACTAACAATGTAAGCAATAGTGGAGAGGATACCTTAAATGCCCTTCCTCTATAATGAGATTGATGACTACCTTAAATGCCATTCTAGAGCCTTCACCTAGTGGCTGAAGGAAGCAGAAGTAGAGATCCACAGCTAAGCAATGAGCCAAACTCCTGGAATCCAGTTGTAGAGAAGGAGTGATGAGTGAAGGGATCAAGACCATGCTGGGGAAAACTACAGAAGCAGCTGACCTGAGCAAGTGGGAGCTCACAGATCCCAGTCTGTCAGCTGGGGAACCAGTATAGGACAAACCCAAGCCCCCTGAATGTAGGAGTCAGTTAGGAGGACTGGGCAGTCTATCGGGCCTCTGGCGGTGGAACCAGTATTTATCCCTAGTACATGAATGGACTTCAGGAGCCCATTACCCATGGAGAGATACTCTCTCAACCTAGATACATGGGGTAGGGGTGAGAGGACCTAGGTTCTGCCCCTTGGATGTTTTGAGTTCAGGTTTCACTACGTAGCCCAGGCTGACCTTGAATTTGTGGCCTTCAACTTCTTCCTCCTAAATGTTGGCATTACAGGTGTGTGCTGTGATGCTTGCCTTGCATGACTTCTGAATGGGAGCACCATCAAATAAGACCACTTAAGGTTCTGCCAAATCTGAACCAGGAATGTAATTTGTTTGATACATCCAATACATTTGGTATAGTTTTCTTATCAACTAGCAAGCAAATGGATTATCTATCAATTAAATGCTATTGTCAAAATCAAAGTATGTATAAGGAAATTTGGGACTGGGTTTATTTCTGCTAGCAAAAAAACAATATGACAAAGACTATCTTAACAGGAAGCTGTGTCAGCTTTGTAAACATTTGGAAAAAAGGAAAGCTTGCAGTCATATTAATTTAAATCTGAAATATTGGGCCTGCACATAAATTTCGTGGTACTAACTTACCTTTCTTAGTGGCCAGTTCAAAGTATTTGATTAAATGTGTGCCACTGGTCATCAGAATGTTTGTACAATTGTCATTACAGATTACTAATGAGTCTCTAATATATTCATCAGGATTTTGTTTGAGCATATCTGACTCCAGTAGTTAATCTTTGACTGGCTTTCATCAGCCTACACCTTTTTGCTTCTCTGTTCCTCAAGGTTTTCATGATATGTGACAGATCTGATACACGTTGGGCAAACAGTCTGTTCTTTGCCTATGTACTATGCTGGCATGGACACATTCAGAAGCCAAATGATATTTAAAAAAATAATTAGCATCGGTAAATTTAGATCCTGTCTCCTCAAGAAATAACATTTCTGATACCTTTGGACAAGCCATTTTACTGATTTAATTTTTGTTTTATGTGTATGAATGTTTTGCCTGAACATATGTATGTATGCCTAGTACCCAAGGAGGCCAGAAAAGGACTTCTTATCCCCTGTAACTGAATTTAAGGATGCTTTGTAAGGTGACATGTAGGTGCTGAAAACTGAATCTAGGTTCTCTGCAAGAACAGTAACTGCTCTTAATAATTGAGCCATCTCTACAGTCTGAATTTTTAAAAGACAGAATCTCACTATGTTGCCTTAGCTACATAACCTGAAACTTGCTTTGTAGATGAAGCTACCCTCAGAATCACAGAGACCTATCTGCTTCTGCCTTCTAAACGCTGGAATTAAAGGTGTGCATTACCAGGCCTGGCTGGACAGGCAGTTTTTTTCCTTTTTAAAATTAAATTAGAAACAAGCTTGTTTTACATGTCACTTCCAGTTCCCTTTCCCTCTCCCCTCCCCTGTCCCCCACCAACTCCCTATCCAATCTCCTTCCTGCTCCCCAGGGAGGGTGAGGCTGTCCATGGGGAATCTTCAAAGTCTGTCTTATAATTTGGAGCAGGACCTAGGCCCTCAACCATGTGTCTAGGCTGAGAGAGTATCCTTCTATGTGGAATGGGCTCCCAAAGTTCATTTGTATACTAAGGATAAATACTGATCCACTACAGAAGCCCCATAGCTAACACCCACATTCAGGGGGTCTGGGTTAGTCCTATACTGGTTTCCCAGCAATCAGACTGGAGTCCATGAGCTCCCCCTTGTTCAGATCAGCAGTTTCTGTGTGTTTCTCCAGCCTGGTCTTGACCCCTGTGCTCATCAATTCTCCCTCTCTGCAACTGGATTCCAGGAATTTGGCTCAGTGTTTAGCTTCATCCATCAGTCACTGGATGAAGGCTCCAGGATAGCATATAATGTAGTCATCAATCTCATTATCAGGGAAGGGCATTTAAGGTAGCCTCTCCACTATTGCTTAGATTGTTAGTTAGGGTCATCCTTGTAGGTCTCTGGACATTTCCCTAGGGCCAGATTTTTCTTTAAAACTATAATGGCTCCCTCTATTATGATATCTCTTTTCTTGCTCACCTTTATTCTTCCCCCGACTCAATCTTCCTTCTCCCTCATGTTCTCCCCTCGTCGTCTTCTCCCTTTCTCTTTCTAACTCCCTCTCCTCTCCCTACATTCTCCCAGTTTGTTCAGGAGATCTTGTCCCTTACCCCTTCTGTAGGTAACCATGTATGTCTCTCTTAGGGTTCTCCTTCTTTCCTAGCTTCTCTGGCAGTGTGGATTGTAGGCCGGTAATCCTTTGCTCTATATGTAAAATCTATATATGAGTGAGTACACACCATGTTTGCATTTTTGTGACTGGGTTACCTCATTCAGTATGGTTTCTTCTAGTTCCATCCATTTGCCTATGATTTTCAAGATTCCATTGTTTTGTTTTTTTCTGCTGAGTAGTACTCCATTGCGTAAATGTACCACATTTTCCTTATCCATTCCTCAGGTGAGGGGCATCTAGGTTGCTTCCAACTGTCTATTACAAATAATGCTGTTATGAACATAGTTGAACGTACTTGTTGTATGAATGAGCATCTTTTGGGTATACGCCTAAAAGTGGAATTGTTAGATCTTGTGGTAGACTGGTTCCCATTTTCCTGAGAAACTGCAGCATGATTTTCAAAGTGGCTGTACGAGTTTGTACTCCCACCAACAGTGGAGGAGTGTGCCCCTTTCTAAACATCCTCTTCAGCATAAACTGTCTTTGCTGTTTTTGATTTTAGCCATTCTGATAGTTGTGAGGTGGTATCTCAGAGTTGTTTTGATTTGCATTTCACTGATGGCTAAGGATGTTAGCACTTTCTTAAGTGTCTTTTAGCCATTTTAGAATCCTCTATTGAGAATTCTCTATTTAGTTCTGTACCCCACTTTTTAATTGGATTTTTGGTGTTTTGTTAACTAGCTTCTTGAGTTCTTTGTATATTTTGGACGTCAACCCTCTGTCAGATGTGGAATTGGTGAAGATCTTTTCCCATTCTTTGGGCTGCCATTTTGTCTTGTTGACTGTGCTGGACAGGCAGTTTTATAGTACAGCTAGCAAAATTTAAACTTTAGAACTTGCATTAATCTTTCACATATCTTAGGAAAGGCCCTGGCTATTTTATATAATTATTGTGTACTATTTTTCTTTAAAGAAGTGATACATATTTCAGAAACTTCAGACTCTCCAAATCTTGACTTTCTTCTTGTCTCTAAGTGAGTTATTGTTGATTTGATGCCATTCTCAGCATCACAAGGGTCAAGGAATGCCTAACAGAAGTGATTAAGACACTTTTCTCCTTGACTCCCATGTGCATCCTTGGCTAAGAATGTGCTGGGCAGCTGGGTTTTGTGGTGGGGAGGAGGGAAAGTGAAAATTGTACCTAACCTAGCAGAAAACTCTGAGGGAAGGTTTTTGTCTAGAATAAGCCCTGGTGTTTATTTGCTTTGATGAAAACCAAAGGATAGGGAGGGAAGGAGATTAAATGAATTCTACTTTTATAAGCACCAGAGGTGACTGGGTGTGCTTTGCTATCTACACAGCATTAGCATTTTCCTTTTGTAAGGTTTTGGAATGGTTATTAGATATAACTTTTTTAGCCAGTTTGAACTCACTTTGTAGTCCAGGCTGAACTAGACCTTATGATTCTCCTGCCTCAGTCTTCTGAGTGCTGGGATTATGTGTATGTGCCACATTTGACTATTATATATCCTTAACTAAAACGTTTGTATTGTGACACCAGTTATTTTGTTCAATCATTGCCCCCAACACTCACTATTTTGAAATTATGTTGAAATTGTGTAACTGTTTATGGGTGACAATAATGTGAGTTGGAATTTTCTAGGTGTCAGATAAGAACTTATTTTAGTATACATGATGTGATGTCTATTTTTGGTTGTCAACTTGACTATACCTGGAATGAACCACAATCCAGAAATGGAGGGCACACCAGTGAGATTTTCTACTTTGTTTGAAGGGGGTGAATCCATTTCTAGTCTGACCTTTGAAGTGAGAAAACACATCTTTAATCTGGACCACACCTTCTGCTGGAAGCCTGTATAAGGATGGGGAAGAAAGAAAGGTTTACTCCTTGCCACTTCCCCTCACCTTACTAGCACATCCATTCCTTCACTGGCCTACTCCTTTCAGCATATACAGAAGACCAGCTGAGACACCCAGCATTGTGGGACAGAGCAACTACTAGATTCACAGCTACCCATTGTTAGATTAGCTAGACTGCAGCCTGTACGTCATTCCAATAAGTTCAAGATAGATAGATAGATAGATAAATAGATAGATAGATAGATAGATAGATAGATAGATAGACAAAGACATACATAGAGAGACAGATAGAGACAGAGACACACAGAGAGATTTATTTATTCCATAAATTCTGTGACTCTAGCGAACCCTGACTAATACACATAGGAAGAGGAAACTAACTAAATCATCTATAGCTTGAAAGAAATCAGAAGCAGTTCTCTCTTTTTATATAAATTTCTAAGGATAAAAACAGTTTTTTTGAGCTCTGATGGACACCGCCTGCTCAAATACAGGCCATGCCTGCCAGAAGACCAGGTAGCCTGACAAGAACCTCTGTTTTTCTCTGTTCCCCTAGCAGAACCTGTCCCTCAAGTTCATCCCTAGCTCCACAATAGGACACCAGCTGAAGCCTCCCTTCTCCTACCTCTATGTCTTCCATGGATACCACAGACGCGGCCTCCCTCCCCCTCCCCCCATTCATCACTGCATCCCACCCTCCAACACTAGCAGGTATTCCCTGTGAACACACCAGCTAAGCAGGGCAAGAAAACAAGCAACATACAGCTAATACACTCTGAAAATCCAGAGAGGAAACAGACACCAAGGAACAAAACACCCACCTAACAAAGACAAATCCAGGAATCAGCACCTAGACCTATAATCACCCCAAACCCAGATGCCTAGATGATAGTGTAAGAAGACAATCAAAAGCAGCTAGGGCAATATGTCTCCACTAGAGCCCAGCTATCCTACCAAAGCAGGTCCTGAATATTCCAATATAACTGAAGAATATAACTGAAAAAAAAACTTAAAACCGACTATATGAAGATGATAGAGGTCCTTAAAGAGGAAACAAATAAATCCCTTAAATAAATTTTAAAAACCACAATTGGGGGAAAAGAATAAATACTGTCAAGAAAGCAAGGAAAGCACGAACAATTGCAGGAAATGAATAAACCCCCTAAAGAGAGCCTAGAAAATGCAAACAGTTGAAGGAAACAAATAAAACTGTTTAAGACCTGAAAATGGGAATAGAAAACACAGTGGGAATTTTGGAAATGAAAAAATTAGGTATCTAAATGGGAACTACAGAGGCTAGCTTCACTAACAGAATACAAGAGATGAAAGAGAGTATCTCGGGTGTTGATGGTATGAGAAACAAAATTGATACATTGGTCAAAAAATGTTAAATCTAAAAAAATTCCAGACACAAAACATTTAGGAAATCTTAGGTCTCAAACCTAAGAACATTAAGAACAGAGGAAGCACACATAACACCAAATAGATCGGACCAGAAAAGAAAGTCCATTCACCACATAGTAATCAAAACACTAAACATACAGAACAAAGAAAGAATATTAAAACCTGCAAAGAAAAAAAGCCATGTAACATATAAAGGCAGATCTATCAGAATTATAGTCCACTTCTCAATAGAGACAAACCCTTATCTAAATTAACTAAAAGGTGTGAGAATATCCAAATTAATAAATCAGAAACAAAAGGGGGGCATAAAAACAGACACTGAGGAAACCCAGAAAAATTAAAAGTACATCAGAACCTGTACTAGACACACTAGGAAAATCTAAAAGAAATGGATAATTTTTGCAATAGGTGCCACTTACCAAAGTTAAATCACAATCAGATAAGCAATTTAAGTAGGCCCATAACTGATGGGAGATGTCATTTTGTAAATATGTTTATCTTATTGGTTAATGAATAAAGCACTGTTGGCAAATAGGAAGGCAAGATAGGTGAGACTAGAAGACAAGGAGGATTCTGGGAGATTAGGAGAGATTCAAGATGTAAAGAATTGAGAGAAGAGATCCGGACCCTCTCCCCAGTAAGATAAGACCATATGGAAACACTTAGATTAATAGAAATTGGTTAATATTTAAGACAGAGCTAGCCAATAAGAAACACTAGTAACAGACCAACAGCTTTATATCTAATACAGAGTCTCAGTGTGTTATTTGGGCCTGATGCAGCAGTGGGACCAGGCTGGCAGGGAAATTGCTCATAACACAAAACCACTAGTAAAATAGAAGCAGTCATTAAAATTCTCCCAACCAAAAGAAGTCCAGGGACAGGCAGTTTTAGTGCAGAAGTCTACCAAACTTTCAAATAAGAATTAATACCAATACTCATCAAATTATTACACAAAATAGAAACAGAAGGAAAATTGCCTAATTTAATTTATGAGGCCTCAGATACCCAATACCCAAACTACATAAAGACTCAACCAAAAGAGAGAGAGAGAGAGAATTACAGACCAATTTACCTTATGAACATACATACAAAATGTTCAATAAAATAGTTGCAAACTGAATCCAAGAACACATCAAAAATATCATCCACCATGAACAAGTAGGCTTCATCCCAGATATTCAGGGATGGTTCAACATATGAAAATCTGCCAATGTAATCTGCCATATGAACAAACCAAAAGAAGAAAATCACATAATCATCTCATTAGATGCAGGTAAGACCTTTGACAAAATCTAGCACCTCTTTACGATGAAAGTCTTCGGGGAGATTAGGTATAAAAGTGACATATTTAAACATAATAAAAACAGTTTACCCCAAGCCTATAGCCTCTCTGTTATATAGCTCAGGCTGTCCTGGAGCTCACTCTGTAGACCAGGCTGGCCTTAAATTCACAAAGATCCTCTTGTCTCTGCCTCCCAAGTGTTGGGACTGAAGGCACATGCTCAATGCTCATATACCTTGCCAGAAACTATTTTGTGTGTATGTGTGTACATACATGTGTGTGTGTGAGGGGTCTGTGTGTGTACATGTGGAGGTCAGAGGTCAACCTAGAGTATCATTCGTCAGGAGCCATTTATTTTGTGTATTTAGATAGTCTTTCACTGTGACCTGAGGATCCCTGATTAGGCTAGTTTGGCTCTCCAGCAAGCCCCAGCGATGTCCACTTCTTTGGCACTAGGATTGTACAGGTGCACTGCTACATCCAGATTTTAAAAATTATCATCTGATTGTGTTTTCCCTTTATTCATAAGATTATAGAGACCGTGTCATAAAAGTCCAGCTGGAAAGATCTCATCTCCATAAGTCCTACTATTTGAAACAAGCTTCAAAGTACAGTGTCAATCTGTGCTCTGGAGGGAAGGTTTCCTCTTCTCTAAGCCTAAAACTTTTTTGCATCCAGTAATTGTGCCTATGATGTTGTGGCCAAGCAGTGATTCCAAAAAAAGAGTAGACACAGAAGCAGCTTCCTAATGAGTCTTTATTCCACTAAGAGGACATCACACTGGTCCTTCAGCAGCATCTCCATTATTCTAATTCCCTTCTGTGCTCCCTGGCTTAAGAATGCACTAGCAAAAGTTTCCAAAATAAGGTTGAGAAATCCAGCCCTTATGACTGAAATTCTGTCTCTCTGAAGGAACTCTGTCCAATTGGTTTTTCTACACTTTCCCAGAAGACAGACTCTTCCCTCATGGATGTATACATGAAGCAGTGACTCCATATAGCCATGTTTCTTTCCTGAGGACTGAGACATGATTCCTCTTCCTGGTGGATATCAGAAACCTTTAAAATACTCACCTTTCTTTTTTTAATTTATTTTTGTTTTATGTGCATTGGTGTTTTGCCATGGGTGTTGGGTACCTTGGAACTGAAATTACAGATAGTTGTGAGCTGCCATGTGGGTGCTGGGAACTGAACCCAGGTCCATTGGAAGAGCAATCAGTCTCTTAACCACTGAGCCATCTCTCCAGACCCAATACTCAACTTTCTTAAATTTTCTGGAACCAAAGTCCAACAGATAGCAATCATCTTTCTATACATGAGTCATGTTAATTCATTGTGGTGATATTTTGTTTATGATCTAACAAATAAAGCTTGCTTGAAGATCAGAGTGCAAAGCTAGCCACACTAGTCAGCCATAGAGATGAGACAGTGGTGGCAACCCAATACTCAGCAGACAGCTCTCTATTAGTTCAAGGCTACCCTAGGCTACACGAAATTGATCCACTCTAAAAGAGAAACAGAGCCAAGCAATGGTGGCTGACACCTTTAATCCCTGTACTTGGAATCACATACCTTTAATCCCAACACGAAGGAGGTGGAGACAGGAAGGGGTATGGCTAGGTAGAGAGGGTAATAAATGGAGGGAGGAGACAGGAGCCCATTGCAGTCTCAGGCAACAGTCTGAGGATACAGTCTAAGGATATGAGCACCCCTTTGGTCTAAGCATTGGTAGAGGTAAGAAATCTAGTGGTTGGCCACTCTGCTTCTCTGATCCTTTAGCTTTCACCTCCTGATAGCTGACTCCAAGTTTTTATTATTAATACCAATTAGAATTCATGGTACAATTCATCTTTCTTTTCTGCCACAATTTTTGCTGAAATGACACTTTTATATCCATGGGATTGGAAAATTTTGGGGAAAGCAAATGACCACTTATTTGAAGGTACCAGGTGAATATCCATGGTGACCCCATGTTGTGCACCTGCCTCAAGTTGCCTCACTGAGGTCTAGCCCTACATCCAGATTTTTATGGGGGTGCTAGGGAGTAAAATCAAGGTTTCTATATTTGTGGGGCAAGCACTTTACCAACTGAGCTGACTCCTCTCAGCCCCTGGAACTACTTCAGTGTAAAGAGTTGCCACAATTAAGTGGTGGTTTGGTAAGAATGATCCCTATACACTCATATATTTGAATGTGGTGGACTGTTCAGAAAGGACTAGGAGGTGTATCCTTTTTGGAGGAAGTATGTCAATTGGGGTTAGATTGTGAGCTTTCAAAAGCCCATGATAGGCCCAGTTTCTTTCCCTCCCTTTCACTGTCCCTGTTCCTCCCTCTATTCTTTCTCTGTCTCTCTCTGTCTCTCTCTGTCTCTCTCTGTCTCTCTCTGTCTCTCTCTCTCTCTCTCTCTCTCTCTCTCTCTCTCTCTCTCTCCCTCTCCCTCTCCCCGGTGTGCTTGGGATCAAGATATAAGCTTTCAGCTACTGCTCCAGTGCCATGCCTGCCTACCTGCTGCCATGCTTCCTACCTTGATGATCATGGACTAAATCTCCGAAACTGTAAGCCAACCCCTAATTAAATGCCTTCTTTTATAAATTGCTTTGGTAGAGGACCCTAAGAGAGACCTACATGGTCCCCTAGAGAAGGGGAAAGGGACAAGATTTCCTAAGCAAATTGGGAGCATGAGGGGGAGGGAAGAGGAAATTAGGAGGAAGAGAAGGGGAGAGGTGGGTGGGCATGAGGGAGCAGGAAAACTTAGTTACGGAAAGAATAGAGGAGAGCAAGAAAAGAGGTACCATAATAGAGGGAGCCATTATAGGTTTTAAGAGAAATCTGGCCCTAGGGAAATGTCCAGAGATCTACAAGGATGACCCCAACTAAGAATTTAAGCAGTAGTGGAGAGGATACCTTAAATGCCTTTCCCTTATAATGAGATTGATGACTACCTTATATGCCATCCTGGAGCCTTCACCTAGTGACTGATGGAAACAGAAGCAGACACCCACAGTTACACACCGAGGCAAAATCCTGGAATCCAGTTGCAGAGAGGGAGAAGTGATGAGCAAAGGGGTCAAGACCAGGCTAGAGCAATCCACAGAAACTGCTGACCTGAACAAAGGGGAGTTCATGGACTCCAGACTGATAGCTGGGAAGCCAGCAGAGAACAGACCCAGACTCCATGAAGCTGGGTGTGAGTTAGGAGGCCTGGGCAATTTATGGAGCCTCTGGTAGTGGATCAGTATTTATCCCTACTATATGAGTGAACTTTGGGAGCCCATTCCACATAGAGGGATACTATCTCAGCCTAGACAAAAGGGGGAGAGCCTAGGCCCTGCTCCAAATGATAAGACAGAATTTGAAGATTCCCCATGGAAGTCCTCACCCTCCCTGGGGAGCAGAAAGGAGATGGGATGGGGGGTTGGTGAGGATAACATGGGAGGATGGGAGGGAGCAGGAAATGGGATTGACATGTAAAACAAGCTTGTTTCAAATTTAAATAAAAAATTATCAAAAACAATAAAAAATAAATTGCCTTGATGATGGTGTCTCTTCACAGCACTATGAAAAATCTTGTTGGATAGTCAGATCATTAATAGAAAAGTATTTTTCACTTGGTCTAAATAATGACTCCCACCAACAGTACATGAGGCATCCTATGTAAGAAGAGTTGGAAAATATAGTTTGGGCATAGATGAGATGGCTCAACTTCCCATACAACTCTGAGGACTCATTTGCTTCCAGGAACCCACCTGATGGAGAAGAAAGAGAACTGGCCCCTAAAAGTTGTCCTATTAATCCCATACATGTGCCACACATATTCTTGTTCTTCCCCACAATAAATAATAACAATAATTTAGAGTTTTTATCTTTATTTTTACTTATTCTTTGTACCTTTCACATAATGCATCTCAACCCCATTCATTCCTCCCTTCATATCCACCCTCTGCCCTTGCAACTCCCCCCCCCAGCAAAATAAAAATAAAAGGTGTTATAGCCAGTGAGGGAAGGAGTCAACTCTGTGTAGTCCTGTCCATGGACATCAACAGAGACCACAACGGCATCTGAGTCTGAACCCAGACATGGGCCCCAGAACCAGTCCAGGCCCAGACATCACCATGGCCTGGATGGCAATCAAGCCACGCACCTGCCTACTCCCCATCTCTTCAGATGTGTCTCTGTCCACAGAACGTGAAACATTTCTTCATTTCTCTCCCTCTCCTTTATCACACCATATATATGCAGTGTTGAGATCATTTAGTGAGAGTCATTATTCTTCTTCCACCGTGTGGGTCCCAAGGACCAAAGTCATTGGACTAGGTAATGGGTTCCTTTTCCTTCTGGGCCATCTCACTGGCCCTACACCTTAATTTCTAGAGACAATGTCAGCAGAACCACCTCTCACTGCAGTAACCAGCCTCTGAGTTGACACCTAAAAGATGTATACTTTACAGTATTCATTGTTTTTGTTTAGTCTTCATGAGTCACAGTGGGCCTCAGGTAGCCAATTGTATATAGTGGAAATGATGTGTGGCTTCTGAGGTGATGCTATACCTGGCCTTATAGCATTTGCCTAGGTCTCTTGATCACCCACTTTTGGAGCCCAGCACAGCATATGGAGTACAACTATGCTGAAGAGATGGTGAAGAAAGGCCCTGAAATGTCATATAGAGTGATTCCTGACCAGCTTTGTGTAAGAAGTAAGGTTTTTCATACCACCGCCGCGCCAGCTGCAATTAACACACTGAGACTCAGAATTTCATATAATGCTGTTGGCCAGATACTAGTTTCTTATCGGCTAGCTCTGACTAAATTATTAACCCATTTCTATGTATTTCCACGTGGTCTTACTGGAGAGCAGGGTCCAGCGGTTCTGTTCTCTCCCTCCTCTCCATGTTGACTCCCCTTACTACTTCCTCTTTCCTCCTTGTCTCCTAGTCCTGCCTATCTAGCTTTCCTATTGGCCAACAGTGCTTTATTCATTAAAGAGTATGAGAAACATATTTACAGAATGACATCTCCCATCATCTCCTCTTTTCTGTCTAAATAAAAAGAAGGATATTAACCTTAACATAACAAAATATATAGCACAACAGTTATCAAAAATCACAATTAACAATTTTTAGTCCATTAACATTTAGCAAGATTAAAAGAAACTATTCTATCATCTATCATCTATCCTATATTTGTGAATCTAAAGTCCTATATGTAACTTATCTTTAAGCTTAACTAAGGAAAACTATAACCCTAACTATCTGTCTTCAACTCCTTCAAAGACCACAGAAGGATAGTATATAAACTCTAGAAATGACAGAGACATCTTGCCTTGTCAGTTACCTGACGTTCTTCTGTAATCTCCCCTCTTCAGCCGATAGGCCATAGTGTGTCTGGCAGACTCTTCAGCAAAGCAGGAAACTTTAAACTGTCTTCTTGTATTGGCAGTTTGTCAGTCATTTTTCTCTGTGTCCTGCAGACTGTCTGGCAGACTCTTCCATGAAGCAGAAATTCTATAGCAATGTCCATCTTGAATCAGCAATCACTTTTCTGTGGGTCCTGCATGTCCAGTTTATACAGCAAAAAGTCAAACAGTCCAGACAAGAGCAGTATCTTGTCCAAATGGCTAGTCTTACCATATTGGAAGTAAACTCCATAACAAGTTTGTTCAATGTCCATCTTCCTTTCTGACACAGATGTGTTGCCAAGAACAATTGTGCCTCATTGTTAAGAAAAACCCTAAACCATTTTAAATGCCATATTCTGTATGTCTTTGAAAGGTTTGAAGAATGCCTATTCATCTCAAATACATCTTGAAAACCTAAGTACCTTAACTCTAAGTTTTGACTATCATAGGTAACTATCTAATATCTGTACTAATTTATACATTGCATTTCTAAATGAGCTTTATAAATACAATACCTAAACAAGAGGAGAACTATACATATCACAAAATTGACCTTAAATTGCATCAATGATTATTAGAGCTTTCCCAGCTTAGGGTACGGATATACTATGGATCAAAGTTAAGTTGTTACTCTCAATTCCTGCATAAAATACAGATTAATGAGTAAAACTAGAACTTTTAAGCCATTAAGTTATCAATAGATAACTGAAATGATTGTTCTCTTCCTTCCTCTTCCACTTGATGTCAAGTATGTCCCCTCAGGGTAGTGCAGCGTAAACAAGGACATGTCTGGTCAACATGGGGAATTTTCTAGCTAACTTCGCTAGAATTATTGACTTATTGATGCTGTCTTCTGGGAAGTGACTATGTCACTTCTGTTGTCAAGACATAGGAGAACCAGAACTATCTCTCAATCTTAGGTATAAAGGTTAGGCATGAAGCCACAACTCAACATTGTAATGCAGATGAACATGTGTATAAAACCAAACACAAAAGGAAGCTTTCCACAGAAATAAATAACAGAAGCCGGGCAGTGGTGGTACATGCCTTTAAACCCAGCAATTGGGAGACAGAGGCAGGCAGATCTCTGTGAGTTTGAGACCACCCTGGTCTACAAGAGCTAGTTCCAGGACAGCCTCTAAAAACGACAGAGAAACCTTGTCTCGAAAAACCAAAACTGAAAACAAAAAAGAAAGAAAGAAAGAGAAAGAGAGAAAGAAAGAAAAATGTAATAGGAGTGTAAATGGTAGAAAGGGTCCAGGCAGAAGGATTAATTGAACTTATGCCTGTGTCCATCACTTACCTTTGTAGGACTTGTTCATCATCTACTTCTATAACATGGGACCCATTCCTTCCATTGCACCAATCAGAACACATGTACACATCAATTTATAGACAATTAAATGGCCAGAAACTTGTCAGATTATCTCCCTTCAGAGTCTGAATTAGCACATAAGGAGTTCATTATACACTGGGACAGAAGAACCAGAAGAACTCAAGGTAGGATGACAGTTGGCAGCTATGTATATGCTTATTAGTAAGTACGTAGCTGGTTTGAAAAAAAATAGTTAGGTAGGAGGAGCTAAAGAGATCCAGGGAGAAAAAAAGTAAAAGAAAGAGAGACATGGGCCTGTAATCTCAACTACTTGAGAGGCAGGGACAGAGGGACTCAGTTTAAGGCCTGTCTAGGTTACTAGTCAGTGTAACCAGACCCAGTCTCAAAATTTAAAGCATTTTCTAAAGGTACAGGGAAATGTTGAAGAAATAGCTCAGTGGTAGAACACTTTGTCTGACATGTGCATGACCTTAGGTTCAATCCCTAGCACCTTTAAAGAAAGAAAAAAGAAAGCAAGAGAGAGCAGACATCACTAATCATACCTTTATTAGATTTTTTTAGTCCAGTGGCTGGAGGGTTATGTGGAAAAAAGAGAAGACAGTGTCTCAAGGAACCTAGGTTGGTCTGACCTTCCTCCTGCTTCTACCTCTCAAATGCTGGGAATATATCACCACATTCAGCTACAATTTCAGTTTAATTTGATTTGAGGTTAGACAGACAGTGGACTGAGTGTTAATAGAGAGGAGACTTAATCTTCACTTTTATTTGAGGGTCTCTGAGAAAGTGACAGTGTGATTTAAGTTTTGTTTCAGGTTTGAGTTTCTTGTGAGCACATATTTCAAAGCAATGAATTTTAGAAACTATTACTCTAAAATGAGTTTTATTGAGTAGTATTTTCATGCAGAACATTATTCCCGAGGGACAGAGCTTCAATAGACATCAGAAGGCTGAGGTGGTTGAATCTGAATCTGTATTTCTTTATCTATAAAGACAGGAAGGTTTTTTTTTTTTTTTTTTTTTTAGCACCTGATCAATTACTGTCGTTGTGTCACAGATTCTGCCATGGACCTCAGCTTCTTATTCTGTACTAATCCAAAAATATCCTCACATAGAACTTTAATCTGACCCTGAAGAAAAAATGTGTAATGAGCAGCCTTTAGTGACCAAGATCTGGAATTTAAATTTCTAGTTATTTATAATTCTTAAGCACTGTACATTTCTTCCTGACTGTGCAAAAAAGACAGGAAATGAAATAGGGAACAATCTTAATGCCCAGACTAAGCCAGAGGCTCATTTAGAATCCACACTAAATATGATAGGTGTGGTAAAACAAAAAGATAAACAAGTTTGAGGCTGAACATCTGCATTTGATGTCCTATCATGATGTTGAAATATTATAGCTAAGAGAAATCAACTAACATGTTATGAAAACAGTACATTTGCATTGTACTAAAAGTCGAGCCATATTCAACAAGCATTAATAATTGTGTATATTCTTATATTCAGGCACTCTTTGTACTATTTGCTTTGAACAGATCTGATTGTTTATGTGGCAAGGTTTATATTCTCTAATAGGCTATGCATGTCTTGAGTTCAAAAAATTCCTTTATGAGAACTCCACATGGCTCCCCACCTCCACAATTGGGTCACTTTCTTTGGGAAGATATAAGGGAAAGGTTAAATGTGCTTCTGTCTTTAGATGCATGAAGTCACGTGGTAAACATTTTATTGAGCACCTAGGCTGAGAGATTCAAAGGTACATTTCCCTTTGTGATGTCCTTTTGCTCTCAAATCTACTGTTCTAGTAAGGAGACAATACTCAGTTATTTTACTAGATGCTTGTCCAGTTCGGGAGAGATAAATGGAAGTTTTTAGAAAACTCTCAGGGGCTGGAAAAAAGACTCGTTGGTTAAGAGCACTTGCTCCTTCTTGCAGGGGTTCAGTCCTCAGCACATACTTGGTGGCTTACAACTATCAGTAACCAGAAGATTTGAGGCCTTTCTTAACCTCCATCGACACCAGACATGCACAGCTTGACCAGAAGCTTGTGGGTCCTGTGAGAAGGGTGCTGAGGGGAGGAGTGAAGGATCAAAATTTAGGTCTTTTATTATATCAGCAAGAATTCTTTTGGGGGCTGGAAAGATGGCTCAGTGGTTAAGAGCACCTACTGCCCTTTCTAGAGGACCCAGGTTCAACTGAAGCACCCACATGACAGCTAACAACTACCTCTATGTCCAGACATATATGCAGACACAATAACAATGCAAATGAGATAAAAGTAAATATTTTTTAAAAGGGATTTTTTTTCTCGCGCGATTTATGTCATAAAACAAGTCTACTATTCCATATGGCATGCTTTCTAAAGCTTCGACTTTAGAAACTTTGGAACATTGAGCACTACCTTAGGGGAAAGGAACCCAAGCTAGTCCCACACCAGCCAGCTAGCTCAGCCTAGTTCCCCGGAGAGGAGTTGCTGGGGGCGGGTCAGGACCGACCTGGGGGCTGGGGCCTCTGTGAATGCAACAGAGCTGGCCAGCCCTGTCGATGACCTAAGAGCCAGGTTTGGATTGGTGAATGAGTATTTCGGCCTGAGCTCATAGGCGCAGAGCAGCTTGTGGGGCTTTGATTGGCTCAGTGGCTGCTGACCGCTTATTGGCTGCCATAGGTCGTCAAGGCGACCGAGGGGTGGAAAAAAGGAGAAGGGTGTTAGGCCTGGCAGGAGTGCTGAGGGTTTTGGGCGGCTGGGCTGCTCTCCTGGGCGGTGTCCGGGAAGCTGCTGCCCGAGTCGCCCTGGGTTTCCGCCACCCTCTGAGAGGTGTCCGAGCGCGTGGGGTCCACTAGCGAGACCTTTAGGCCGGCGCCATGGGCTGCTGCTTCTCTAAGAGACGGAAGAGTGAGAAGGAGGCGAAGACTGAGGGAGAGGAGGAGCAGCCCAAGCTGTACAGCTGGGACCAGCGGGAGAAGGTGATGTTTTGGGGGTTCCCTACTTTGCGTCTTCCCAGGCTGCCCCTCGTGGGGATCCCAAGGAGCAGACGAGAACCGGGCAGCAAGGCGGGTGGCCCACAACTGCCTTTCTCTCGCGCGCTCAGGGAGCTGAAGTCGGGACGCAGGATTCCGGGGCGAGCTCAAAGGAGTTAGTAGTCTGCCTAGCTAGACCCCCAGGGCCTCTCCCTTGGCTCTGCACCCTGACTCGCAATCCCAGGATGGACTCCGGGGAGGGAAAAAGCAGGAAGGATGCTGGATTTCCAATCAGCTCATATCACCAGCAGTGGCCAAAGGGGTTTGGTCGAATTAGACACTCCAGACTGCTTCTCATCCTTTCAGCTGCTTGTTCCTTAGCTGTTTCTCTTTTGTCTGCCCTTTCTGACAAATCACTTTTGGTGTCTCTTGGTGCCACTCAGTTACTAAATGGATTGTTTCATGTCCACCTTTACTCTCCCACCGCTTCTGTTTACAGGAAAGGAATAATAAAAATTGAGGCTGTCTTAGAATGTATTGTGTAAGGTGAAAGTACCTAACATAAACCAGGAAGTCTGTTTTTTATTATTGCTTTATATGAATGAAAACGCCCTTATTTTTATCTTATATATAGCTAGAACCCAAAAAGGTTTGAAAAAACCACCTAATCTTGCACAAAACACACTTACTTAGGCATTAATTTCACAATGGTTCCTCTTTCTACATAGTTCTTCATTTCTGCTCAATATAGTTGCTTACTAAAACACTATAATAAACATCTATTATTTTGGCTTCCTAAACAAAAGGAGAGATCCATTTTTAAGTGGGTGTCAGTTAACTATTGCTTAATGCAACGCCTTTGACCAAAACAATACTTTATAGTAAGTCTATTATTAATGTTTTGATATGATGAATCATCCTGCAGCGTTTCAAATCCCCGGCAGTATTTAGATATTCTTATAAACAAGATCCTCAAAATGTTTGGTGGAATTCTTAGGCCCAGTGTTTTACCTTTGACTCTGAAACCCTTCTTGAGCCATGTGGCCTTTTATTCCTCTTCTCTTTTATCAGTACTTTGTCATTTAGGAAAGTGCTCTGTTTTTTGTTTTATAAGAAGATTGTACCTATCAAAGTTATTCGATGGATGGATTTTTTATACAGCCTTAGGATTTCTAGCACTGCTGTTTAAATTTTTATCCCTAGTACTGGGGATTGGACTATGTTAGGCAAACATTCTACCACTGAGTGGTATCCCTAACTAAACAATGCTCTTTAAACTTGAACTTCCTGCTCCAGAGAGTTGTTTTTGGTTTGTTTTAGCTTTTTGTTTTAAGGTCACAGGCTAAAACTACAAGTGTGTTTATATTTTTGCAGTAGCCTAGGTTGGCTATGGCTCATTTTTCACAGTAATTGTCTTACAGCTAACTTCTACTAACAAAGTTCTGGTTAGTTGGGATATTTTGTTCTTGTTGCAGTATTGTACTTTTGTGACAGGATCTTCTTTATTATATTTTGAGACAAGGTCTCACATAATTCTGATAGCCTTGAATAACTGTCTGGTCCTCCTGTCTCCTTCTCCTGATTGCTGGAATTGCAAGCATGTATCACCACTTCTGGTTAGAGACAATGATCTGTTATGTACCTCTGGCCAGCCTGTTACATATTATGTAGCCCAGGCTGACCTTGAACTTTTGGCAATACACTACCTCTCAGCCTACTGTGTACTGAAATTATGGACTTGTGTTACCACACCCTGGTGGTTGGGATCTTTTATGTGGATGTATTCTGTGATTTTTCTTGTCCTATTTGTCTAAGTAAAAGTACTGAAAAGTAGCATAGGGGTTATTAACACCTAAGTGCCCCCTCTCCCACCACATAGATGTGAGCATGCATTAAACTTTCTGGGGTAAATAGGAATATTAAAAAATTTTACTTTTAGTTTTTATTTAAACTATGTAAAATAAAAAACTTTTTTTTATTTATTTACATTTTTTTATCCAATACAAAGTTGTCAGCCCTGAAACCATATACACACAAACAGTAAAAATAGACTCAGTAGTTTGTATTTATATATTTATGCATACTTATACATACACATTATATGTAATAATACTAAAGGAACCCTTTTTGAGAACATTGCTAGGCACTATAGTTGTAGAGATGTAAGAGCTGTTACTGGATATGTAAAATAAGCTTATTCTTCTGGGTGTATGTATATAATAAAGGTTAAAATCTCTTTTGTGGTGCTGGGACTAGAACCCAGAAAGCTAGTCAGGCACTCTACCACTGATCTGTGCCCCCATCCCTCCTGTGGTACTCCTGCTAAGGTTGGTCTTACTATCTCTTGAAACTTTGTTTTTCACTAGAAGGAATTGAATGCAAATACACAGCCTACAGAAACAACTGAGATATATTAGGTTTTCATAATGTTGTGGAGTATATGTGGTTTAAAGTTAGATGAATTAGTCAACCTGTAAGACATTTTAAAAAATGAGCCTATAATATTCTTACCATTGGAAAAGTAATGTTTAAATTTTTCTTAGGTAGTATAAGAGTTGACAGGCACCCCATGGGTTTTAGGTTTTGTGTTAGGTAATTAGGTCAGCCTTAAGGGACTGAAGCAAGGAGAAATTGTCTTAATTAGAAAGAATGTTTGGGGCTAAGTAGTGTCATGGCAACTACATGCTGCAGTCAACAGTGGAAGAAATTAATTTTCCATTGCTGCTGACTCTGAAAAAAGGAAAAAAAAAACCTTATTACATAGTTACTACACTGACATCATGAGAAATATTTTTGGATTGCAAAATCTCTTTTTAAATCATTTGGAAAGAAATGCTTTTCTCATTATTTGTACACTGCATTCAATAGCTAAGCAAATATGTATGTATGTATGTATGTATGTATGTATGTATTTAAACACCAAGGAAGAGCCAAAATTATTATTCTTGCCCTCCAAGAGCTTACTGGCCCTTTGGAGTAAAAGCAGGAAATATTGAAGCAAAAATGAAATGAGGATGGGTGGCATGGAAAAATAGTTGTCAGTTTTCAGTTAACCATATTAAAACTCCTTAATAATAGAAATAAGAACTAGTTACCTTGGCCATGCATGATGGTGCACACCTATAATTCTAGCAACTAGGGAGGATCGGTGCTTGTGAGTTTGGGGCCAGCCTCCTGGGTTTCAGGCTGCCCTATGTGGGTGTGGTCAATTATGAGACTGAGATCTTGACTCCTTTAAAAGAAAAAAAAATAGTTCTGTAAATGATGGCCTAAGTATGCACATTGTGGTTTCAACATAAAGAACACACTTGTGTTTGTCTCATGGTCATTAGACATAGTACTTATTAAAGCTAAAGCCTTAGGCCACAAATTCAAGTGTCTGGTTGTGCAATTTGGGATATTGCCGGTTTCTTACCTATAAAGTTGGCTAGTGGTAAAGAGTTCTGCACAATTTAGCAAGGTGAAGGCATGTTCTGAAGAAGAGACTTTTATTTTGTTTTGTTTGTTTTGTTTTGTTTTTCGAGACAGGGTTTCTCTGTAGCTTTGGAGGTTATCCTGGAACTCATTCAGTAGACCATGCTAGCCTTGAACTCACAGAGACCCACCTGCCTCTGCCTCAGAATGCTGGGATTAAAGGCATGAGCCACCACCACTCGGTTAACATTTTTTTTTTAAGAAGAGACATTAGAAAGTAATGATCATCTCCAGAGATATACTTCAAGCACAACTTACAAGAGGTCATAATTCCCAGAATTTTCATCAATAGAAGGGGTGACTTTGTAGGGAACCAATGTCTATGTTAGAACCTTCAGAGGTTAGATGGGTGACCTATTAAAAAGAAGTATCTGCAGTGAGTAGGAAGCTAGATGCTATTTTCATCATCATCTAAGTATGTGTGATAATTTAGTTGTCTACTGATGTGAACTAAACCATTCCCAAACTTCAATCACCGGCAAATACTGAGTTGTTTATGATTGTGCTCTTTGTGTAGAGCTAAGCAGGTTTGAGTCTGTATGGCATCAACTATGGCAACTTGAGTAGGGACTGAAGGATGGCCTTCAGGATGGTTTAATCCCAAAGCTGGCTGTCAGGATGATAACAGGCATTCAGTTTGGAGCTCAACTGGTACTGAAGGCCAAGCACTCTCAGGGTGTAGTCTGGGCTTCTTCACAAGGCGAGGAGCTCCCAGGGCCAGTGACTCCAGTGACACTAGTAGATGCTACATCTCCCCCTGCCCAATAATTGTCTCTGATTTCAATATTTCATTACATATATTTTTTTTTAAGATTTCTTAGTTTACAATTGTGTATATATATGAGTATCTGAGTGTGGGTTTGTATATATGAGTGCAATGCCTGGAGAGGGCAGAATCATCCTCTGGAGCTAGAGTTCCATTCATTGATAAACCATCTGACATGAGTGATGGGAACTCTCTTACCAGCCTTTTATTATGTGTATTTTAAGAGAACATGTAATGTGCATATTAAAACTTAGTTATCTGCTCTTTAGACAGCTGACCTGAACAAGGAGAAGCTAATGGGCCCACAGACTGATAGCTGGGAATCCAGCATGGGACTAACTCAGACCCCCTGAATATGGGTCTCAGCTAGAAGGTCTGAGCAGTCTAAGGGACCTCTGACAGTGGGACCAGGATGTATTTCTGGTGCATGAAAGGACTTTGGGAGCACATTCCCCATGGAAGGATACTCCTTAACCTAGAGACAGGAGAGAAGTCCTAGTCCCTGCTCCAAATGACTTGACAGATTTAGATGACCTGTCCTGGAAGGCATCAACCTACATGTGGAGTGGGGGATGGGGTGGGAGGGGAGGGTGGTCGGGGGGGGGGGCATGGGAGGTGGGAGAGAGGGAAAAAGGAGGGGAGGGAGGGAACTGGGATCAATATGTAAAATAAAAATAAAAAATAAAATAAAAAAAGAACTTCTCTTTAAAAAGACTTCTTTTTGTAAACTGGATTTTCATTAAATTGAACAAATTCCATTATTATATCTCAGAATATCATTATTGAAGTTAACTATGCAAATAAAATATAATGAAATTTTTTCTGGCTGCTTAGTAAAGGAATAAGATGTTCACTGAAGAGATATCTCAGTGGTAGAGCACTTGCCTAGCATGCATGCATGATACCCAGGGTTCAGTCCCCAGTAGCATTAAAAATGGGAAAGACATGAACATAAGTCCACAGCACACTCAAGCCTACTAAGAAAATAGCTGAGTAATTTAGGAATAAATTTTATGTTGGTGTTTGCAACAAGAATCTTAACTAGTAGTAAAGATTTATATAGGGATGTGTAGGTGTGGGTATGTGTGTTAATTTGTTTGACCACAGTGTGGGCCCACACATGCCTTGGTGTGCTTGTGAAGGTCAGAAGACAACCTTGAGTGTCAGTCCTGGCTTTCCACCTCATTTGAGACTGTCTTTTGTTGTTTGATGCTGCATAGGCCAGGCTGGTTGGCCTGTGAGCTTCCAGGGAATCCTCCTATTGCTGTCTCTTGTCTTGAGATTACATATGTGTGTTGCCATGTCTGGCTTAATGTGAATTCCCAGGATCTGAACTCAGATCTGCATGAGCCTCCCAAGTGCTAAGAATGTAGGTGTGTGCCACCACACCCAGCTTCATTTTCTAAGAAAAAAGTTTAAGTGCATTTAATGTGTGCATTTGTTTTGCTTTCATGTATATCTGTGCACCACATGCATTCCTGGTGCCCAAGGAGGGCATTTGATCCCTTGGAACTAGAGTATAGACAGCTGTGAGTTGTCATGTGGGTGCTGAGAATCAAAGCTGGGTCCTCTGCAGGAGCAGCAAGAACTCTTAACTTCTAATCCATCCCTCCAATCCCCCAATTTTGTTTATATTTTTTTTTCAAAGTGTGCTTATGGACAAGTTAATTTTACACTTGTTAGATGTATAATTGAAGCTTATTATAGGTTCAGGTCTTCATATTTCTAGTTTTATCTATTTTTGGATATGTAAATATGTGTGTGTATGTGCAGGTACATGCATGTGGGTGCACATACACATGTATGTGTCTATGGAAGCCAGAGAACATCCTCTGGTATAACTCCTCAGGAAACATTCATACACATACCCTTGTTTGAGACAGGCAGGTGTCCTGAAATTCTCCAGGTATGTTAGGCAGTACCCTGTTACTGTCTGTAGTGCTAGAGTGATAAGCTTATACTACCACACCCAACCTTTCACATAATTGCTGGGGATTGAACTTAGGTCACTGTACTAGAATTATCTTTTTCTCCCTGAGGCTCTTTTGTGGTCTAGTACATGGCTTGTTTTGTTTTTTCCTGTTTGTGGTAGGGTATTGTTATTTAATACAGGCTGGACCTGAGCTGGTTATTGTCCTGCAACAGCCTATTTATTTTGTGTGCATAAATGTATTTTCTTTATCAACTAAACCATCCTCCCAATCCTGTATTTGTGGTGATATCTTGCTTGTACAAATAAAGCCTGTCTGAAGGTCAGAAAATGGAGCTTGTCACTAGCTAACCATAGAGGCCTAGAGGTCTATACAGACAGACAGGAAGTGAGCTAGCTGGGCCGAAACAGGATATAAGCAGGGAGAAACAGGAACTCACTCTCTTGTCTTCAGATATGCTAAGGAGGTAAGGTGTGGTGGTGGTTTGTTCCTTCTCTCTGATCTCTCAGCATTTTTCTCTATATCTGACTCCAGGTTTTTATTACATAGATCAATTAAGAACTCCATTTACATGTATTTCTAGATTTTCATTTGGGGGTCTTTTTTTAACTTATAAATAATTGAGAGTAGTAGTGTTAGAAAATATTCCCTTAAGTGGATGGGGATTGGGAGAAGACATGGGGAGTGGGAGGATAGGAGGGAGAAGAATTGGATTGGTATGTAAAATAAGATTGTTTTCAAAATAAAAAGAAAACTTCCTTAGATTTTATTTTATATTTTAGTTTACCTCATTTGGAAGTGCTAGGGATACAATCAAGGGTCTTGTGGATGTTAGGTAAGTGCTGTACAACTGAGCAGTCAGTACCTCAACCTCTTCTCCTTAGATAATTTGCTCTTTCGTTTGTTTTCTTAGGGTCTCATTGTATAGCCCAAGCTGGCCTCACAGTGCCAACCTTTCAGCTTCAGCCCACCTGCTGATTCAATTTCCTCCACATTTCTCCAATTGATGCATTCTTCTATTCCCTTCTAACTACTTCAGTCCTTTCTGGCTAAGCTTCTCAGATTCATTCATTCTCCATATTTCCATATTCTTATTAATCTGTCTGAAATGTATGTTTAGCATACTTAAATTGCCCCATGCTATAGACCAGTGCTCATCCTAGGACATCACGTAAAATTGTATAAATATAATATTGTATATGATGGAATAAGTCACTTTAAGCTAATTTAAACAATTAACATGCTTACATGTTACTTTGTAAATAAACAATATATGTACTGTATCTATAGGAACCTGTTTCTAGTATATAGTTTTGCATGAAATATTTTTCCATAAGCAATTAAAATAGTTTTAATAGATTAAAAGCTAATATATTTTCAGCTATTGTTTTAAACTGTCAGACTGGCCTTTTATTAACACACTGTCTTCCTCTCTCCCTCCCCTTCCCCTGTGTGTGTGTCTCTGTGTGTGTTTGTGTGTGTGTGTGTGTCTGTGTTGTGTCTGTGTGTTTCTCTATGTGTGTGTCTGTGTATCTGTGTGTATCTGTGTCTGTATGTCTGTGTGTTGGGGGTATGTGTTGCAGAGCAGACTCAGAGTCTCAGGCATGCTAAGCACACTCCATCACTGAGTTACATTTCTAGTCTCTATATATTGGCAGCACAGTTAAAATTACAAAAAATAATGTGACATATTCTAGGCATACTACTTAAGATTGTGTGGGGCCTAGTTTATACTATCTAATAGGATGGCAAAAGTTAAAAAGTTACACTGGATGAATAGCTCAGTCAATGTCTGATTAACATTTGTAGATTTAAGTACCAAAATACCAAGGCTTGTGTGTCCTTATATTCTTCTATTATCTGTGATATATGAAAATCTCTGTTAGGGTTTAGAAACTTACACCCAAATATCATTTTGTAGTAGGAAAAAGAAATGGAAGTTACAAAATTTGAAGCACCAGGAAAAGCAAATCACCAGAAAGCTGTAATAGTATGTATTTGTATGTTTTATTGTCTAATGTTCAGGTATAGGGATGGACCCAAGGCCTTGTACATTCTGAATACACATTTTAATACCAAGCTACATCCCAACCTGAAATATATGTTTTGATAAGGATAGATGCAGAGGATATAAGTTGTACTTTCCTAGCAATGTTTTTGCAACAGACCCTTGCTCTGTAGCCCTGGCTGGACTTGAGCTCCTAGTAATCTTCCTGCCTCAGCTTCCTAAGTGCTGGGATTGCAGGTATATACACCCATGCCTGACTTACATAGCTATTCTGTTAGAATAATTACTTTTAAAAATGTATTATTTATCCTTGCACTCCGTACTAATTTTGAGGCTACACAAATCCCAAATAAGCTGAAAGATTGTTAATCAGAGCAATGATGATATGTCATCTGAGTTAACTCATAGGAAGACCCAAATTATAGTATCACACGGGCTTCCTTTTAGCTTTGCATGCCCAGGCATGAAATTTGATAGCAGAAAAAGAGTGGATCCATTTCTTGGGAGGTAGATATATATTAACCACGGTTATAAACTTTATATTATTTAAAGTAATTGTTAAATTCACTTGTGATTGCAGAGTTGTCATTACTCTTAGAAAATGAAAAAAAAGTCCTTGAGGTTCTAGGCTTTGTGTATGTGCATGCATACCCCCAGTTGACAATAGAAATGGTTGAAACAAGATCTAAGCACTTGGTGAATGTGTCCTTGAACTTTGATTTCTTTCCCCCTTTTCCTACCTCATTCTTTTTATTTACTAGGGAAAAATGTGTCCTATTCATTTTCTAGTTTACTGCAAAGTCAATGAGATTGAGAAGTTAAGTTTTAGCATTAACAATCGTGTCTGGCATCCCATAGGCACTTATTTGGTTTTGGTGAATAATGTTAACAATACTCAAGGTCTTGTGCTTTGTCCCTGCAGGTTGATCCAAAAGATTACATGTTCAGCGGGCTGAAGGGTGAAACAGTAGGTCGCTTACCTGGAAAAGTGGCAGGACAACAATTTGTCATTCAAGACTGTGAGAACTGTAACATCTATATTTTTGACCACTCAGCTACCATTACCATTGATGACTGCACCAACTGCATACTTTTTTTGGGACCAGTGAAAGGCAGTGTGTTTTTCCGAAATTGTAGAGATTGCAAGTGTACATTAGCTTGCCAGCAGTTCCGTGTGAGGGACTGTAGAAAGTTGGAAGTCTTTCTGTGCTGTGCCACTCAACCCATTATTGAATCTTCCACAAATATCAAGTTTGGGTGTTTTCAGTGGTACTACCCTGAGTTAGCAGCCCAATTCAAAGATGCAGGGCTGAGTATCTTCAATAACATATGGAGTCATGTTCATGATTTTACACCTGTGTCAGGAGAGCTCAATTGGAGCATTCTTCCAGAAAATGCTGTGGTTCAAGACTATGTTCCTATTCCAACTACTGAAGAATTCAAAGCTGTACGAATTTCCACAGAAGCCAATAGAAGCATTGTTCCCATATCCCGGGGTCAGAGACAGAAGAGCAGCGATGAGTCATGCCTAGTGGTATTATTTGCTGATGATTACACAACAGCAAATGCCAGGAAACTAATTGATGAGGTAAGGAGAAAGAAAAAATAAACATAGGACCGTGCTACTTTGTAGAATTTCTAGGTTTTGTTGTTATTGTTTACAAATTAATTATTAGAAATACTGGCAACCCTCAAGCCATAGTCTCCCAATTCCTTGGCTCTACATCGTTTTCCTTAGAAGCAGATTGCATGGGCCTCAAAATCCTTTTTCAAGACTGTTTACTACTACAATTCAATTTAATAAGCATTTGTCAGCACCAGTTATATGCAGGTTATGCTTTTACCATATTTCATTCATTATATGATGCATGTTTGTTTTCCATGTCTTTGTTTAAATACATTATAATTAGGTGTAACTTAGAAATAATAGAACATAGGTGATGCTGGAAATTAAGGCATATAGATACAGTTCTTTGCCTCAAAGGATTTCTGTTCTTCATAAACAATTTCCACACACGCTCACGACAGTATTGCATATTGAAGTATGGCCTTTTCTAATGATGTACTGAGGTCATTTCTTAGGAGTTTTAATTGGTTAGGGATTGGAAATGACATTTAAGGATACAACTTCTAGCCAGGCAGTAGTGGCACATGCCTTTAATCGCAGCACTCTGGAGGCAGACGCAGGTGGATTTCTGTGAGTTCCTCAGCTTGAGGCCAACCTGGTCTACAGAGCAAGTTCCAAGATAGGCTCCAAAGCTTCACAGGGAAACCCTGTCTCACAAAACCAACCAACCAACCAAACAAACAAACAAAAAGAATACAACTTTTAGACACTGTTTTGACTGTATCATCCTATTGGGCTCCTTATTTTCTTTTGCCCCATCGCCATTGATAGGAGGCTGGAATATACAATTAACATGACTAAGATGGGAATTGGAATGTCAAAATCTCCAAGAATTATGAGTGGTGACTTTCAATGAGGTCATTAGAGAAGAGTTAATGCATAGCAGCTTCCCCTTGGAAAGCATTTGAGAAAGGAAAAGTTAAGGCTCCAGAAGCAGAAGTTCCTTGGTTGGTAGGTGTGCCAGTAGAAAGATGTATTATCAGAATTTATCCAATAGGAATCTGTTT
This sequence comes from Phodopus roborovskii, assembly GCF_943737965.1. NCBI lineage: Eukaryota > Metazoa > Chordata > Mammalia > Rodentia > Cricetidae > Phodopus > Phodopus roborovskii. The sequence goes on along the minus strand of NW_026126009.1, from coordinate 195,695 downwards.
AAACCTAAAATTCAAATTTCTAGAGGAGACATAAGTTTCTTTCTGATGGGATTATTTTAAAGTTGAAGCGCACCAAGAGTGATTGTGTTGACAAAAGGTAAGAGTGACTACTACCTCTGTATGGCTGTATGTCTGTAATGCAGAGAACCCATGTCTGAAATCTACAAAGTATATTTGAGGTACAGCTTTTTGTGTGTGTGTGTGTGTGTGTATGTGTGTTATACTTTTATTTATTTATTTATTTATTTATTTAATGTAACCAAGTCCATTTAAATGAAAACAAACATTTATAGACAATATTTGGGAATTTGGGCGTCATTCTTTCCAAACTTCTTGCTGGTAAGGGGCGCTGTCATGGGGGATTCTAAGAAGATACAGAAATCATGGCTGTAGTCTGTAAGGCTGCTTTGTCCAGCTGTTTTGAATGTAGGATCACCTGGTACTCTGTTTCAGGCGGTCTGGCTTGATCAAACCACATTAGTCTGGAAGGAATCCACAGCTTTTCATTTTCTGTGGAAACAAAAATAGAAATCCTTTTCCCCAGTAACTTGTCCTTGAACTTAAATTTTGGAGTTAAAGCATTTTTTTTATTTATTATTTTACGTGTTGATCCCAGTTTCCTTTCCCTCCCTCCCTCCTTTCTTCCCTCCCTCCCTCCCTCCCTTTTACCCTCTCTTCCCTCTCACATGCACCCTAACCACCCTCCCCTCCCATCCCCCCACCCCAATTCCATATGTAGGGGAATGCCATCCAGTTCGGGTCATGTAGATCTGACAGGTCATGTGAAGTAGGGACTAGGGCTTCTCTCCTATCTCTAGGTTAAGGCAGTTATCCCTCCATGGGGGATGTGTTCGCAAGATCCTTTTGTGCACCAGGGATACAACCTAGCTCCACTGTCTGAGGTCCCTTAGACTGCTCAGTCCTTCTAGCTGAGACCCATATTCAGGGGGGTCTGAGTCAGTCCCATGATGTCTTCCCAGCTATCAATCTGGTGGCCCGTTAGCTCCTCCTTGTTCAGCTGTCTCTATGTGTTTCTGCAGCCTGGTCTTGTCCTCTCCATCTGCATCTGGGTTCTACTTCAACTCAGTGTTTATGTATGGGTGTTTGCTCCTGTTTCCAACAGGCATTAATTGAGGGCTCCATGGATAAGTTAGTTGAGGTACAGCTTTTAAAACTATAGAAGCTACAGTATAATTTTAAGACTTCTCTTTTCTCCTTTTTTTTCTGATTCAGGGTCTCTCTGCATAGCCCTACCTGACCTGAAACTTACTATGTACACCAGGCCTGTGTCTTTGAATGTCCAGCAATCCTTCTGCCTCTGCATCCCAGTGGCTTAAATCGTTGTGTCTGGTTTAAGATGTTGATGTTTTCTTTTGTTATGCCAGTATGATAAGAAGCATGCTGTAAGTTTTGTAAAATGTAGAAAAATATGCTTGTAGCCTTTGCACTATCTAGACACATGCTAATTCAACATCTCAGAAGTAAATAATCTTCATTAGGTTATATGGCAAATTTATTTGTATGGTGAATTTTTACTACATAGAATTTTCAAAGGATTAATCATCCAAGTTAAACTCCATTTTGGTAGATTATTAGGAGTTGATACAGATATTTTAACATACTTAAAGAGAAAAATCTATTAACACAGTCTTTATTTGTGAGTCACCAAAGTTCTGAACCTTTTGACTTTCAGTATCTGATATGTGAAATGGCCTTTGCAAGAAAGAATATGACTTAAAAGTGTGATATTCTTTAAATGTCCTTCTGGAATGCCAAATAAAATTCCTACACTCATAATAATAATAATAGCTTACTCTTAGTGTTAGATATATAGTTTTATTATATGTCAGGCACTGTTAAAAAGGATTTAGATGAATTAACCAAGTGTTCAAACCAGCCCCATGAACCATAGACAGGGTAAGTAACTAGGCAAAGGTCATTCAGCTAGTTGATACACAGCAGAGCTGTGATTCATCCTTGCAGGCTGATAAGCTTCCTGTGTATTAACCCTTAAACATAAAACTGCTGTGCTGTCCCAGGGATGAAAGAAAGCTGATGGATGTTTGGCATAGGAATGGGACCCAAAGCATGTTGACTCAGGGCTTCTAAACTAGAGATGCTTTGGTTACAATTGTCCAGTTCTAAAAGCACAAAACTAAGGACTAAATGGTTAAAATGACGTTGTTTAGAGGTCACCAGTGTTCCTGTAATGCCTCACCTATGCTCTATAAGTAAGTTCAATGAACTAATTGGTTTATACAAAAAGAAAAAAAAAGGAATTGAAAATGAAAATTACATATGGAGAGTATCGAAACATGCTGAATAGTAAAAAACTGACATGCTCTTTTAATTGTAAAACTTTATTTTTTAAAAATGACAACATTAATGATTTAAACTTGAAGAAATCCCCTTCTGCCTAAACAGTTTGTAAGTATGAGCCACAAAGAACTTTGCTCATTTAAGATGACAATTTTAGAATAGGTTAAAGGTGACTCTTTGCAGACGGTTGAAGTCTCATAGTCAGCTTCCCTCTCCACAGAATCCCTAGTTAGTTTCCACGTTTAATTGGGAAGGGTAAAATGCACATGGGTCCCAGACGTTTCCATTTTATGTGAACTTGACTTTCCTTCCTTCCTTCCTTCCTTCCTTCCTTCCTTCCTTCCTTTTTTCCTTCCTTCCTTCATTGATTTTCTGAAAAGCCTTCCTTCCTTCCTTCATTGATTTTCTGAAAAGTCACATGGCTTTTTCCACAACAAGTGAATGTGTAAAATCTCTTTGTATACAGCATAATACTGGCAAGTGACCAGTGATATTTGAATTCGTTGGTTCATACATGATTGAGTTTTCACTGAGTTTACTCCATGCATCCTCAAAACCACTAATGAATACAAAAGGCATAAGGAGCCCAACTAACACACTGAGGGTCTTCATCACAACTCAATCCATGATGCTAGGAAAAGGGAAAGACCTGAATGTTATGTTGAGAGATTATATGTTCTTTTAAATAATACTTGAGTTAGCAAAGAAACTAGTTAGTTCTGAAAAAAAGTTAAGTTTTTGTCACAGCACAGCTGTATTAGGTAGGACACCTTAGACTTGGAAGTGAAGTTCCCAACGCTAGTTTGCTGAAGAATAGCACAAAATTACTTTATGTAATGTTTTCACAAACAACATATGGTTTTCTGAGATAGGGAGTATGAAACTTGAGAGGGTTGGGTGTTCTAGAAAGGCTGGTTAAAGCAGAAAGCACATTGCATAGGCAGTTAAGGGAAGTTACTGAGACTTTGTTTGCTCACCTCCAAAATTACTTGTTTGCTTTTATATGAATCACATATATTTATGAGATAAATTACACTTGATCTTAGCCAAAAGGCCGAGAAGCGATTTATGAGATAAATTAGAGTAAACAAGGCTTGAATTATTTAAAAGTCTTCAGAAATATGACTCATGTAAAAGAGTCTGTAAATATCTTCAGTGAAAATATTAAGATACATACAGCTTCATAGTTCATGTTAGTTTTATTTATTTATTTTTTGGTTTTTCGAGACAAACATTTTCTGTATTGCTTTGGAGCCTGTCCTGGAACTAGCTCTGTAGACCAGGCTGGCCTCAAACTCACAGAGATCCACCTGCCTCTGCCTCTGCCTCCTGACTGCTGGGATTAAAGATGTGAGCCACCAACACCCGGCTTCATGTTTAGTTTTAGATAATGGTATCTTCAGCTAATCCCTTTTCTTTTTGAGGAAACATCTTATGCAGCTTGTGTTGGCCTTGAGCTGCGTATGTAGCCAAAGATGGCCTTAAATTCTTGATACTCCTGCCTTTACCTCCTGAGTGCTAGTATTATAGGTGTGAGCCAACATGCTTGGCCATTTAAACATAACCTTTTTAGTTTATATATTTGACTATAAAATGATGGTTGAAGAATAATATATAAAATTAGAAACAGTGTTAAGATTGATTCTTATACAGTTAACATCTAGCAGTAATGTCCATAGAGTTTATTGTAATTTTTAATGTATCTTCTTGTCTGTGGCTGCAGTGAGTGAGAGTCCTGAAATAGGATGTGAGTTTTATTCAATTTGATGGTGTGATAGTCAGTAATATAACCATAGCATGAAGTATTAAGAGCTGTTACCACCGATTTTATAGAATAAATTGGAAGATGTTTGAAATCAATTAAAGACAAATTTGTAAAAATATGTAGGTAACTGATTTTTAAAAAATTCTCATTTGGATTTTGTTTTTGTTTTGTTTTTGTTTTGTTTTTTGATTTTTTGAGACATGATTTCTCTGGGTAGCCCTGGCTGTCCTGGAACTCACTCTAGACCAGGATGGCCTGGAACTCACAGAAATACGCCTACCTCTACCTCCTGAGTGCTGGGTTTAAAAGCATGGGCCACTACTACCCAGCCTAGAAAAATTCTTTAATCCATCATAACATTAACTTAATTTAGAATCAGAGCTCTGTTGACTAATACTTATATAACCTCAGGCAAGTTCTTAACCATGTGATATTTTAGTTGTCTCTTCTCTACAAGGAAGATGGTGATAGTACTTGTCTCATGAGAGGTTAAATGTAATATGTATGTATGTATGTACCACGTTCAGAAAACTTCATGTACATAATAAGTGCTCCCATATGTGTGGTCTATAACTCTTGCACTATACTATATAAATTGATGTAATGACTTTTAAAATTAACATGAGGTAGTATTTTTCCATTTTATTTTAACTTCTTTACTATATTTAACAAATTATGTTGATTTTAATGAACTATGGTATTTTTCATTGATCATGTACTGTATCATCAAATTAAACTTCTGTTTAATAGTTGTAAAGAAATGACAGCAGAGTCTGAATTACTAAAAACTACTAAAACAAAATCAGACTGCTGTGTTGCATTGTATACAGAAAAATGCTCAAATAATAAAACCGTGTTTTCATCTCAGAAGTTCATTTTAAAATTTGAATGAAATTTTATTCTCCACAGATGGTTGGTAAGGGGTTTTTCCTAGTGCAGACAAAGGAGGTGTCAATGAAAGCTGAAGATGCTCAAAGGGTCTTCCGAGAAAAGGCATCTGACTATTTTCTTCTCCTGAACAAAGGTATTTTCTGGATGACTGGGGTTCTTTTGTGGTTATTTCTTGACTGACTCTCTTAACATTTTTCTTCTTCTATCTTGCCTTCTCTTCCTCTTTTGTTTCTTTCCAATACCCACGAAGCCCTGTATAACTCACTTTTTTTCCTGTTTGTGTTCTTAGTATACATTTCTGTATTTTAGTTTTCATTTTATTACTATTTTACTTTTGTACTGTTACAAAGCACATGATAACGATGTGATTTGGCTGTACTGAAAAGGAAGAAATATAAGTCATTATCTTCTGTTTTCATATAATTAACTTCTCATGAAAAAATATAATTAACCCTGGTAAGTAAATACCACCAGTAAGTTTCAGATATTGAAGAAATATGCATAAGAGGAACTAGAATCTGTGTTCCCTGCTAAAGAGCTGCTGCTTGCCTATATTTTCCTATGGGCATACTGACTTGGGAGGTCAAAGTACTGTCTATCTGCTGGGAGTAGGGACATTGTTTGCTCAAGACTCTAAGCTGGTATGACTAGAAATATAGAATGTTAATTAGGTATACCTATAGATAGGGCACATCTGTATGTGTGTTATTTATGTATAAATAAATTATAATGAATTCTAAAATTGTGCATGAAAAAAGCATTGGTTAGGATAATTTTAATCAATAATGCTTTGTGTAATTGAGACATTAAATGTTAGCACAGTATTTCATATCCTATTTTTAGTGATTGTAGTAGTGGTGAGGACTTAACCCAGTGCTTGAGTCTACCTCAGAATATATTTTGACATAGGAACATTCACATGAAATCTTGAAAATTAACCTTAAACTCTCATCAACTTTCAGAAATAGAACTGCTAGACTGAGTCTAGTGGATATCCTAAAGTGTGAGGGTTAGTGTTGAAGTCAGTAATGAGTCAAGGGTTTATATATTTGTATAATACTAGTAAAGAAGTCTTCCAGAATTGCTTCAACCTAAACATTACCTGTCTTTAAATAATACAATGCTTTAAATAATACAGTGCTTCACATGGAAGTAGTAAAAATGTTTTGTTGCTGGAAGAAGTAGAACTAAAACCAGTGAGCATATGTTATGAGAATTTCAGGAAATAAACGCCATACAAACTAGTCTTTAAAAACAGAGATGCTGGGGCTGGAGACATGGCTCAGTGATTAAAAGTATTGACTGCTGTTCCACAGGACCCAGGTTTGATTCCCAGCACTGACATGGCAGCTCACAGCTGCTGTAATTCCAATTCTAGGGAATCTGACACCTTCATACCAATGCACATAAAATTAAAATTGATTGATTAATTAAAAAACAAAAACAGAGATGCCTACAGAAAGTACTCAAAGACTGAAGCAGTCATGTCAGGTCAAAAGACTCAGCTTGAAGGAGTTTGCATTGGCAAAATTTGGGGACAGTTTAGATCAAAAAGAGTAATGGAAGTTGGGATAACAGTGGCAAAAGTGCTTGCCTAGTATGTTTGAGGACCTGGATTCCATTTCTAGCATTAAAATAAGTAAATAAATCCCACAAAGAATAATGCAGGCAATTTAACAACTATTCTGCATCTGTGGAAAAGGAGAGGCCTGAGCACACTCGTACTCCCTGTACTTGGGAGGAGGAGGCAAGAGGAGTTCAGGAGTTCAAGGCCATCCTCAGCGATATAATGAGTTCAGTCAGGACCAGCTTGGGCTGCTTGAGACCATTTCACAAAAGAGGGAAGGGGCAGTGGTGGCATAGGTCTTTAATCACAGCATCAGGAAAGCAGAGGCAGGCAGATCTCTGTGTGTTTGAGGCCAGTGTGGTCTACAGAGAGAGTTCCAGGACAGCCAAGACTACATAGTGAAACCCTGTCTCAAGAGACAAAAGAAAGAAACAAAATACCAAAAAGGGGAGATAATAGATTGAGTATAGGCTCCCTCCCTTGTCTTCTGCCTCCTCCCTTTCCTGTCTTTGTTCTTTTCTGTTTTAAAGTAGAGAAAGGGAAATTTTTCCATCCGTGTGATAACTGAATCAAGATAGGAAAGTTAGATGACACCATAAGGAAACAATGAACCAAGTCCAAAATACAAGATATTTTATAGCTAGCTAGGTTTCCTCAGATGAGAGAACTCTTTTAGAGTAAAATAATCTAAAGAGATGTAATAATTAATACAACGAGAGAACCTTGATTTGATATGGGAGTGATGTGAAGTGGGCTATAAAGACAGTTTTGAAACTAGGCAGTGTGAAGGTGATAGGCATTGTCCAATTTTTTTAGGTATGCAAATAGTATTGTGGCTAGGTAGAATATGCTTGCTAAGTATCATGGTGTCAGCAAAACAAAAATAAAACACGTGTGTGCACATGATGCATAGTATGTAGGTGCCAGCAAGATGACTCAGTGAGTAAAAGCACTTGCTACCAAGCTTGATGACCTTGTGTTCAGCACCAGGGTCCCACATGGAGGAGAGAGAGGCCTTACTCCCACAAGTTGTCCTCTGACTTACATACGTATACCATGGCATTAGTGGGCTTGAGTGTCCACACACATCCACATCTACAAAATTAAGTAAATATACAAATAAATTTTTTTAAACCTGTGTGGCTAAATTTTGGCTCTTGATTATAATGAGGTTTAATAAGGATCAGGAGAAACAGATAGGCCAAATAGATTTTTATTCAGGGAGAAATAACTTGCAACATAGACAGATGAACACCAGCAGGTTCCTGGTCCCAAGGATGCCTCCAGATGCCCTCCTGTACCCATGCTGCAAACAAGAGAGCTCCCGGAGGAGCTCCCTCCTCGGATTTAGTTCCCCCAGGTAACATCTGCCACTCTCCCCATCCCCCAATGGGCGTGATCAGTGCCATAGAGAATATCTCACTACATGATCATACTCAAAGGAAGATGGATATTTATACTGTTCTTTCAGTGTTTCTAGAATGTGTTTTTATAAAAATAAACAGTGGAGGGGTTGGAGCAATGGCTCAGCAGTTAAGAGCATTCACTGGCTGGTCCTCTAGAGTACCCAGGTCCTAGTCTCAGTGATGGCTGACAACTGGCTTTAATTCCAGCTCCTATAGATCTGATGCCCTCTTCTGGCCTCCACAGGCATTGCATGCACATGGTCCACAGACACACATGCAGGCAAAACACCCATACACATAAAACAATTGAAAGCAAAATAAAAACTTTAAATTTTTTTCTATATTATCCTTTTTTTTTATTTTTCAAGACAGACTTTCTCTGTGTAGCAGCCCTGGCTGTCCTGGAACTCAATCTGTAGACCAGGCTGCCCTTGAACTCACTGAGATCCACCTGCTTTTGTGTCCCTAGTTGCTGGAATTGAAGGTGTGTGCCACCACCACCTGGATATCTGTCTTATTCTTAACCCCCGCCCCCCAGTGAAGAAATAATTCAGTCTTCCCAATATTGAGTATATTGGGTCATGTGGAGTAGCAAGCACACTTGGTACTGGTATTCTAACAGTGGACTGGACCCATTTCAAGGTGCCCAATTGTCATTCTCAGGCAGATGGTTGGCCCGAGTAAGGCTGGTCTGTGCATTAGAGAATGTTGAACAGTGTTTCTGGCTCCTGCCCTCTAGATACACATTTCTTCAGTTGTAGCAACAACCAAAAATGTTTTTAGACATTGGCTGATGTCCTTTAAGGGGACAGAACAGTTCTCAGTTGAAAACCATTATTCTTGAAAATTCACTTTTAGTATAATTCATAGCTGAATATAAACTAGTCTTTAGCTACAGTTATCTCCTTTTAGTTAATAAACATTTCTATTTGACTATTAATAAGAGACTCTGTTGTTTTCCTTTCTAGGACTTTCAAACCTGACTAATCCTCAAAACTATCTAGGGTGTTTTTAAAGGCTTAAGTTTCCAGCTACTGTCTCAGAAGTCTTTGTGATATGTCCTTAGACATATAACATTTAGGTAGTTTCTCAGATGGTCCTTGGCATGAGCTAGACTTGTTTTCCTTTGTTTTAGAGGCTCATATTTCTTCAAGAAAAGCTGTAGATGAGATATCAGTCTAGTGGAGGGCAGGCAGACAGAATGGCTTTATAGGCCACTCCTGCTTTTTAAAAATCAATTTGTAGAATAATTTTAAATTTATAGAAATTTTGCAAAGACAGTATCAAGAGTTTCTGTATACCTTTTATCTGCTTCTCCAAATGTTAACATAGCCAAGGCGCATTTGTTAAAACCAAGAAATTTACATTAGTAAAATGTTAACTCATTTCACCAGATGTTTACTGGCAAGTTTCAGTTCCAGAATTCAATTCTAGATCCCACATTGGCTTTAGTTGCTTTGTTTCCTGAATCGCCTCAACTCTGTGACAGTTTTAAAACTTCTTCTGTTTTTCATAATCTGAAACTTTGAAACACCTCTGGTTAGTTTGAAGAATATTGTTCTGTTGAGAATTATGTGCTGTTTTCTCAGGTTAGAAAAGGTTGTAGGTGTTGGAGAAGAGGTGAAGGGCCCATCTCTTCACATTACAGCCTAAGCTCAGCATGAGATGGTATCTGCTATACTTAGTTATCTTGCATTGCAGGGGGAGCATTTGTACCAAAGGATGAATGTAGAAGTCAAAGGATAAACTTGTGGAAGCTTACTGTTATCTTCTACCACATGGGTCCCAGGGATGAAACTCAGATTGTCAGGCTTTTACTCTGTTTCCCATCAGTGTAGAGATTCATGTTTTGTTTGGCACTTCTTGAATGTTTTTCAGCTTTATTGATGCATGATTGTCAGACATTACATTTTAAAGTACATAATCTAGTGACCTTACCTAGTCATGTATTATAAATGAATATAATAAACAGTTACCTCATATAATTATCTTAATTAAAAATATTCCTATAGAGGTTAGAGTACAACCTTGTTAAGTCCTTTCTTTTTTTCTACCTTTACTGGGTTCTGGGGATTGAACTTAGGTTTCCGGATTTGTGCAGCAAACTTTTTATCCACTGAGTCATTTCGATGGTCTATAATTGCCCTTTTGTGGTAAAAGCTTTTAAAGTCGTATCTTAACAATTTTCTAGTATAGTCACCATGCTATTAAATCCTAAGAACTTACTTACCATGTGTGTATGTGTGTCTGTGTGTGTGTGTGTGTGTGTGTGTGTGTGTGTGTGTGGTTGTGGTTGTGCTGTGGCTTAAACTCCATGCATTCTAGACAGGACATAGCTCAAGCTATACATGCAATTCCAACTTGCTAACCATATAACTGTATAAGTTTATATGATGTAAGCAGCTTGCAGTTTCTCCAGCCTCTAAGCCCTGGGATCTACTATGTTATCTTATTTGTGTGGATTCAAATTTTCAAGATTCCATATGTAACTGAAATTATACAGTATCTTTCTATGTTTTACTTATCGTACTGCCCTGTGACTCACCCATGTGGTTGCAAATGGCAAGGTCTTTTTTATGGCAGAGTAGACACAAGTGCGTGTGGGGGTATGAGAGACACTTTAAAAAAAAATAAAGCTGTACTATGTAACCCTAGATGACTTGGAACGTACAGAGATCTGCCTGTCTCTGCCCTCCAAGTGCTAGGATTAAACACATATGCCACCTAGAGTACTCCATACCATACTTTTTTTGTCTACCTATCTGTCAGCAAGAACCCTAAATTTGACTCCATTTCTTGGTTATAGTGAATAATGCCTCAATAATGCAGGAATTCTTTTGGGTCAGTGATTTGATTTCTTTTGAATATATACCCAAAAGTGGGATTGGGTATATATTTTTAATATATACCCAAAAGTGGGATATGGCAGTTCTATTTTCGAATTTCTTTTTAAATTATTTATTTATTTATTTTATATAACCAAGTCCATTTAAATGAAAACAAACATTTATAGACAATATTTGGGAATTTGGGCGTCATTCTTTCCAAACTACTTCCTGCTGGTAAGGGGCGCTGTCATGGGGGATTCTAAGAAGATACAGAAATCATGGCTGTAGTCTGTAAGGCTGCTTTGTCCAGCTGTTTTGAATATAGGATCACCTGGTACTCTGTTTCAGGCGGTCTGGCTTGATCAAACCACATTAGTCTGGAAGGAATCCATAGCTTTTCATTTTCTGTGGAAACAAAAATAGAAATCCTTTTCCCCAGTAACTTGTCCTTGAACTTAAATTTTGGAGTTAAAGCATTTTTTTAATTTAATTTATTATTTTACATGTCGATCCCAGTTTCCTCTCCCTCCCTCCCTTTTACCCTCTCTGCCCTCTCACATGCACTCTAACCACCCCCCTCCCCAATTCCATATGTAGGGGAATGCCATCCAGTTGGGGTCATGTAGATCTGATATTTTTGAATTTTTTGAAGAAGTATTTTCATAATGGCTTTAACAATTTCAATTCCCACTAGCAGTACACAAGGGTTCTTCTTGCTTCACATCCTCAGCAATGCATTTCTCTTTGTTATAATAGCACACCTAACATGCATGTGAAGTTGATCTCTCACCATGGGCTTGATTTGCATTTTCTTGATTAGTTGACATTCAGTACCTTTTCATTGGTGTTTCTAGTTTTATTAATAGATTCAAAGAACTGCTCTGCATTTTATTTTTTTTCTTTACAATTCCATTAGGTTTCTGTTCTCGTATTTATTGTTTCCTTACTTTAACTAACATTAGGTATGATTTGTTCTTTCTCTAGTTTCTTAAAGTTTGAGCATAAGTTATAGATTTTAGTATGATTTTTGACATTGAAAACTTACAGCGAACAGCATGCCTGAGTGAAGCATATGTATACAAGGCTTCCTCACTTAGGTACAAATGGACACCATGTTTGGGGGCTATGTCAACACCAAAATCAATAGGGATCTCCAAAATACAAAAAATAAGACACAAGTCAGACAACAGAATGGATGCTTGCTTATATATGAATAATAAAAGAAAGCTAAACCTCACTCATCTAGGGACATGAACTTCAAGCATGTCTGAGAATAGCTACAAAAGTAGAGCAAGTATTGGTGGGGGAGGAGAATTGTACACACTCGATGGACTTAGGGGTAGTTACAGAAGAATTTTAACAAGTAGGCAAGTGAGGATCTACTGTATATGTATTTAACAATGATTTTTTTCCCCCATAAGTATGCCTTTAGCTATAACCTGCAACTTTCAGCACATTGTATTTTCATATTCATTTAGTACAAGATTTGGTAAAATACAGCTCACAGCCTGCATTAGAAAATGAAGTTTTATGGGAATATGGCCATACTCATTCTTTCATCTGTTCTGTTGCTTTTGTGTGACAACCAAAGAGTTGTTTCGTGGTAGGCAATGTATAATTCACAAGGCCTAAATTATTTTATCAGGTCCTTTATAGAGAAAGTAACTTGACATCTAATTTAGTGAAAAGTATTTTTTTTAAAGATTTATTTATTATGTATAGTCTTCTGCATGTATATGTGCCTGCCCACCAGAAGAAGGTACCAGATCTCATTATGGATGTAATTCCCCTATGATTGTTGGGAATTGAATTCAGGACCTCTAGAAGAGCAGCCAGTGCTCTTAATCTCTGAGCCATCTCTAAGTTAGTTTTGTAGAAGTAAATTGTAATTTACATAATTTTCATCTACCTTATAATATAATCCAATTTAGCTCATAGTATAAAAATCTGCTAACATATTTTCAGAACTCCCTTCCCACCCTGTGTCCTTTATCATTTCTTTTACAACCATGTTTATTATAATGCATTGTTATAATGGATTGTTAATGTTATTGCTTTGAATTGTCACATATTTTTAGAGTAATATAAAATAAGAAAAAGAGATCACATTTAACTAGCTGTTTTAGAACAGAGGAATGTCATGATCCTTTTAAAATGTAATTATTATTACTTTGTTGTAGGGGGCAAGCAGAGAGACCAGGAGGCTATTGCTCTAATCTGTCTAATTGATGCAGGATAGTTGCAAAATGATAACTTTCTGGTTATATCACCACCTCTACATCTATTAGCAGATGTTACAAGAACACCTTGTACAAAGCACTGTTTGACTTGAAATATGTCTCACATCAGAAAAGCATAATAAAGAGGAAAAATAAGCATCAGTTTTCAGAGTAATGAATTGGCACCCTAGCAACCCCAGGAGTGTCTAGTGTGTTTTGTTTGCTTTTTGTCTAAATACCATTATGAATTCAAGGATTTCTTTTTTGAGGTTTAAAACCAGCTTTATTTGTAACTATCAACATACAAATCATTTATCTATAAAATAATAGCATCTATTTCCTAATTCACAAATGTTTCACAAAATCAAAATCCTTCCCAAGAAAATGTGACTGTAAGCGAAGATATTACTAATATTTAGCCTAAGCTTTAACTTAAGAGATGAGAATGACAAATTAGAGAACCTGCCTTTAATACATCAATTGCAGATCTTAATGCTGCAGATGAAAGATCTGGTTAATTCAAGTATTTTTTATATATTCAGTGTGTTTTACTGATTTTACCATGTCTCATATTTAGGTAACCCCTTCAGGCTGTCTTTTGTATGTATCCTTTTGATGCACTGTATTGGCCTTGAAAATTTTCAATGCTTTTTTTCTCAACAAGATATTTTGGCTTGGTATGATGGTGCACATTTGTAATCCCAGCATTCAGGAGGCTGTTGCTAGGCAGTCTGTACTCTATGAAAACACACTGACCTCAAATTCACTATGTAGCTGAGACTGGCCCTAAACTCCCAATAAGATTATAGTCATGGGCTAACTACACCTCTCACATCTTTTATTTTAATGGGGAAATTCTTACATACAAAAAGTAGACAGAAGTGCTGGACAATGGTGGCTCATGCCTTTAATCTCAGTACTTGGGGGGCAGAAGCAGGTGGGCCTCTGTGAGTTCAAGGCCAGCCTGGTCTAGAAAACAAGTTCCATGACAGCCAGAGATGTTACAAAGAAAAATCCTGTCTCAAGGTTAAAAAAATGTAAGACAAAAGAGTCTGGTATGATGGTACCTGCCTTTAATCCCAGCACTTGGAAGTTAGAGGAAAAGGCAGGTGAATCTTTATTAGTTTGATGCCAGCCTGGTCTACATACCAAGTTCAGGCCAGCCAGTGCTAATTAAGTAGTGGGAATCTTTCAAAAAATAAAAACAAAAAAAGGTTAGATAGTAAGCCCTATATCTGCCACCTTGTTTTCACAGTTGCCAAATGTGTTCATAAGTTTGCCATTGCTATAAAAAATAACTGAAATAATCAGCTTAGTTAAAAAAAAGTTTTATTTTGCCTTGCAACTTTGGGAGGTTTCAGTCTATGACTGACCAGCCTTGTTCCTTTGGGCTTTCAGTGGCACAGTACACTGTGATGGGAACACATGTCTAGAAGAAGCCCATTCACCCTGTACCTGAAACAAAAGGAGGAAGACATAAGACCCCATGGTCCCCAAAAACATAAAATCTCCCACATGAAGAGATGTCTTGAAGTTTCTGCTACCTTCCAATAGTTCTTTGGGCTGGGTACTAAGCTTTTTAACACATGAACTAAAGGCTTAGCCAGTATAAGACTTAGTTAATTTTTCTTTTATAATACTTTTCTCCTGAACGTTTTGGTTGCTTACAATATTGTTTTAACATAATGGTGGTTTTGTAATAACAGCAACTTTTACTACCACTGTAAGATTAATGAAGTTGTAAGGCCTTTCTATATTTTTCTACTTAGGCCATATACCATTGAGGATATACAAACATTGCCTTCTGTTGTATAGAATAAAGTTTTTGTATGGTCATATCACTAATTTGATAGACTCATTTGTTTTAGTTTTTTTTTTTTTGAGACAGGGTTCTCTGTGACTTTGGAGGCTATCTTGGAACTAGCTCTTGTAGACCAGGCTGGTCTGGAACTCAAAGATCCACCTGCATCTGCCTGCAAAGTGTTGGGCTTAAAGGTGTGAGCCACCACTGCCCTGTGATACCCTCTTCTTATCACCCACAGAAGTCTGCCTTCTGCTGACCTGTGGATTACGAGCTTTTGGAAGACTTACCTACAGTTGGCCCAAGCAACGTGGAGAAAGTCGATTCCACTGCCCTCTTGTCCACGGTCCTTAGAGCCCTTTTGCAGCAGTTGAGATAAAAGGCAGGATTTCTCAGTGGCTAGCATTGCCACATTTGTGGGTGGAGCTTCTTCAGTGTCCATCAGTCTTCTTGGAGGAAATGGGTGGTGCCAGCAGCTGGCCTTACTCTCTGTTATAAAAGCTCTTTAGTGAAACATTTTTAAATGCCATATTCTCTAGATCTCTGAGCATTTGAGGACTGTCTGACTGTCTAGCATACCTTAGTATACAAAAATATGTCTTTAGTTACTTGCCTTAAGCACGCAGGTGGCTAGGTAAGGCTTTATCCCTGTAATTAATTAATCTGTCTGGAAAACTGGATCCAAGCTGAGAGGCTGTGGAGGGATGTTTTACTCAGAGCCATGCAGCCTGACTGTAACTGGTTTTAACTTAGTAGGTTAGACTTATACCTGTAAAGGACAAAGAGGTAGAGAAAAACTCCCTTTGATAATAGAGGTTTAACCTTTATAAACAGCTTACAGGAAAGACTGGGTGGCATAAATATTTTGTTAGCTTGACATAGATATTTATAACATTAAATGTTTACCACCATTAAAAAGCCACATAACAATTTAGAAGTATTTGAGACTTAGTACAGTTGAATTTAAGTTGTATGAAGTTAGCTTACATTTACATAAATTTAAATTAAATGTACAGATATATTAAACAGGACTGGGCAAAATTGAGAAGACTAGAATGTGAAGCTATGTATGACATGGTGAAAAAGAAATTAGAGACAAAGAATAAAGAATAAAGCAAGTAAAAGAATAAAAGCAAAAGGTAAATGAATTACAGGTTCTGCTGGTGGCAGAAGCTGGCTAGACTCCCTCTGCCTAGGTGGCTGGTGTAGCAGAGGGAAGAATCATGAGGGGTGAGGCTAGGCCACGTGGTCAAGACAGTGGCTGCCATAAACATATCTCCAACAGCTGGCAAAAATCATAAAGTTTTGAGATACAATTTTGTTGGCTTTTTTCTCTCCACGAGTGAAGCAGAAGGATTTGTGAAACTAAGAGTCCAAGGGGTACTACATCCAAAAAGACCACCGTAGGCCTGAGCAATGTATGTACCAGTCTAAGGGTATAAAACCCTAGAGACCCCTCGTGGGTCTGAGAAACGAATGCACCAGTCAACATGAGTGGTGCTAGGGCACAAAATCCGAAAACCTCATTCGTGGGAAAGAATGAAAAACTTGATCAAATGCTGCCTCAGCCCAGCCCACTGCCCTGAGACAGGCTGCAGCTGCAGCAGGCAGGAGAGTTTCAGCGTGGCGAGAAGAGAACAGAAACAAGTTTAGGGAAAGAGATTGTTTAGCAGAGAGGTAGAAAAAACTCCTTCCATCTACCTGTTCGCTGGCAGTAATTTGAAAGATCCAGTAAAATACCAGGATCTAAAGAGCCGTTACGCGGCCAATTTGAATTATTTTCTAGGGGATATATAGGCTAGTTTATTTCCCACGGGTGAAGTAAAAACAGGCCAATCATCTTTGGAACTCATCAGCCCAAGCATGTGGCCAAGGGCAAAGTGCTCAATAAGGACTCAGCAGTCCGAAGGCAGGAAAGCTTCAAGCCGGAATCTTAACTCGCCAGTGGGAAATGCACCAGACCCTAAGGAAACAAGTAATAATGGAAAAGTGTACCTTACCGAATTGTAGCCGGTGTGGGATGGTATTTTCCAGCGAAACAGGTGAATGGAGGTGGTTCGTAATCAGGGTCCCCAAATACCTCAGGCTGGCCATCCAACAATAGGCGGCTGCCAAGTACTCGAGGAGGGCCAATGCTGTTCTTTTGCTGCAGCTAATGCCTAAGAAACACAAACACGAGACTCAGCGCCCACGTGGAGTTTATTGAGAGAAGGGAGAGAAAGAGGGGGTAGCTGGTGGCCAACCGAAAGCAGGAGAGAGAGAGAACAGAGAGAGAGCAAAGAGAGAGCAAAGAAGCAGAGAGAGTCACAGGGGTTTTAAAGGAATTCAAATTAATGGATGGGAAAGGAGGCACAAATGTTTCTATTCAGATGACTAAAAATAAAAGTTTGATCTGTGCTTTTAGACTGCAGCTTTAAGACACACTTCTTTCTTTAAAAGCGTTATTACTTTGGCATTTGGCCTCAACTCCCTTTTGGTTTATTTCCATAGTTAGTGGGCTAGAATTTGGTTAGAAAGTAGGGGAGCTGAAATGAAAGCAGGCTGCCTAGTAAGACTACGTTGACTTGGATTATTTTTATATTGTTTGGTATTTTGCCTACTAGTGTTTTTACTGCTAAATGAGTGGGGATTCTTTGGTTTGTCTTGTTTGGTTTTGTTTTAAAAAAAGAAGAAGAAAAACCAGAGAAACCAGACAATTTTCAACAGTTGAAAATGTGACAGACAGTAAAGGGGTTGGAGACATAGCTTAGCAGCTAAGAATTCTTGCTGCTCTCGCGAAGAACTGGAATTCAGGTACCAGCACCCAAATCTGGCAGCTCAGAAACAGCTGTCTATAACTCCAGCTACAGCGTATCCAGTGACCTGTACCCCCACATGCTCATACCCACACACATAATTTTTAAAAATGTGTCACTAGCCCTATAATATAATACTGGAGCTGCTTATCATAAGATGAGATTCATTGTTTTATGATAGGAATGAGGGGGAGCTGAAATAATTTGCCCTTCTACCTACCTCCTTCTTTCCCACCTGATGAAGATACTGGAAATTTCTCAGGAAAGAATGAATAAAAATGAATGCTGAGTATAGTGCATATCTGTAATCCCAGTACTCAAGTGGCAAAGGCAGAAGGATGGAGAAAAGTTCAGGGGCATTCTGGTCTACATATTGCATTCTAGGCCACCTAGGGCTTCATAGTGAGACTGTCAAAAATCTAAAACCAAAGAAATGTAAGGATTGGTTTTATAATATATTTATATTCATGCTAAGAAAACACTTTTGGGGGTTTCTTTTAGGTCCTGTGATTGCCTTGGAATTTAATGGAGAGGGTGCTGTAGAAGGATGTCACCTTATTGTAAATGAGATATTCAACGGGACAAAGGTATAAGATTTTACTGACCTTATCTCAGTCTTACTTTCCATTTTATCTCCTTTCCCTTAGAACCAAATAGTACTTGTATCTCTACCAAATTCCTTAACGTATAGGCTCACAACAATCTGTAACTCCAGCTCCAGAGGTCTAACACTCTCTTCTGACCTCTGGGGAAACCAGGCATGTGCATAGTACATATTTATACATGCCAGCAAGCCATTGATACACATTTTAAAAAATCTACAAAATTAAAAAAATAAAAACCCGAGGTTATGACTGTTCTGTAAAGATGTGGCCTTTGATATTTAAAGGCTATAAAACTAATTTTTTGTTTATTTTGTATTTTACATAGATGTTTGTATCTGAAAAGAAGGAGACAGCATCTGGAGATGTTGACAGCTTTTATAACTTTGCTGAGATACAGATGGGGATTTGAAGCGGATTGTGGTATTAAGCCCTTCCCAACCTTTATATAGAATTTGATAATATACATATACATATATACATATATACATATATATATATATATATGCCAGGTCATTAGTAATTTTTACTAATGCTAAAATTGTTAAAGGCTTTTTTTTATTATTTTTGGGTTTTTTCTTATTTTACATATCTATCCCCATTCCTTCTCCCTCCCTCCTTTTCTCCCTCCCTCTCTTGCCCCCCCTCCCATCCCATTACCCCACCACCACTCTACAGGGAGAGTGATGCCTTCCAGGAGGGATTATCTAAATCTGTCAAGTCATTTAGAGTAGGGACTAGGCCTTCCCTCCTGCCTCTAGGTTAAGGGAGTATCCCTCCATGGGGAATGTGCTCCCAAAGCTATTTTTAAATAACTCTGAGTATCATATCATTTACTTGAAAGTCTAAAATAGTTCATCTACATTAAGTAGTTTTAATCATCTTATAAACTATTTAACCCCCTTCAATAAGCTTTCAGTTTTATTTCTTTTCATATAATGCTTCTATTAGGAAACAGAAGTAGCTACCGTTTCACGATTTTAATAGTAATTAAAAGTTCTTACCCTAGTGGTAGTGGTGGTGGCCTCTTAATCCCACCACTGGGAAAACAGAGACAGGTGGATCTCTGAGTTTGAGGTCAGCCTGGTCTACAGCGCTAGTTCCAGAAAAACCAGAGCCATTACACAGAGAAACCCTATCTCTAAAACAGTTTTTCCAAATCTCTGATAATTTAAACTTTCCAACTTTCCTTAGTGCTCTATGGTATTCATTTGATAGTATATTTTGTTACTGATTTTCTCCTTTAATTTAGAGGAATTTGATAATTAATTAAACCTATGCAATTTTAAAAATGCATAACAATTTAAATAATCATTTCCTTTTCTTGAATTATATGACTAATGAAATTTTGCACATGGAGTTTACATCCTATTTTGTAAACTGGAATTTTTTAAAGAAATGGGAATTTGAAAGCTGAGTGCCATCTGTAGTCCCAGGCTACCTGGAATGCTAAAGTGGAGGAATCTCTAGAGCTCAGGAGTTCAAGACCAGCCTTGACAACATAGTGAGACTGTATTTCCAAAGAAAGAAAAAACTAAGATACTCAGTAATACTTGTGACTGATGCTGACATTGCTGTTTGAAGAACTAACAACTTCATGAGTAGTATGACTGTTTTTAAAATACAACTGCCAGATGACCCTTCTGTTTCCTAGTAAGAAAAAGTATATGCAACATAAAACTACAGAACTCTACTCACCAGATTACTGTCTGATAGCTCTTGTGACTATGAAGAGATCTAGAGCAAAACCTGTGACTTTTGGGTAAGGTCTGACTGTAGGCTAGGCAGGTTTTTCAAAATATCCATACATTTTTAACTCATGTAAAGTTTAAGGATGGTAACAGTTTTGGCTACCTGAAATCATTATTTCTCAAACCCATTGGGTCATAGTAATTTTCCAGGAGGAATGGGAATTGTTCAGACATACACATTGGTGGACCCAGTCTTCAAATGCACAGTTTTCAAGGGAAACTGCTTTAGGCTGTATTGTTATCTAAACTAATAGTTTTGAAAGTGTTGATAGGTTGGTCTTATCACATTTAGCAGGGACAAACAGGAACAGCTTTCTTAGGTCCATTTAAAGGAACTTGAAACTATTTTTATAAAACAGACTGAAAATGGCCACTTATAACTTCCTTTCATGGTTGTTACTAAAAGTGTATTTTCATATTTAAAATGCTTTTGGATATTTTCAAGTCAACTTATAACTACCATGTTGAATTGTTAATGTGTAGAAATAATACTTTGTTATTTTAAATTAAGAATATCTACACTGTGCCTAGCCTTGTGCTGTCATCATTTGAGCATTTCTTTTATAAAAGCATCATGTTTTACAAAATCAGTATGATCTCATGAGTTGAAAATAAAAACTGCTGGCAGGTATAATAGAATTTCTATCATATTTTACAAATGATCTTTGCAAATTGTGGTCAGAGGCATTAATGTTTTCCTGAGTTAAGCTAAATTAAATGCATTCTTTTCTGTCTTGATTATTAAATGTCACTATTCACATTTAAAGTAATCTCAAAATCGCAATACTTGTTTTTTCCATAACTAAAATGCAATGTTATACAAACCTATACATTGAGTTTATTTTTTATCTTATTTGTAGCATTGTTCAAAAAACTCAGGAATATAATGTAAAGGGACATTAAGATTTTACCACCAAATTTAGCCTGTTAACCAAAGCCTAAAATTGTCTCTTCAGTTAGATAAAAACTTTTACTGATGTTGGCTATTTATTGATTAATAACTGTCAGTTGACTATTGAATATTTGAAAGGTTTTTAAAATAAGTAGTTCTATGTCAGTTGTTTCTATAATTCTAAACTTTGGTAGTAATCATGATATACTAACTACATTTCATTTCTGAGTAGCTTTTAAATTCATGAAAAATAAATAGCAATGAAAAATGATTATTATTATCATTTGTTTAAATATCTTATTAGTTTACTTCTGTTGCTAATAGTGCTCTTTTACTTTTGTCTCTGTATATTTATGTGTAGCTTTTATATGTAAATTTATCTAGTGTTTATAAAATGTGCTTTTTAATATTAAAATTAAAATGGTTTAACAGTAACTTTTTGAAGAGTACTTCTATATTCATACATATACCAAAAGTTGATGCAATTTTTATTTTTGCTTTTGGGTGTTTTGTTAATTTTAAAAACAAAATAAAGGGGTCTAATCTATGTCTCATACTAATGAAAAAATGAACTGAATGCTGAGTGAGTGTGTATGTGTTTGATGTATATATGTGCATGTGTATATAATATACACAAGGTACTCTGATGGAATGAAAAAGAAACATTTTAATATAAGGAATTTCTAGCATAATGTTTTCCTTGCTAAAATAAGTCACATTTTGTTATGACTGAATATTTGCTAAGACTAGGCATCTTTCTCTTCTATATTTTTTTAAAAAAAGCTGGGTGTAGCTTATACAGTTGTAATACCAGCACATGGGAATTCAAAGACACTGTAGGTTATATATTGAGTTCCAGACCAGCCTGGGCTACATAGTGAGAGCCTGTCTCCAAAATAAAGAATTGTGATAAACTTTCTTTCAGGTTTATAAAAGTAGATGACATTATTATTGTCAAATTTACCAGTCTTTATATTCCTTTCCTAGATCATAAAACAAATACTGAAAATACAATTTAGTTAGTTTTTAAAATATAACATTATGTTTATTTCTACTTATAAAGGTTCTACAAGCACAATAAGAACATTTGGAGCATTGGGAACAAGCAGAAAATGACAACACAACAATAAAATTAATTCCTGTTGGATAATTCTTGATGTCTAAACTTTGTTTTTCTCATAAAATATATATATTTAAATTTCTATATAAAAGGGAAAATGCTTTGATGCACATTAAAATTTGAAATGCTCATTCTATACTTTGGTTTACCAAGCTCTAGAAATCAGGGTGCCCTCAAAACCCATTCTAGAGCTGGAGAGTTGGCTCAGAGGTTAAGAACACTGACTGCTCTTCCAGAGGTCCTGAGTTCAATTCCCAGCAACCATATGGTGGCTCACAACCATCTGTAATGATATCTGATGTCCTCTCCTGGCCTGCAAGGATACATGCAGACAGAACACTGTATACATAATAAACAAATATTTTTAAAAACCCATTCTAGAAAACATTTTCTCTTTTAAAAGCATTTCCTTTACTGTAGATAGCAGTTAACATGGAGACCCTCAACTAGTTAATATGCAGAGTAGCAGACTGTACAGAGTGCTCTGCTCTAAATGGGACATTTGCATCACACCTCCCTCCAAAGCTCAGGGATCTTCTTAAAAGAGGAGTTGGAAAGATCCAGAGGTGGTAAATAATACCAAGGGAACTATTTTCTGGATAGAAATGGGTAGTTGCACATATGAACTTACAAAGATTGTGACACCATGCACAAGATTTGTGCAAGCTTCAGGCAGGCAAAAGATCACAGCACAGAAGGGGGAGGGTAGGCACAAATTCCTACCTCTAGCTGCCGAGACAGAATCAGGTTTCTTTAATGATATGATCCCCTGGTAGGTTGACCATGGGCTGTGACAGGCCACACTCCCAAGACTAGCTAGCCACACAGACTGGATTGAAGGGAGAAAAAAAAAATCTCAAAATTGTATGAGAAGGAATGGGAGGGTAGTGAGGGTAATTATGGAAGGAGCTGAACGAAAAAGGGTAAATATGTTTAAAATGTGTCACATGAAATTCCCAAAGAATGAGTTTGTTTGAAAAATAGATGCAGGAGGTTGGGATTTGGTTTCCTACAATCTTGATTTCTGTGTTGTGTCCATAAATACTGTACTACTTCAAAACAGCACATGATCCTTAAAACAGTTTTTTTTTTTAAGTATAACATTGAAAAATTCAGCCTTTGTGTGAACAATAGTCATGTATTACAGCTTCAATCTGAAGTCTCCCTCAAAGGTCCATGTGTTACGCTCAGCAGATAAAGGGGTTTGCTGTACAAGACTGGCAACCGGTGTTTGAACCCATATAAAGGTAGAATTAAAGAATAAATTATACATAGTTGTCCTCTAACCTTCATACCTGTGCCATGACATGTGTACCCTCACACAATAATAAAAACTTGTGAAGGTCCATGTTTGGGATATCTGTATCATACTTCCCTCCCACAAAGCTTAGGGAACATCGAGGAAGAGGGGCAGAGAGACTGTAAGAACCAGAGGTCAGGGAGGACTACTATGAACATAACTACTTCTGAACATAACAGAGCCCTTACACTCCTAAACTCAGCAATTGTAGTTGCCTGTCCAGCATTTGCACAAGATCAAGCCAACCAACCATCTGTAATTGCCTGCTGGAAACTTGTATAAGATCAAGCAAGTCAACACTCCAACATGGATAAAGGTAGGGATTATGAAACTCTACCCCTAACAGTTGAAAGGGAGCTGTGGTGGCAGGCCTGGGATGATTTGGGGGGGCTGTAGATATGTGTAACATGAATTCTCTTTGGTCTTAATAATAAAACCCCAAAGTCAGATATTACATGGAAAGCTGAAAGATCAGAGAAGCAAAACAGCCAGCCACTAGTTCTTACCTCTACTTCAGACTAAAGGGGTGATCCTGTCCTCAGACTGTATCCATAGACTGCATCCTCAGACTGCTTCAGACTGACTACCTCAGACTAACTGCTTTCAGACTGCAATGAATTCCTGTCTCCTGCTGCCTTATATTCCTCTCTTTGCCCAGCCATATCCTTTTCTGTCTCTACCTTGGTGCTGGGGTTAAAGGTGTGTTCCTCCAAGAAATGGGATCAACTTTGTGTGAGCTATTTCTCTTTTAGACTGGATCAATTTTGTGTAGCCCAGGGTGGCCTTGAACTAACTGTCTGCTCTCTCTCCTGAGTGCTTAAAGGTGTGCACCACTACTGCCTGGCCTCAATGGCAAGCTAGTGCGGCTAGCTTTACACTCTGATCTTCAGCCAAGCTTTATTTGTTAGATCATATCTGTGGTGATATTTTGTTTATGATCTAACAAATAAAGCTTGCCTGGCTCTGGTCCTCCTGTCACCTGCCTTTACTGCTTCAGTTTAATCTGGTCCACTTGTAATTAGACTAATGAAATAATAACTTCAATTGTGTGACAACTAATCAATTGATGTCTGCTGTGTTCATTGAAAGTGAAGAGTAATTATAAATGATAAGTGTCATTGTGCTGAACAAAGTGGATGTGATGCTTTTTAAAATAGTTTAGTGATAAGGGCCCATACACCTCACCACAACTAGGCAGTTGAGTAGGGAAAAAAAGTCTAAGTGGCAGTTAAGACTTAAGTGTTGTCCTCTTACATCATGTTGCAATTTCAATTGTAAAATGTAGTTTGGTTTGTTATGCTGATAAATAGACTCTTTCCTACTGTTTTCTTTAACTTGTAAATAGTGATCTACAACTAGTTGTAAGTGTTGGGGATGGAGCCCAAGACCTTGCATATGTTAGGCAAGTGCTCTACCAATGAGCTACATGCCATCCTTATTTTTCATTAGTCTTAGGTTTAGGGCTGAGAAGAGTCCTCAATTTTGTATTTTACAGATGAGAAAGACTAAAGGTCAGAAAGTTTGGAGTCAGTGAACTGCAGTCAGTGGAGGCCTCTTTGCTGTCCTCTTGTGGTTACTAGGGGTACAAGACTGACTTCAACCTCCCATATGAAGCCTTTCCCAACAATCAAACAGAAAGGTCCAGTCCCTGCTTGTTGCTCACACAATGCTCCATACATATCTCCAAGAACCCATTTCTATGCCTGCCTGTCTACCCATATTTCTAGTCTAGCATCTGTATCACCTAGAAACTGGTTAGAACAAGCTCCACTCGAAGACCTATTAACTAAACATCTATGAATGTATTATTCAGGCAAGTCAGATGTTTATGTACATTTATGCTAATGTATGAGAAGCTCATTCTGTATTAATTGACCCCAACCTCTAGAATCAAAGCTCAGAAATCATGTTCATAGGGAGATTAGTGATTTGTGTTTAATGTTTTGATTAGATATTCACCATCTACTATACAATTTTAGCTTCTTGTGTAATTAATTCCTCTCTTCATGTACTCTCCTTGGTTTGGAAACACTTTCAGTATTAAACTTATTTTTGTATGTTTTGTGTTGAAGCAGTAACTACCATCTCCGCCCACATTGGCTCCTGGGAAGCTTTAAGAATATCAGTGATGTTCACTAGAAACAAAATCTCAAACATTTCTGACTTAAATTTTTATCTGTTGTGTTTCTATGTTGAAATTTAGGTGTTTTGTTGATGTTAGGCTGAATTAAGATAAAGAACAGTCAGCTACTTGCTTTGGACATACAGGAGAAGTTAATTACTTGATCCCCTCAGATCTGCCATCCTCTGTATCTTTTGACACTTTCCACTTCAGATGTTCAGATATGAGCTTAGGCATCGGTAAAACATATATGATTGTCAGGAAAGCTTGGTGTTTCCAGATCGGGGGCCTTATTTTTTTCCTAGAGTGAAGACTTAATTGTAAGTCTGGACATTAGAAGAAAATTCAGATCCCAAATTCATAATTTACTTTTATAGTTTTTCTTCCCATTACTCTATAAATATATTCATGTCTTTATCTGAGACTTGGACTTTCTTACTTAAAAGTGTTTACATAGTTAGTGGTAGCAAACCAGGATCCATGAGGCATATATGGCCACCCTCTTCCCGTTACTATTTTAAATGCAGCATAATACAGAAAGAAAGAAAAGAGAAGTGAACCATGTGCACAAATACAGTGTTTAGATCAGTAGTCAGACACTTCTGATTTGAGTCAGGCCTCAGCTGTTCAAAAGGAAAAATTGCTTACTATCCTTTATACATCTTTGGTCAGGGGCATAGTAAATCTTTTGGTGTTCACATGTATTTGTAGAGCAAATAAATGATCAAAGGTTAGAGCAGTTCTGCCTAGATAGGGCAGCATTTGAGGCCAATATGGTATTACTCATACTCCATCTGGTAGACAGCATTACATATAGATGCTGTTCTAATCATTTTTGTTAACGTTCAATACAAGGAAAAATAAGCCTCAACACTCAGAATGTTACCCTCTAAAACTCTTATTTCCAGCTTTGTCAGTTTTTTAATTTTTAGGAAAAATACAACATGAAATTTACTCTGAACACATTTCAAATGTACCATATTGTAATGTACTTTTATAGGTAAATTGTTTATAAGGAAATATATGAAGAGGTGCCTCCTACTTTAACTGAAGGAGCCGAAATCATTTAAGTGTAGTTGGGCTTCTGTTTTAAAATGCATTTAAAGTACAGGAGCTACTTAAATATTGGGCTGTGTTAAGCACCTTACAAATGAAATCTCCATAAATAAGAGATATTCTACTTCTACATGGTTTTATGATTGAGGAAATTGGAGTTAGGTAACTTACCTGTGTGTGTGTGGGGGGGGGGGGAAACTCAACCGATTCTGGACCACGATCAGAGAGAGAACATTTTTTAATTCCAAAACATTTACTTTCAAACATTATACTGTACTCAGCAATAACAGAAACATAACACTTTTTTTTTATTGAGCACCTGCATGACAACTAGGGACTGTGGTAGTGTTTTGCATACATTGTCACTTAACCTTTACATCAACCGTGTGACGTCTGTATGATTGGTTCCATTTTGCCAGATGAACAAATGGAAACTTAGGTCGAATACCCTCTGTGTTCAGTCTCACATATTTAAAAGTGGAGATTTATCAAGATGTAAGGTCAAAGCCCATATTCTATGTTTGGCTCTTCTTACACTGATGTAACAATGTCTTACCAATGAGTGCTAGAGGGAAAAAAATTAAAAGAACGTTGTCTTGAAACTGAGAGCCTATGATTCTAGGAATAGTTACTTCAAAGGGAGGCCTGAGGAAAAGGGTTTATCCAGACAGATGAAAATGACTATGTAACTTTAATCCTTTGGAAGCTCCCCTTTCTGTGACTGTATTTAGCCTACTGCCAAAGAACCTTCCAATCCAGTGTAACATCCCCTTTAGGCAGAGAACTTGGGGAGAAGAGAAGACAAATCCTGAGTTACTTTTTCCTCTAAAGACTGGCATTACCAGAGGAAATCAATGTGTGCTGGGGTACAAATCAATGTGTGTCTCTTTAGCACTATTCCAGAGGGCAGCATGTGCCAAAATAACTTGATAGTATTTTTTCAAAGTACATATGACCCTACAATTATAAAGTCTATACATGTTGAGTGTACAAAACATTAAATGTGAAAGAGTGGATCAAAAACAGTGATCCTATCTCAAAAAACAAACAAGCAAACAAAAAGAAAGAAAAACCAAAGTTCTCTTTTTACTGAGAGGAAATCTTTCTGTTAGAGTTTACAAAACCAAGACCTGAAATAGTGTGCCCATTGTGTGCTCTTTTGTGTTAAAAAACAAGATGATGGTAAGTTTGTGTATGTTTTACACAGAAAAAAAAACTACTGCTAAATTACTGATGTTCCTGTAATCCCTTCACACACACTCACAAAAGCAGATGGGAATTAGTTTGGAAGAGGAAAGATCAACAGAAGTAGCATGGGCATAAGAGAAGGTAATGGTGTCTCTGATCAAAATCCTTTGTATATATGTATGGAAAAGTCATGATGAAACCCATTCTAATAGAACCACTAAACGTAGAAAGGAAATTATATACAGGAGGAAAAAGGTGATGGGGCCAGAAGTATAACTGACAAAAATGAAACCCTCAAACAGCAAAAAAAAAAAAAAAAAAAAGAGAGAGAGAGAGAATGGAATTTTATAGTTCTTACAGTTCTGATCTTTAAACTTTGTAAACTTACTTCAAACTAAAAGTTGAATGTTAAAAACAAAAAATGTTGGAAAACAAAAGATAAAAAGAAACAGCAAGTAGAACTGCTTCTTCAAAAACCAGTTAGGCAAGCTTTTTGTTTTTTTTTATTTTTGAAATGGAACTCAGGGAAGGCAAGGGTTAGTGCTCAGAGACAGCTGCAAAGAGGTGACCTTTGGCTCCATACCAAAGACTGGCCCTGGGGCCCAGAGACGAAGACTGTTGCTTAATGACCAAGGGAGCAATGGAGTTGAAGAAGAACTTCTAACTTGATTAATGGACAAGAAGTGAGCAGCTAGACCAAGTCAGCTAACACAACTTTTATAGTTGCCCCTCTATACCTCCCAAGAATGATTGCTACCACAGTCTACACACTTAATACTTCACAAGGGTGCTGGTAATCTTGTCAGTCCCTAGCTGTATCTTCATTCACATCCCTCCTGTATTATGTTCTTTAAAAAAAAAAACTTTAAATCATTTAAAAAATTTATGTGTATGGGTGTATTGCCTGCATGTATGTATGTGCACTTTCGTGTCAGGTGCCTAGAGGTTAGAAGAGAGCACTGGATCCCCTGAACTGGAGTTATAGATAGTTGTTAGCTACCATATGGACATTAGGAACTGAAGCCAGGCCTTCTAGAAGTGCTCTTAACCACTGAGCCATCTCACCAGGCCCTATTCAAAATGTCTCCTTAGATTGATTCCTTACATGGATAACTGTTCTTTTTTGCCAAGTACTTTAACAGACTCAAATTTTCCAATTTTAGGACTTAGTCTCTTTGTCTAGATCCTCTAGCTTTCCTTTACCCCACCTCATTTGCCACCATGGTAGAAGATTGAATCATGACCACGTGCACAGTCCTTGTCTACTTTGAACAAGTTTACTGTGGAATATATAATGAGACCCTATCTCAAAACAAACCAATGAATAGCAAAAGAGTCTAAAGTCCTCTACTTTCATCTCTATTTTTTTTTCTTCTAGGTGGTTTTTGAGACAGGGTCTCACTATGTAGCCTTGGCAGGCCTGGAATCCACTATGTAGATCAGCCTACTGAGGTTAAAGGTGTGCACCACCATGCCTAGCTAATCTAGATGATATTTTGAGACAAGAAAATTTAATATCAAATGTTTAACAAGCACTCATTATAATATCTAAACTGGAAAATGAGCATTATTTACATCTACCAGATACACAAAGCTCAATTTTCCTTTAAGATGTTAGAAATACAAACAAGTAGGGAAATAATTTAAGTATTATATTTTCTCTACTGCACCAAAAGTACCATATTAGGACCTACTGGAAGCTGGAAGGGCAGGAAGAGATGGAACTGTTGGGAAAGTAAGGGTAGTTTTTCATTTGTGATCACATTTTTGTTCTATGTCAATGCAAGATCTAGCAAAGGAGAACATTCCTGAGGCTGGAAATTAAATCTGTAGATTCTCAGTTATCAAAGGAGGCTTTCAAATCTGGCAAAACCAACATATCCAGAAAAGCCATACTGGAGTTCATTTTATGTTAGAATTCAATTCCTTTAAAATTCACTCAACTTTTTAAAGCCAGATTTAGTATTTCATTGTTCTAGACAAGATACATTCTAGCAACATTGTCAAAGTAAATGGGAGGTTGAGGTGTGTGAAGGATGGCTGTGGCTCTTATGTTCTTTCCTTGAGGCACATGAACCTTTCTCATAGTTACAAGAACCCTACCAACATGGCTGGCTGTTCATTTGATTCCATTTTCTACCCAATATGTACATTTAAATAATAACAAAAATAATAATCCTCTTGGCCTTACATGTAATAAACTGAAAGTATCATTTCCATCCTTCTAGTCTCGCCATCCTAGCATCTGTTTCCACTGGTACCATGCAGTTTTCTCAGTTCTGCTGCTCACATTTTAGGATTATGTCAGAGTGGCTTTGCACATTGTCAAGTAACTCTTAACTTGGCTGATTTGGGCAATGTTTCTTTTGGCCATGTTCTCCTTTTTGTGCTCACCCTGAAAACCCTGGTGGGTGCTACTGACCCTGCGATGATTTCATCAGCCTCTTAACTAGAGCCCTTATTTGAGAGCTTGTCTCCTTGCTTCCTCTTGTTGCCTCCCTACACTGAGATTAAAAGCACAGTATAGAAAAGCATAGCCCTTGGGCTTGTAATCTGTAGTCTTGGATCAGTTTATAACACTTCCTACTTTGGAACCCTTAAATAATTCCTCTCCCTGGGTAGATAACAATATTTTATAGACGAAAAATCATCAAAAAATCGAACAGCAACCTTGGGGAGGTAGCTCAGAGACAGGCTGCATGTTTAGCAATCCAATGATTCTCAGTTCAATCTTCAGCAGAGAGAAGGGGATGAAGGAAAAAAGAAAACTGAACAAAGGTTATAACTCATGTACCCCCTGCCAAAGTGGACAGAGACTTTTCCACAGTTACTGTCACAGGCCATGATGTTAACAGATAATTGCTTCAAGAAATCAATGAAATCTCATTATTGCTTATGTTCCTTTGTGTATCTGGAATCCCTTTCCCCACTCCCATTGCAAATTCTGTCCAGCATTCAGTACAGGCCCAAGGGTTCCTTACCTCTGGAAACCACTGATGCCTGATTTTTTTCACACAAGTCATATCAGAGTTGAAAACCCTCCCACAAAAAAAAAAAAGTGGAATAGAGAACGCTCAAATCTGAGAGTGACATACTTCCTGCTACACGCCACTGTGAAAATCAATCACCTAAACAATATCTTTAATTTCCTCATCTGTAAAACGAGAATTCTGACCAGTATGACAGCTATTTGGGGACATTTTACCGAATATGGTAAAAACACTAGCCCTTAGTCTTGGTTTTCCTCTCTAAACATGTTTTTTTCTTTTGCCTAGTTTTTCAAAAATGACACAAAGCTCTCTGTGGACCTATACTAAGACCTGTGTACACATCCCCTCCAGGCTCAGGCAGCCCGAAAC
Source organism: Phodopus roborovskii (assembly GCF_943737965.1). Lineage (NCBI taxonomy): Eukaryota > Metazoa > Chordata > Mammalia > Rodentia > Cricetidae > Phodopus > Phodopus roborovskii. The sequence goes on along the minus strand of NW_026126009.1, from coordinate 164,714 downwards.
TGCCTGAAGCCAGATGAATGCAAATATGGACTTGTTTGAGGAGACTCTAGGACACTAAAACCACTAAATCAGTAACTCATTGAATACCTCCCATGAGCTACCAGTGTGGAATGGACTAGGAAGCTGTGGGAAACTATTAAGCAGGGTTCCAAGGTGTGTGTGTGGGGGGGCAGTAATACACTAGGGGTTACACAGCTCAGAACTGTTAAGGTAGGCAACGCAGAATCTCTACAGTATCTTTAAAGTCCAAACCCTTTCCATCTCTGCTCTGCTATCTTAAACATGGTTTTGCTTTGTGCAGGTAGAGTGGCTTTCATACCTCTACTGTGACTGAATTCTAAGCAGAAAGACTGGAGCAGGTGAGAGGTAAAAAAACAGTGAATGCTGTCTCCTTTCATCAAGAAAACATTAACTTTGTCAAAAGCCTCTCGGTAGACTTGTATCTCATTTGCCAGAGCTGAGTTACACAGCTATCCTAGCTTCAAGCTGAAGAATTAATTACACTAGGCACGCTGTTGTCTTGAAAAATTGAGATTCTAACCAAAAAAGGTGAAAAGATTGGATACTGGGTAAGTAACTATCACTATTTGTCACACTAAACTGACAAACTGTTTGTCACACTAAACTGACAAACTGTTTGTAACACATCAGACAGCTAGATGTCAAGCACCAAGGCCTCAGGTGTGGAAGCACCTGAGCATCACATGTGCATTCTCTTCCCTTTGTTTGCTCTCTGACATCCACACCAGGTCAACAAACACTTCAGGAGGATCCGTGGTCTCTGACCCTACACCTGGCTACCTCCACCGACAAAGGAGGTCCTTAAGTGAAACATTAAGTAAGAAATACAAAGAATTCATTCCTTTTTGTGCAGTTACAAATACATTCTTCCAAAATTAGGGTAATAGAATAAAATGCAAAATTAGAAAAAGTTTAAAATACTTTTTAAAACCATTCCCATGGTGCTTGGGGCTAGAGGTATTTCTTTGTGTGTTTTTCAACGAAAGCAAAAGGTTAAGGATACAATAGCAAATCCCTGGTGTCAATGCTTCCCTTTACATCAAAAATACTTCTAATTGTCTTTAAAAGTTGGTTGGGTTTTCTCTTTTGAAACTTTAAAGTGTGTACTTTATCTTCTTTTCTATTGTACTACAGATTTTTTTTTAATAAATGAAGAAAATAATGGATTTCCTTATGGCATGCTTACACATGCATAGCAGGATCTTTATCTATAAATACACCCACCTCTTGTTTCCCATCCTCATCCCACTGGTGGCCTTCCTCCATCCCAGCTAGAAAGCTGAAATCATAAAATTATATTGATAATTATACTATTTTTCTGATCTCTGGTTCCCTTTTATTCTCTACTACCTCTTTTCTTTCCCTTCTTTGTTATTTCTCTGCTCTCTACCATTTTATAAGTTTTGCTTCGTTTAATGCATATTTGTCATTCACATTAAGTAATTTCCTAAAAGAATCAGTTTTGTGTAATATATGGATTAAAAAAAAAACCTGTTAAAAGTAAGAAGGAAAAGATTTAAGACCATTTCTGAAATTAACCTAGAAGTTCCTTCAGGGAAAGACTGGAATGAAAACACTTGGATACTAGTCCCAGAAAAGTAAACAATCTCCAAGTAATGTCTGGAGAGCATAAGGAGCAAAAATATTGCTGTTGTGATTTTTTAAGCACAATTTTTTGGTTGTTGTCATTTTCTCGTGTCCAGCACACAGGATTTATGGATGGACTTGGAGAATACACACATAGAAGGAGGCCTAGAGCAGTTTTCATGGGTTTCTGTCCCATAAGGCCTTGGTGCTTCTATCTTCAGACTCTGGAGCCTTGTGAGAGCTTACTTAGATGATAGTTCCCAAGAGGAAGAAGTCTTTCCTAAGCCACACACAGCACAGTTTACTTCAAATATGGCCAAGGATGGTTTGTCTCTAAAGTTGACCATGCTCTGGAATCTTTTTTGAAACTTTTGATCTATAAAAATAGTCTAAAGAAAGAACATAAAAGTTTGGGGGAAATTAATTGTTAAAATGCATATAGATTTGAATTTCCAAAACAAAAGTAAAGCGGGTGATTGTATCAGTAAAGATTCCACTAGAGAAAGAGATTCATTTATATACATACATACACAGAAGACAGTGTGGGTTTAGGAGACATTATGGAGGCTGGCTGGGCAACTCTGATCTTTAGGGCAGGCCATCAGAAAAGACAGGCTGCAAGCAAAGCTACTGGGTACATGCTGATGCTATCATGCATAGGCAGAATTCTTTGGAAGCCCAATTCTGAAAATGCCTCCAGCTGACTGAATTCTTATCTAGGATAATCTTCCTTTAAAATCTCTTACTGAGCCAAGCAGTGGTTGTGCAAGCCTTTTATCCCAGCAGAGGCAGAGACAGGTGGATCTACAGAGCTAGTCCCAGAATAGCTAAAGCAATACAGAGAAGAACCCCAGTCTCAAAAACAAACAAAAAATCCCTTACTGATTGCCTGTTGGTGGGTGGCACAGGCCTTTAATCCCAGCACTCAGGGGGCAGAGGCAGATGGATCTCTGAGTTTGAGGCTAACCTGATCTATGGAGTGAGTTCCAGGACAGCCAGGGATACACAGAGAAACCCTGTCTTCAAAAACAAAACAAACAAACAAAAACCCCTTCCTGATTATATACTTTAAGCATGTCTATAAAACACTTCACCTAAATAACTTGGGATGATGGCCTAACTAAGGCTAACTAAGGCTTAACATGTGCTAGGATGTAAAATTAACCACTGCAATGAAATTCAATGTTTCTTTTTCTTTCTTTTGTTTTTTTGAGGCAGGGTTTCTCTGTGTAGCTTTGTAGACCAGGCTGGCCTCGAACTCACAGTGATCTGCCTGCCTCTGCCTCCCAAGTGCTGGGATGAAAGGTGTGTACCACCACCACCACCACCACTACCACCAGCAGGCTAGTGCTTGTTTTTAAATCCCATTAGTGAACACTTCATTTTTTTTTGTGAAAATAAATCACAAGCCCAGACAGGCTTCCAAGGAAAGAGAGCTGATAGTGCCAGTGTGGCTTTAATACATCGTTGATCTGTAACTAGACACCCAGCAAGAGGAAACTATAGTAACTAAACTATCTATTGTTATATTCCATTGAACTGGTACGAAAATTTGTTCTGTAATTGAAGTGAATACCTAAAAAGGAAGGAGTATAAGGAATGACTGTGCATTTCTTTCATAAATTATCTTCTTATACCACACACATTAAAGGAGTACTGGGCTAGTTTGGTGGTGGTGGTGCACGCCTTTAGTCCCAGCACCTAGGAGGCAGAGGCAGGCAGATCTCTGTGAGTTTGAGACCAGGCTGGTGGTCTACAGAGCTAGTTCCAACCAAGACAAGCTCCAAAGCAATACAGAAAAACCCTGTCTCAAAAAACCAAAAAAAAAAAAAAAAAAAAAAAAAAAAAAAAAAAAAAAAAAAAAGAAAAAGTACTAGGCTGGCTTATATATAGTTCTTTCTGTTCTTCCTTGAATAAAGATTGTGAGTACTATAAAATATGCAAATCTCCAGGCAAGTTGAAAGCACTTTTATTTTGAAGTGTATCTATTGTCCACTGATAATGTTGGATATGTTGTTTTCTCTCTGGATTCATTTATTTATCTGTAAAATGGAAGTAATTATTACTATCATGGGTACTTGGGAAGGAATAAATGAGGAAATCCATAGTGGATATTGTATAAATAACATTTTTGTCACTTTTAATGAATACAGCTTTCACATGAAATCCTGTGAGTTAAAAGTTTTCTCCAGCTGAGTATAGAACCCTGGAGAAAGAGGCAGGAAGGTTATGAGTTGAAGGTCATTTGGGCTACACAGGGAGATCGTGTCTCAAAAATTAATAGCAGGGACTGTAGTCAGTGGTACAGTACATTTCCAGTACATGTAGGACTGAATTTTATCATCAGCACACACACACACACACACACACACACACACACACACACACATACCCACCACCACCACCACCACCACCACCACCACCAGCAGGAACAGCAGCAGCAAAGAAACCAAATGAAATTTCTAGAGCTCATTAATTTATCACATTAACTATAAAACCCTCATTGCAGACAGATTCAGAAAGACAAATAAGTTTTTTATCATAAGCATAATTTAGGTGTGTGTGTGTGTGTGTGTGTGTGTGTGTGTGTGTGTGTGTGTAAGAAAGAGAGTTAGGAGATGAAAGTAGAAGGGGTATTATTAGGGGGAAGGAAAAAGTTTAAAGGGTGGGAAGGGGAAGTGGAGAACAAGAGAGGGTAATAGAATAAATAAGTCAAAGTATTGCATATTTTTCTCTCATGTGTGATCAAGAGAGCAAGCAAGAAAGAGGAGAAAGGGAGATAAAACTAGGTGGGAAGGAGGGAGGGAAAGTGAGTTTCTGTGTGTCTGTGTGTTACATATGAAAGCAGAAGTTGAACTATATCAGAGGAGAAAGGGGCCCAGTTTGGAAGATGGACAGAGGCAGGTTGTGTAGGTATGAAATGAGTAAGATACAGTAATGAGGGTGTCTGAAAATGTCATAATGAAACTCATTACTTTCAATGCTAATTAAAAATTAAAAAAACATTTTCTTAAGTTTATCTATTGATTTATATTCCCACGCCATGATGCACATGCTGAGGTCAGAGGACAACTTGCAAGAGCTGGATCTCCTTCCACCATGTTGGTTCTGGGGATTGAACTCAGGTCATCAGGCTTGGTGGCAAGTGCTTGTAAACACTAACCCATCTCCCCAGACTCCTACATTTTAAAAATAAAACAAAGTAATACCACTGCTACTGTCAAAAGCTTCATACTGCTGGTTCTTTTGTATTTGCTTCTGTGTGTATGGTGTTAGTCAGTTTCTGTGTCCGTGACAAATTCGGTCACATAAGGGATGAAATATTTCCTTTGTCACCTAGTTTCAGACCTTTCAGTCTATAGCCCCTGGCTTTGTTAACTCTGGACACAGGGAGTAGCACATCACGGCAATGGGAGCTTGTGATCTGGACAAATCACCTCTTAGAACAAAGAAGGGAAAAAGACACAAGATAAATGCTCCTAGTCACCAACTTCCTTGAGCTGGGTCAATCCTCCTAAAGTTTCTAGCACCTCCCAAAACAGTACCACCAAATGGAGACCAAGCTCTCAAAACTTGAGCCCATGGGGGCATTTCATTTTGAAACCATAACACACAAAGGCCATTTTTACATGTTATCATTTCAACCTTGAGTGCAGATAACATTGTGTGTTTAGAACTGTTTCTTCACTTGAAGTGTCAGCTATTTTCCTATTTTTATCTACAAATGCTCTTGCAAGTCATGGTAGTAACGTTCCGGACAAATGTAAGGTGTCACCAGGTTTTACAAGTATGAGCAGAAAAGAAGCATAACTTAAAGGCTTTTCCTAATCAGGCTCATGTGGCTTAGCACAAACAGAGATGGTTTTGCTTTATTAATTGTTAACTATAAATAGAGGTTTACTTTCCCTGGAGAAAAACAAGAGCTAAATCTACAAACCTCTTGACTCCTCACTGGTAACTACCATTATCACTTTGGCCAGTGTCCTTTCAGACCACTTATCTATGAATTTACATACACAGTACAGTGAACAGGCAGAGTAACCCATGTGGAAAGCAGGTATTTACTTGTCCAAGGAAAATGCTGCCTGCTACTGATTCTTATCATGTCACATTTGTGGTGTGATGGTCAAGGAAAACAATAGTGGAAAAAAGACAAGGAGATCTGGCCAGGAGTGATCATTTAATTCTCTAGACTTCCTTGGTCTTTTCACTTTGGGCCCCTGAGTTCATTCATGGCAAGTAACACCACCATAGGTTGTATAAAACGGCCTAAGCAGTTTCAATATCTAGTGGTTCAATAAGTATAGATAAACAATTCCGTATGCATCTGAAAAATAATTCTCTTTAAAGTGCAAACTGAAGTCATTACCCCTCAATTTCAAATTCTGTCTTCCAATTAAAACAGAAAAAAATTCTTCATTTACTTATTTTAAACTATGAGATTGAGCTAGCTGGTACCAATTTATATAAATCCCAGCAGTCAGGAGGCTAAGACAGGAGGATTGCTGTAAGTTTGATGTCAGTATAGGTTACATCCTGAATCTCAGGATATTCTAGGCTCACACTTGCAATAAAACAGCAAAAAAGAGAGCTGGAGATATAGCTCAGCAGCAGAACATTAGCCTAGTGTATATAAGGGCCTAGTTTCAATCCCTAGTACTTCAAAGCATGCTTTATGATTCAAACAAGATAGTAGGTACTCAATTTTCCTTGCTGTTGCCTTCTATGCACAACCAAAATTCCCGAAGACGTCACAAGGGACTCTGCAGGGTAGACAGCAGAAAGCCAACTTGACGTGGATCTTAGGACTCTAGGGATGGCATTTGGGTGAGCTCCTTGACTTTTCCTTTTATCTTCCACTTAGTTCAGAAAAGGTACTAAAGAGGCCTGTAACAAGAAGCTCAATTAGAGCAAAGCAAACCAAAGAAAAACCTGTTCTTTGTGGCTAAAGCACTGGGAAAGGAGAAAACCTAGCCTAGTGAAGAAAAACCTTAATTGACCACACCAGCAGTGTCCTGGTGTCAGCGGGCCTACAGCTAGAGGAAAGACAGTCCTCCCTTAAGTGAACACCAGTTGAGATTAAGCGTGAGTCCCAAAGACACCAGGGAGACGTTCCTCCCTGCTGTTGGCTGGCAGCCTCAACCAAGAGCCAGCAGGAGCTCCAATCCACCAAAAACTGCAGGCAGCTGGCAGAGGCATGCTCTGCCCAGCTGGTAGCTTTGGTGGATACCCACTGAGTAGCAAAGACCTCCACCCCCACTCCATCCTACATCTGTGCAGTGGTAGTGGATAGCCCTAGCAGACACTTTTTAACCCACACACCCACTGACACTTCAGGGGACTAAGTAAGGATCAGATCCTAACTCCTAACATAGGGCAGGCTGTTGGGGAGGCACTTTCCTGCCTATCACCAGGGCATCAGCAGAGAGCTCATGGGGAGACAGGACATCTGTTGCTCCCCTCCCACCATTGGGCACCAGTGGAGGATGCAGACAGGTGCTCCCCCTCCCCGCTGCTGTTTCCATGCCAGTGGAAACTGAGTGAGAAGTCTGGACTTTCACCCTGCCTGCCAGCAGCAGCTGGTGCCCCACACCCTCCCAATTAGAGTAAAGGAAAGCTCCCTGAGAGCAGGGGACTGGAGAAAGGGATTCTTTAAATCTGTAGGGGAAGTGCTGGAAATTCACCTGCCTGGCCCCAAATGTGATACCTGCCTAGATCACCACACCTGCAGGTCTGGAATTGAGCGATCAGTGTGGCATACTGTGATTTGGGCTTTCAAGGTGGTTTCTGATTAACACACAGAGTAGACCAGAATGGCACCCACAGGGCCCTAAAAATTAAATTGTCATTGGAACCACAGCCCACAAATTTAGGCCAGGAAACAACAAAAATAACCACACCAAGACACAGCATAATGAACCTCTTAAAACTAAAGATAAGGTGTCAGGGGGAACCTCTTGAAGGCAGCTAGAGAGAAAACTATGCAATACCTATAAAGGAACACTGATTTAAATGACAGCAGATTTCTCAAAACCAGAAAGGCCAGAAGGAAGTGGTACATTTTTCAAATGATGAAAGAAAAGAATTGTTACCTCTGAATTCCATGTTCAGGGAAAATATTCTTCAGGAATGAAAGGTAAATAAAGACATTCTCAGATGACAGAGGAAATTTATAAAAGTTTCACTAGCAGATGTACCATTAATGAATGGCCAAAGGAAGTGCTTCAAACAAAGAGGAAATGATACCGGAAAGAGTCTTGGAACATTAGAAAGGAAGGAAAACAATGACATAAGTAACACTCCGAATAAATCTAATCTACTACCTTTTCCTTGTATGTTTTTCTATAAAAAAAAAATCAAGCTAAAATTATACAACCCAAACAATGAAGTCAACCTAAAAGACATAAATAAGAAAATTCTAGTTTACAGATAGAAACATAAATAAGAGAATTCTATTTCAATAGCAGGATGGTCAAAAGAGAGAGAAAACCAAACAAACAAGAAGGTTTTCCAGTCAATATGGTGGTTCACAACTGTAATCCCAGCAGAGGCAGGAGAATGCTACAATTTAGAGGCCAGGTATAACTCAAAGAGACACTAGTGTCAAAGAATACAAAAATACATTTTCTACACAATTCTATAAATGGTAAAATGTTGCAAATGGTAGCCTGTGATTTTAATATCTAGAACAAACATTAAGAAAACTATACAAAATGGAATTGTAAAAATTATTTAGACAACCCACAATAAGGCAAGAAAAGGAAAAGAGAGAAATGAGAATCAGAAAAAATTATTTATTCTTTTGTTTTTTTAAAAGACAGGGCTTCTCTTTGTAGTTTTGGAGACTGCCCTGAACTAGCTCTTGTAGACCAGGCTGATCTCAAACTTGCAGAAATCCACCTGCCTCTGCCTCTAAAGTGCTGAGACTAAAGGTGTGCACCACCACCGTCCAGCTCAGAGGGGAAAAAAAAATAAAAGTAACTAATAAAATGCTAAATGAATTAAAAAGATGCACAAAATAAGTTTTAAAAATTACTAGATGGTATCTACAAGAAACCTACTTCAAATATAACATAGGAAGAAAAAAGGGATATGAAATCACACAAAGGTTACTTCTTAAAAGCAAGAGCAGATATATATTACTATAAGATAAAGTGGGGTTCAGAGAAAATAAGATTACAATGGATGAAGAGGAATATCATATAAGGATAAATGTATTAATTCCCCCAAATGGCACAGAAATCCTAAATAGAATTATACCAATAGATAGCTTTAAAATACATGAAGCAAAATCTGATTGAAATAAGAAACACACAAATCCACAATTATACCTGGAGATTTCAATACTCTCTTCTCAGGAATAGAACTGTTATACAGAAAATCAGGAAGATTATGAATCAATAACACCAGGAACCCCTAGGTGTTAATTTCTAGGGCACTATGTCCACCAATAGTATAGCCCACATTCTTTGAAAATATTCATGAAATATTCACCAACATAGCCCATCTTCTGGGTCCTAAAACAAGCATCACTGAATATAGAAGAATTATAGAACATATTCTCTGACATACTGAAATCAAATTTAGAAACCAACAGAGTAGTCAAACACTTGGAAACTAGACAATACATATATTACAAAAAAAAAAAAAAAAAAAAAAAAAGCCAAAGGGAAAAATTTAAAATACAACAAACTGAATGAAAACAAGAATGCAGTGTGTTTGTGGAATGTAGCTATAACAACATGAGAATTTACAGCAGTAAATTTTCACATTAGGAAAAAAAAAGAAGAGAGCATAGTGGCTGTGGTGGCACACACCTTTAATCCCAGCACTCTGGAGGCAGAGGCAGGTGGATCTCTGTGAGTTTGAGGTCAGCCTGAACAAGTTCCAGGATAGGCTCCAAAGCTATACAGGGAAACCCTGTCTCGAAAATCAAAAAGAAAAAAAGTAAAAGAAAAAAATAGAGGTCTCAATTAAATCAAGTAAAATTCTACCTTAAGAGACTATAAGGGCTAGCAAGTTGGCTCAGTGAGTAAAGGTGCTTATTGCTAACCCTGAGGACCTGAGTTTAATCCCTTAGACTCACATGGTGGAAGGACACTGACTCTGGTAAGTTGTCCTTTGACTCCCACATATAAGCGGTGGCACACACATGTGTGTTTTCATGTATACACACACACAAAGTAAAAAAAAATTAAATTACAACCATTAAGTAAAAAGAGCCCATGAATCTGAAAGGGCCAGGGTGTGGGGAACATAGGGAGGTTTTGAGATAGGAAAAGGAGAAATAATGTAATTATAATTTCAAAAAAAATTTAAATATTTACCAAGATAAAAAGAGAGAGAAGACATAGTTACTGACATCAATAATTGGAAAAGGTATGTTACTACAGCTCTTCTAATGCAGTAAAGGAAATAGAGTGTTATGAATATAAATGTGAAAACTCAGACGAACTAGGTCTTTGAAAACCACAAATCTACCAAATCTCAATTGATATGAGTATGTACTACCCATCTAGCTCAGGAACTATTAAAATGTATTTGAAATACTTTGTTTTTTTTTTTTTTTTTTTTTTTTTGGTTTATCAAGACAGGGTTTCTCTATGTATCCCAGGTTGTCCTGCAACTTGCTTTGTAGACCAAGATGGCCTTGAACTCAGAGATCCTCCTGTTTCTTCCTGATTGCTGGGATTAGAGGCATTCACTACCATGAGCCAGCTTATTTGAAATGTTAAAGGTCTCTAAAATGGAAAGCTCTGAGCCTGCAAGATTTCACTGGGTAAATACTATCAAACATTTAAAGAACACAACTTAGTCTAAAATAACAACGAAAAAGGAACACATTTGTGTCAAGGGTCTTCCAAGTCATTCCCATGCTTGATGATTCAGCAGGACTCCCATAATGCTGCAGAGAGTCAAGCTCCTGGCTATATTACATTACAGCAGAAGAATATAGAACAAAACTAGCAAAGGGTGAAGTCCAGAGGAAACTAGGTGTAAGTTTCCAATAGTTCCCCCCCCCAGCAGAGACCCAAGAGACATATTAATTCCTGCAGGAACAAGTTGTGACATGTGTGAAATGTTGTCTACCAGGGAAGCTTGTTAGAAACTCAGTTCCTGAGGCAATATTGGGGATTGTTCACATAGGCACTTACTAAAAATTCTAGATTCCCAATAGAAGAATAAATAGGTGTTTACCATAAAGCACATTGTTTACACAGTTTAGGTACAGTGAGTGTATTATTTAGTCTGGAAGTGGTAGGAACCCTCCCCTAACCCAAGTTCCAAATACCATGCAAGGAGACAGTAGTCAGACTTGCTATGTGAAGTCTTTCTGTGGCAGCTTGGAGATCAGCAGACTTGAGTGTTTGTCCTGGGACACACATTTGTGCAAACAGATTATTCACTGTAAGCCACAAATATCAGTTCTGGAAATGTTAAGGACATTTCTAAAACTAGAGTTCCTATATTCCCACTAAAGCCCTGTTACTGTTTTTTCCCCCAAAACTTCCTGTCTCATTTTATGAAACCAGCATTTTCCTAATACCAAAACTAGATAAAGACAGTACCCACCCCCTCCAAGATAAAACCTAATCTGACAAGAACTTGGACACAAAAATCTCCAGCAAAACATTAGTAATATAGAATCTAGATCCTGAAAGGTATACAAATAATCTTACTATAGCCAGGTGGTTTCTTTCCTAACTATATAAGGTTGGCTCAACCAAAAGCTTAAAAAACAACAATCCGACCTGCTGGGGACTGGGGAGATGACTCAGCAGATAAAGTTGTTTGCTACCAAACCTGAGCACCTGAGTGTGATCCCTCTGTCCTAAATGAAGAAAACAGAAAACTGACTCCTGCAAGTTGTCCTCTGACCTCCATACATGTCCTTCCCTCCAAAACAAGTGTAATTTTAAAAATATTTATTAGTGCGTACGTGCCTGTGTGTGTGTGTGTGTGTGTGTGTGTGTGTGTGTGTGTGTGTGTGTGTGTGTGTGTGTGTGTTCTAGAGCTGGGTACCCCCAGAATCCAGAAAAGAGTGTTAGATCCTCTTGAGCAGGAGTTATAGGTATTTGTGAGCTGCTGGACATGGGGTGCTGGGATCTGACCTCTAGTCCTCTAGAAGCAAGCATCTTTAAGTGCCCCTGTAAAATTATCTCTAAAACCACCTACTAGAGGGGTTTGAGAGATGGTGCAGTAGTTAAGAGCAATGATTGTTTTTCCAGGGGACCCAGGTTTCAACTCTCAGCACCCATATGGCAGCCCACAGCCATCCATAACTCCAGGCCTAGGCAACCCATCTCTTTCTTCTGGCCTCCACAAATACCAGGCATGCATGTGGTGCACAGACAGATAGTCAAATCATCCATACACACAAAATGGATAATTCTTTTTTTTTTGTTTTTTGTTTTTTTGTTTGTTTGTTTGTTTTTTTGTTTTTTTTTTTTGTTGTTTTGTTTTTTGTTTTTTGTTTTTTGTTTTTTCCAGACAGGGTTTCTCTGTGGCTTTGGAGGCTGTCCTGGAACCAGTTCTTGTAGACCAGGCTGGTCTCAAACTCACAGAGATCTGTCAGCCTCGTCCTCTTGAGTGCTGGGATTAAAGACATGTGCTACTACTGCCCAGCGAATAATTCATTTTTGTGGGTTTCGTTTTTGGTTTTTCAAGACAGGATTTCTCTGTATAATAGTCCAGGCTGACCTGGAACTCATTCTGTAGACCAGGCTGGCCTCTGCCTTCCAAGTGCTGGGACTAAAGGTGTGCACCACCACCGCCTGGCTATAGTAAAAAAAAATTAAGCAAACTATGATTAGATGGGTACTTTCTCGACTTGATAAAGAACATCTCCCCAAACCTTGCTAGTATCACATTTACTGATGAAAGATGAAGTGTTTCCCGCAAAGATCTATCCCAACAAATGTTGTCTACTCTTATCACTTTCATTCAGTATAATTCAAATGCTGCACTCAGTTCAATCAGGCAAGAAAAGGAATAAAAATCATATGATTTGAAAGGACATAAAACCATCTCCTTTCTTTTAAATTACATTTATTTATTTCAGGTCATCAGGCTTGGTATCAAGTGTCTTTATTCACTGAGCCATTTTAAAAGCCCAATAACATTTTTTTTTCCACATAGAAATTTCCAAAGTACCTGCCAAAAGACTCATAGAAGCAATAGTGGAGTTCAGTATGTCATAAGATATTAAGATCAATGCACATCAATTGCATTTCTATATTAGGCTGACAGTGAACAATTAATGTGTGGCTGGAATTTAAAAAACATTACCAGTTATAATCACTCCAAAGGAAATGAAGTACTTAAGCACACACTTAACAAAATGTGCATAGAATCTATATGCTCAAAATTTCACAATGCCAATTAAGAAGTCAAAGAAGTATATAACTAAATGAAGAGATGGAAATTATCATGTTAAAAAATTAGAAGAGAAGGTTGGGAAGACGTCAGTTCTTCCCAAACTGATATATAGTTTTGATGCAATTTCTTTTACAATTCCATCAAGGTTTTTTATAAATACAAAATAAGTTCATTACAAAACTTATATGAAAAGATAAATTATCAGTCTAGTGTGGTGGCTCATGCCTTTAATCCCAGCACTTGGGAGATAAAGGCAGACAGATCTCTATTGAGTTTGAGGCCAGTCTGGTCTATAGAGTGAGTTCCAGGACAGTCAGAGCTACATAGTAAGACCCTGTCTTAAAATAAAACCCACAAACAAACAAACAAAAAACAACAGAGTCAAAATAACTAGGATAGCCAGAACAATTTGGAAAAAGAATAAAGTAGGAGGGAATGCTCTACCCACTTGTTCTATAGCTGTCACAATTAAGATGAGTATTCACAGGAAAAACACATAGACTAATAGAATACAAAAGAGGTAAGAAATGGTCCCATACAGATGGCCCAATTGATTTTGACAGGGGTACAAAAGCAATTTAATGAAGCAAAGACAGTCATTTTATTTGAGTCATCAATCGTTTATAGGCAAAAATAAGAAGCTCTACCTTGGGTCCAAATTTATGGCAAAAAATAATTCAAAGTGAATCACTGACTTAAAACTATAACACTTTTTAGAGGAAACATGAGAGAAGGCAGATGGAACCAGGTGAAGATTTTTTAGACAAGACACCAAAAGCACTATATATAAATACAAAACTTGATAAACTGGATTGCTCAGAAAATAGTTCGTGGAACCTCATGTTAAATAAATGTAAAGATTGGCTGCAGATGGGAAAACTATTTTCTGATCATATACATATCTGACAGAGGACTTGTATTTAGAATATATAAATAATTCTCCAAAATTAATAGTAAGAAATAATCCAATTAGAAAATACCCAAAATACATAAGGAGACACATCACCAAAGGGATGGCAACTAAAGACATGCAAGGATGTTCAACATGACTGGCCACTAAGGAAAGTCAATTTAAAATGAGCTATCACCATAGAATAGCTAAAATAGAAATAGTGACTGTTTCTAACAAATACAAACAAAGAGTAAAGAAACTGATCTCTTATTTACAGCAGTTAGGAAAACAAGATGGTACAGCTAGTCTGAAAAAATGTAGCTGTTTCTTATAATACTAAGCACACATTTGGCATCTGGTCATTCAATGCACTTAACAGTTATTTTTCATAAGAAAATGAAAAGGTCTGTTTTCACAAAAACCTCTATAAGGCTGTTTACAGCACTTTTATTCTTCTAAATTTTTTTCTTACACCCATTTTGTGTGTGTGTGTGTGTGTGTGTGTGTGTGTGTGTCCAAACTGTGGAGGCCAGAGGAAAGTTCTCAAGACTCAGGGGGTACTTTCTTTCCAATTTTTGGATCCCAGGGATCAAAATAATGTCATCAGGCTTGGTGGGTAGTGCTTTTACCTACTGAGCTATCTTCATAGCCAAGCAGTTTTATTCTGAGTGGGCAAATTTGCAAACAGCCCTAATGTCCTTCAATGGATGAACTGTTAAACTTTGGTATATCACTCAACAATGAAAACAATGATGGGTGTTAAAGAAATTATTCTGAGTGAAAAACCACCACAGATTTCAAAATGAATGATTCCTTATATAATATGCTTGAAATGGCAAAGTTATAGGGATGGTATGGTGAGCATGTTAGGATTTGTCAGGAATTGTGTTAGGAAACGGAGGTGACTAATGATAAAGGATACCAGGGGAAATCTTTGAGATGGTTGTGTTGGTCAAAGGAATCTACACGGGTGAGAAAATTGTGTAGAACTTATTTATATTCAGATTCAGAAATGGATGCTTGTTAAGTTGATGAAACCTGAATGAGCTCTATGGATTGGGCTAGTGTCACTATTTTGCTTTTGATATAGTTATATAAAATTACCATAGAAAACTCGGAGAGGTACTCACCAGAGTGCATGAGACCCCTTTAATAATTTTACATCTTCCTGTGGAATTCTATTTTAAAATCAGTCACGTATATCAGTAAATGTGAAGGACTATGACTATTTTATAACACAAAGCTTTACATATACCTAAGTAGAATTACATCCATAGTATGAAAAATAGACAAAATAAAAGAGTTTAAATTGTTGTTTATCCTAGAAATATAAGTGAAAATGACTGTATTTTCAATTCTAGAAAAGGAAATAAGTTGGTTGCAAAATTCTGTATTTGTCAGAATTCTAAGGACTAGAACCATTAGTAAATTATATACACTTATTTATATATTAACAATATGCATCATTTCCCCTTATTCATTTGAAGGTATTCTCTTTTATAATTGTGGTAATGAAAAAAAAAAAAAAAGCTGCAGGACAGGCGACCAGGAAGGTAAGTTCAGGAAGCTGGAACCCAGGGGCGTATAACTTTTTAAACTGTCCAATCCTCTCTGTCTCAGGAAAAACTCAGTCCTGGTTTAAAGATTTTTCCAAATTCTGGACAGGCCCACCTACACTATTTGATAAAATGTCCCCTACTTTTATGTCAACCGGACTTTAATTATATTATCAAAATACCTCCACAGCAACACCTGTATGAAGGTTCGAATAACTGGAAGCCTTAGGCTAACTAGATCGACATCAGCAAAAGGAAAAAGAAGTTCCACGCCATCATAAAACGTGTGCTTACAACTGGACAAATGTGTTGTCAATTGCCTCCTTGCCTTTATTATTTTTCCATAGTTCAAGCAGAAATGACAGAAATCAATGGTGGTCACCGAAAGGCACTCGCGGAACTTTAAAGTTGAAGGAGGGGCTTGAAAAGCTCAGTCTGGACTGTGGTAGAGCAAGAGTCACTGCACCTCGCCCTTTCCAGCGCCTAGAGGGGCTGGGACTCCTCAGGGCAGCAGCGCGCGCAGCGGGGGGGGGGAGAACCCACCTGAAGCACTGCGCCGCGCGTGCGGGAGCTCGAAGTGGGTGGAGCCTCGAAGCCGGTGGCGTTGGTAACGGCGCCCAGCCCGCCAGAAGAGCGCGCGGCGGGCGAGCAGACGGCAGGGAGCCGGTCGGGTAGGGCGAGCGCAGCCGGCAGGGGGGGAGCGGGGGGGGGGAGTGGCGGTGGTGAAGGAAGGAAAGGGAAGAGGCGGAGCGTGGGAGCGCACAGTGTCAGGAATACAATAGTGCTCCGCGCCTCCTCGGCCGCCGCCGCCCAGCAGCCTGCCCAGGGCAGAGGCCTGACGGGCCAGGCGGCCAGGGCGGAGGGCGGGAGCAGAGCGCTAGGGGGCGGCCCCCGTGGCTCCTCGGGAGGCCCGGGCGGGAGGGCGGGGTGAGGAGATTAGGGGGCAGGTGCGAGGGAGGGAAGAGAAGAAAGCGGGCGGCTAGGGGGCGGTTACCACCCTAGCCGGACTCGCCGGCACGTTGAGGGGGCCCTGTGTGCTTCAGGGAAGGAGCGGAGCCCACAGCAGCGCCGAAGGTAGGCGCTCTCGGGGGCAACCGCAGCCGCAGCAGCGAGCCTGTGGGCTTAGTGTGGCTCTGGCGGCGGGAGTGGCGGCCTCGAGGAGTGGGACGAGGGCGGCGCGGAGCTAGGGGTCCTGGCCTCGCCGCGTTCGGGATAGCTCCAGCTCCACGAAGCAAGCGGTCGCCTCCGGTGTCCCCCGAGAGCCTGGGAGCGGAGAGCGTGTGTGGGCTGAGGTAAAGTCGCCCCTCTGCTGGTGGCGCGCGCCGTGCCTGGTGGCCGGAGCTAGGGGGGGGGGGCAACGGACACGGACACGCGAGCTTGAGTACAGCCTCTGGGCCACCTCGGGAGACACTGAGCGCCATAACTGTAGCGGCAGTTCCTTTCAGATTCCTCTCCCGGAGCCCCTTCCCTCGCCGGTTCTGTGCTATCGGGGACGCGTGGGGGCCAGACCTCGGGGCTAGAGGGCATGCTCTTTCTGCCGCCTGTGGCTGCCTGGCTGGCTGGTCCAAGCAGCGAGAGGGCGCACCCTGGCTGTTTGAGCTTTGCGGAGCGGGAAGACCCCGAGTGTCTGGAGAGGGGAAGACTGGCAGTGCAGGGAGCAAGCAGGCATCCCGAGAGCCCAAATGCCAACCTAGCTGGAACGCGGTCGCCCTGACGGCCGGAGAACTTTCCTTTCTCTGGTCATTGTTAGAACGCTGTGAGTGTTCGCAGCCGCCAAGCGCCCTGCGGTCCTGGGGGTGGGAAAATCGCCAGGGCTTTGCCAATTACGGGGAAATATTTTTTTCTGCCACCGGGCATGGCACGGTTGTTAACTTTTCTCCAGCTCTTGAGTTCGTTTTATTACCTCCTCTGAGGGGGGCACGTTTATTGATCTATTTATTTGATCCTCCAATCTTTTTTCTCCTGCATTTCGGAGAAGAGCCTTGGCTTTGGTGGAGTCTGGCTTTAAATCACACAGGACAACCTGCTCTCATTATTTGTCAGGAAGAAAGTGGGGTAGGATCTCAAATGAGTGCCCTTAATGGTGGGATGTGAAGACATGCTTAAGACTTTATCTCTGTGCAGCCCTAGGACATATGTCACTTGTAGGGATTGGGCAAGAAACTTGTTTGGCTACTCCACTGGCGTTCTGAGTTGTAAGGAAATCCATGTTCTGAGATGTGTGCAAGGGTAGACCCCCACCTTGTGAGATGAACTCACCTCTGAAGCCTGAGGATGAGAACCCCACCCTCTACAGTCCACAGTTTGTACAAGAAATCAAAACCGTGGTGACAGTGATCCCAGTGTCCTAGAGGGAAAGACGACCTCATTCCCTGCATTCAGTCAGATAAAGATAACTGCTACTCTCTAAACTCTGAAAAGTAATGGAAAAAAAAAAGTAGCTGAAAACTGGTTGCACAACATCGTTGCCTAGTTCATGCTAACCAGAGTCCACTTTCCCAGAGTACTTCTTAAATACCTTGCCTGCAGCCACTTCTTGTCAGCCTTGGGGGTTGGAGAATGGGGGTGGGGAGAAGAGCAGAGTTCACTTGAAACAAAGCATTGTGTTTTATTTAGTTTAGTATTTCTATAACATCTGTAATGGTGGGAACAGAGCCTGGCCTTTGTACCCTTTGAATAGTGTAGTTCTCACATTATATAATGACTGGATAAGTAAAAATGTTTTTTTCTTTTTTGTTTAACCTTATGAGTATCCTTCCATAATTATCATTTTCTTTTTTATTTAAGGTGAGTTCTGAATTTAAATACTTGAAGTATTAGAGGATAAACTCTCACTTCGAGGATTACAGAAGTTGAGGGGTGCTGTTCATATTAAGTTGGGGAACGTCCAGTTCATGTTAAGTTGTCAACATCAGGTACCATTATCGCCACCTTTCTTTCATTTTTGCTCTTCTGTATACTTTTGTTCACTAGAGAAGAGCTCTTATCCCAATACTGTCTTGAAAGACTTCCTCACAATTTTTTTTAGCCAGTTAGTTCTGGAATAATACAGGCTACAGTGTTCTAATTCCAGAATCCACACTTTGTTTCCTCAGTGTGGTATGATTCTTGATCCCAGGCAGTTCCAAGTGAAGGATTCAGGAACAACTTGGAAACAGCTTTCAGGGCACATGTGAACCATTTTCTGGCTTGTAGAGGAGAGTCCCAGAACCATCATCACAGCTGATGATTCCAAGGCAGTTATCACACCTGAGACATGGGTTAGGGAACGCTAAAATAAGAGGATGTTGAAGACTTACAGGTTTAGTATGGCCATCTCCTTGTTTTTATTGTTTACTTTGAGGTTTAGCTGAAATTAATCACATATTTTGGGGGTGGTGAGGAAATCAGGAGACATCAGGTGTTTGTGAAGACATGACATTAGAGAGCTTTTAGAAGCTTTGATCAGGGACGCAGAGAGGGAGGCTAAAATGAGGCTGAATATTGTCATGGGACATAATGTACCTACCTCTTCATGGAGTTTACAAAAAGTAGGAACGGAAGATAGAACTGATATGCTGACTTATATTAAGATAATCTGATCAGGGGATAATTTACTGTGATCTTTTTTTGCCTCACTTTTTTAGATGAGAGATAGATGTTGGGTAATACCCATATGGCGCTGTACTAGCCATAATTTTTGGTGTTGAAAATTGGACCCACAGCCTTCCACCACTGAGCTACCTACCCCTTACTCTGATACCTTTATAAAGTGGGAAAATTGGGCTCATTCATAAATTTGTATTGTTCTAGTTACCGTGGCTGAGAATGCTTTCTCAGCTTTATAAATGTTTCCAGGGTGGGGATAATCTAGGACGATTGGTTAGAAGCAGTGAATGAATAAGAGGGTGCTAGTAGGTGATCATTATAGAGCAAGTAACCACTGCTTTCAGTTTTCTATTTTTGTGACTCCCATGTATATTTTTGTGTCCTCTCTGTAGGGCTTTCCATAGACAACAGAAATAAGGTTCCTACAATCAAACTTACTTAATTCAATCTGCGAAACTTGAGAAAGGGAAGGTAAGAACTCAAAGGGCTCTCTTTCTGAACATAAGGGCATGTCCTTGGGGGCACTCTGGGGGTTCTGATATGCTCTGAAAAAAAGGATCTAGCAAGGTGAAGTTATACTAGGACTTTGGCCAGTAGGAGGCATCTGTGATACCTTGAGTATCCTTCAAGCAACAAATAATTTGTCTGTTCCAACTCAGAAGCCATGTCTATGCCCCACTACCCATTGAGGTTATTTTTTTCTGATAACTACTGACAGGCAAAAAAGCCTAAGCCAGTGTGGCTTTTGTTGTTGTTGTTATTTTGAGATGGTGTTTACTGTATAGCCAAGACTGGCCTTCCAAATCCTGATCCTCCTGCCTCATCCTCCTGAGAGCTGGGATTATAAGTAGCTATAAGCTACTATGCTTGCCAAGAATGTTGTTTTTGCACTACCTAGTAAGAGAATGTGATATCAACCTGTCCTATACACTGGACCCTCTGTGTTGAAATCTGGGAAATTTGCTTTTTTAGATTTTGAAAACTTAATTTTGATAAAATATTAACATTTTAAAAACTGTTGCTAGATTGGTACAAAAACTCACTGTAGTCCCTTTATCCAAGGTCACTAGTTATCAACAGTTTGTATTCATTTGCTCTTTCTTTTTACAAATCATTTGAGCATAACCATTGAGAGAGTAGTATTTGTCAAGGCCATTCTGTCGTGAAGGATACCTCTGATGCAATCACTGGTATAGCAGAACATTGGTGGTGGGGAAGGGCCCCAGAGGTAAAGTCTCCCTGTAGTTACCAAGCATATGTTTGTAAAAAAAAAAGTAGAATCTGATGCTAGATGAGAAATGACCAATCATAAAATTATTTAAGATACCCTCTCCTCCTTTCACTGTTTTTGTGTGTTTTCCTATGTCAAATTTTACTACTATGAAAACCTTCAACTTTGTGGCCATTAATATAGTTTCCATTTAATTCATTCAGCAAACATACTGAGTGTTTTCTATTTGCTGGGGGTGTAAAAGGAGAATGATACGCATCCCCTTAAGAGCTTAATGTCCAGTGGAAAGAATTTGAGGAATCTTTTCAACAGTTAGGAGGAGGAATGTTCCGCTGATGGGAACAGAGGCCTGGTTAAGGATCTGAAGAGTAGATATCTGGAAGTCACTTAACTGGTTGTAGCTGTACATATCCATCTTTAAGGCCTTCTGCTCTTCTGCTCTTAGATAACAAAGTTTATGAGTTAGGGAATCCTTTGATGTCATACATCCAACACAGGCAATGGAAGCAGGCAAACTTAGACTCATATTCTGACTCTTCCTCTTGATCTTGTCTAGTTTACTTCTCTGTGCCTCAATTTCTTCGTGTGCCAAATCTTATCTCTGAGGATGGTAGTGAAAATTTAGTTGAAGTAATAGTTGCTCTGTAAACATTTATTTCATCTCCCTTTAACAAAAAATGTTGCATGTTGAGAATAACATGTAAATTGTTATGTTTTAAGGTAGGATCCAAGGAGCTGGGGTTTTTTTTTTTTTTTTTTGAACAGATAAATGTAGAATTGCCAGTTCTAGGGAAGACAATGGGGATTACCTTATGGAATAATAAAAAATAATACCAGCAGTGATTATGGTAACAATTTCCTTTATGTTGAGCACTGGCTAGCTCTATGTACAGAAGATACCTCTCAGAACCAACCTACACAAGGTCACACAGCAAGGAAGAGATGAAATTAATAAAAAATAAGATAAAAGGTAGAGAGAAGAGGTTGCCAGGCAGAGGAAATAGTTGTTGTGACAGCACTGAGAGACAGTCAGAGGCTACTTGAAGGTATTTTATTAAACTTTTCCTAACTCTGTGTGTGTGTGTGTGTGTGTGTGTGTGTGTGTGTGTGTGTGTGTGTACACATACACTTCAGAAATGTATCCAGTGGTGCCTAAAAAAGCTTTAAGTCAGTTCTTCAGTGTTCTATCTTTCATTAAAATAGAGGCGATATTTCTGTATAAAACCTTCACCAAAATGTTGGTAGATGACTTTTACTGTCTTCTGTGAATTTTGGTGAAAGTTGCTATGATGCTAGAAGAATGTGCTGCTTAAAAATGCTGGTAGAAAGAGCTTTAATTAGGCTCATATCTCTTGCATTTTAGGCTTCATTAAGAGTATAATCCTTCAGCTTTCATTAAGCCCTGTGAAATAGATAAACATTTGGAATTGGGAAGACAAGTAATTTCTGGAATTCTGGATTTAGCATTACAAATGAAACTGGGGAGTATAAGGCTTTAGTTTAAATATGCATATCATAATTAAGATACTAATGTGACTAAGTGGAAATTTGTCATGTTTTAAATTTTGTGTGTGAGACACTGGAAAGAATTGAAACATTTTTTCATATTTTCATTCAAGTGGTAGTTTTTATATTTGAAATTTTATTTATTTACTCTTGTTTTTTTGAGACAGGGCTTCTTTGTATTGCTTTTGAGCCTGTCCTTGAACTTGCTCTGTAGACCAGGCTGGCCTTGAACTTACAGAGATGTACCTGCCTCTGCCTCCTGACTGCTGGTATTAAAGGCATGTGCCACCAATGTCTGGCTTGAAACTGTTTTTATATACAGTGTAAAACCTCACAAGAGAAAAGCAGTGTTTCTTCCCCTTGACATATATATTGGGTCACAAACATACTTAGGTAGCCTATGCTAGTTAGCTTTTAGGGGTAAGAGAAAGTGCCTAGTTAGTGGCTTGATGATTTAGGATGGCCTTGCATAGACAGCTGATGTTTGGTAGACTAAATGTGTAGGTAGGAGCCTTGGATGGTTCATCATTCTATGTGGTCTCTCCTAGGTGGCTGAGACTAGGTAATATAGTCTCAGAGTTTCAAAAGAGAGAAGCAGGTAAGAGAAAGCACCAGCCAGTACCTAAGTACTTTTTTTCAAGTGCCTGCTCCTATCACATTTGCTATTGTTCCATTGCTAAATCACAAAATTGCATTCATGACGAAGTCCAGAGACATTGTGGGACACCATTCAAAGAGTGAATATAATGAGTTGTGAACATATTGGGAACCTTTACAGCAATAAAGCATATAATTGTTAGTGAATGGAAAGCCGGAGTGAGGCATTGTGGTTTTAGAAGTAGATATCTTGACAAGTGGGTCAATTGCTCTCTGATCTTACCCAGCTATTATCAAAGGAGCTCCTGTGTTTTCTCAACACCCATTCAAGCTTTATCACAAAATCCTTGTATGCTATGTTTTGTAGATAAGCAAAAAGATTTAGGAATCTATTACCATGCAATGAGAGGAACATTGGCAATTTTGACTTTAGCCCCTCCCCTTTTCATATATAATTTTTACCTACGAGAAGAAATGATTATTTGTACATTATAATAAGGATAAAGGATTCTTTGTAACTGTTTTATTTATTCAAATTTTTAAAATATCCTGTAGTTGCAGTGAAGAATCCAGTATTATACTGTGAAGTGACCAAGACCCACCAATTTGGGGCATCAGGCTTTGACCTTATTCTGGAAGATCTCAAAGGTAACATTCTTTACATAACATAGATTTTTTTCAACAGCTAGAAGGCTGATCCTTGGAAATGTGAGAAACTTAATAAAATGCTCATTTTATGCATCATAGAGGTATGTATTCCACCTGAAAAATTGTGTGATGATATAATCTTAGATTTTATTTCCTCCTAGGATAAAAAATTTAGGATTACTGATTTTTAGAGCCATTCATATTTATAAACATGCATTTGACTTAGCACTTTATCCAAGAATTTATTCAATAAATACTTACAAGTTAATTAGAATATTGCCTATAGCAGCAGAAGATTGGTGATATATTAAATATGAGTCAGGGCTTAGTTATACAAGAATATTATATTGTATGTTGTATAATCTATAATGTATAGAGTGAGAAAAATCAAGAAACAGAGAAGAGTGGGTATTACCATTATGTAAAATAGATGAGTTGAGTGCAAGAATATGTAATCTTTTGCTTACGTAGACACAAAATATTTCTGAAGGGCTACAGTTTGGTGGCATGAATGACGTGGACTAGTGGTTGAGACTTTTCATTGCATAAGCTCCAATGTATACCTTTTGACTTTTAAGATGTGTTTATTTTCCTATTTCAAAAATTAAATGTGTTTTTAAAAAGAGAACTGATACATAGTGATGGGAACCCCCATGGACTCCTTCCCAATGTGACTTTATCAGATCAATTCTTGTACTATATATATTTAATTAATGTATATATATATCCATAATATATTATATATGTATATATATATATACACATACACTCACACACTACACACACACACACACACACACACACACACACACACACACACACACACATATCCAGATAAGTTTTCTTCCTTAGAAATGCATCTTGGTATACTCTTGACTTTTTCTTCTGTGGTGCTGGGGATTGAGACTATCCAGGGCTCTTATTATATAACATAATACTATACCACTGAACTATACCTCCAGCTTTGAATTATGTGTATGTAGGCTAAGGGACAACTGGTGTGGTAAATATTGGCTTTACAGGTCTTTGTGTGAGCATAAGTTTTCAGTTCCTTTTGGAAAATACATGGGAATGTATTTTCCCATGTATACATGGGAACTTTCTCTGACAGAGGTGGACCAACTATCCTCCAAATTGGTTTTACCAATTTTTATTCTAATAAACCATGAAAGTGAAGTCTGTGTTACAGTAAATTTTCCCACATATTGGGATATTTTATTGCACCATTTGTTGAAAATTCTTTTATTTATTCAATTGCCTTTGCATCTGTGCATCTGTTTCTGACTTTCTCTGCTCCTTGAATCTGTGTGTCTTAACCATTTTTTCCATTAATTATACTACTTTCTTTTCTTTGCAGTGTTAAGGGTCGATCTCATGGCCTAAAGCATGCTGGGCAATTGTTCTACCAGTGAGCCTCATCTCCAGCCATGATACACTATGTTAACACATGTTCTTGAGTACTGTAATTTTGTAGTGAGTCTTGGAAATAAGTAATATTAGTACTCTGACATTTTTCTTCTTCAGAATTGTAGTGAAAATGGAACATTTAACGTGTTCCCATCTCTCATCAAGAATAATACTAGCTGTAGAATTTTGGTTTATAGTATATGCCCTTTTGTGTAGAAAGCAATTTACCTAACAGGTTGAGACTGCTGTTTTAGCAGGAAGGCTTGCTTATAAAATTGGCCTTTGGCTGATAGATAGAAAATTGACATTTTAAACATTAAAAGAAAAAGTCATACTCTATCTTCATTTATTTCCTCTCCAGTGCTTTTTATTTCTTTTGTTAATCCTAGTTTCCAAACCTACTTAAATAATTTTCTTTAGTTACTCAATGTCCCAGCATGGAGGGGAAGGAGAGTCTCATAAGCTTCTACTTCTAGTTGAGGAGGTATTGATAATGACAGCTGCTAGGAGGAAAGTCAGGAGGAGAGTCAGTTTTCTTTAGGAGTATGATCTAATAGAGTATCCATGCTTTAGTGGATGGCCTACACCGATGCATATATGGCCAGCACAAATTGGACTTTAAGTGAGCTAGTTTTTAAAAATACATATGGGAGAGAGGTGAGGGTGGATCTTGGAGGATTCAGAAGAAAGAGTAGGTGATGAATATGATCAAAATACATTATATGCATGTCTGAAATTCTCAAAGAATTAATAAAAATGTTACATTAAAATAAAACATAATTATAAGGAAAAAGGGAATAAAAGAATTTCCTTTAACATTTTAGGGTGGGTTGGATGGCAGTAAATTCTGGTTTTGTTTGTCTGAGAAAATTTTTATATTCCACTCACTTTTGAAGGACATTTTGTGTGATATAGAATAATGGTTGTAAGAGATTTTTTTTCTCCTTTCAGTGTATTATTCCATGGTTGCATATCATCTAGTTAAGTCTGGTGTATGTATTATCCTTAAGTATATCTAATGTCTTTCTTTGCTTCTGGCTTCCTTAAAGATTTTTGTTTTGCCTTTGATTTTAAGCAGTTTAAATAGAATATACATAGCTATGGCTTTATATTTTTTCATAGGTATTGTGTTTAATATTCTCCACACATTTTTTTATCTATATTTTCTCAACCATTATTTTTTCAAATAATTCTACCTATTTTCCTTTTTTTTTTTTTTTTTTTTGTTTGTTTAGGGTTCCAATTTTGTTTGTTTTTATTTTTCTTTAAATTTGAAAGAAGGTTGTTTTACATGTCAATACCAGTTCCCTCACCCTCCCAATCCTCCCCTGGTCTCCCCACCAAACCCCACACTTTCTGCTCTCCAGGGAGGATAGGCCTTCCATGGGGAGTGTTTAAAGTCTGTCGTATCATTTGGGGCAGGTTCTAGGCCCTCCTTCACGTGTCTAGGCTGAGAAAGTACCCTGCTATGTGGGATGTGCCCCCAAAGCCCATTCGTGTATTAGAGATAGATACATTACTACAGGCCCCATAGACTGCCCAGTCCTGCTAGCTAACACCAACATTCAGAGGGTCTAGGTCAGTCCTATGCTGGTTACTCTGTTATCAGACTGGGGTCCATGAGCTCCACCTAGTTCAGATCAGCTGATTCTGTGGGTTTCTCCAACCTGGTCTTGACCCATTTGCTCATCACTCCTTCCTCTCTGTAACTAGATTCCAGGAGTTCGGCTTAGTGTTTAGCTGTGGGTGTCTGCTTCTGCCTTTATCAGCAACAGGATGAAGGCTCTAGGATGGTATATAAGGTAGTCATCAATCTCATTATAGAGGAAGGGCATTAAAGGTAGCCTCTCCACTATTGCTTAGATTGTTAGTTGGGTTCATCCTTGTAGATCTCTGGGCATTTCCCTAGTGCCAGATTTCTTCTTAAATCTATAATGGGTCCCTCTATATTGGTATCTCTTTTATTGTTTTCCTCTATTCTTTCCCTGTCTCAATCTTCCTGTTCCCTCATGTTCTCCTCTCCCCTCCTCTTCCATTCTCTTTCTCCTAACTCCCTCTCCTCTCCCTACATGCTCCCAAATTGCTTGGGAGATCTTACCCCTTTCCCCTTCTGTGGGGGACCATGTAATGTCTTAGGGTCCTCCTTGTTTCCTAGCTTTTCTAGCAGTGTGAACTGTAGGGTGATAATCCTTTGTTATATATGTAAAATCCACATATGAGTGGGTACATACTGTGTTTGTCTTTTTGTGACTAGGTTACCTTACTCAGGGTGGGTTCTTCTAGTTCTGTTCCTGCGAATTTCAAGATTCCATTGTGTTTTTTCCACTGAATAGAACTCCATTGTGTAAATGTACCACATTTTCTCCATCCATTCTTCAGTTGAGTGGCATCTAGGTTGCTTCCAGGTTCTGGCTATTACAAATAATGCTGCTTTGAACATAGTTGAATAGATGCCCTTGTTGTATGAATGTGCATCTTTTGGGTATATGCCTAAGGGGAATTACTGGGTTTTGAGGTAGAGTAATTCCCATTTTCTGGAGGAACTACCATACTGATTTCCGAAGTGGCTGTATGAGTTTGTTCTCCCACCAGCAGTGGAAGAGTGTGCCCCTTTCTCCACATCTTCTCCAGCATATACTATCTTTGGTGTTTTTGATTTTAGCCGTTCTGACAGGAATAAGATGGTATCTCAGAGTTGTTTTGATTTGCATTTCCCTGATGGCTAAGGATGTTGAGCACTTGCTTAAGTGTCTTTCAGTCATTTTAGATTTCTCCATTGAGAATTCTCTATTTAGTTCTGTATCCCACTGTTCCGATTAAGTTTTTCACCGGCCTGGTTACATCGCCATACCAGTCCGAAGTAACACACAGAGATGCTGTATTTGATATAATGCTAGTGTTTCTTATTGGCTAGCTCTGTCTTAAATATTAACCCATTTCTATTAATCTAAGTATTTCCATGTGGTCTCATCTTACCAGAGAGAGGGGCGGGTGTTCTGCTCTCTCTGTCCTCCATCTTGAATCGCCTCCCTACTTCTTCCTCTCTCCTCCTAGTCTCTTAATCCCGCCTATCTTGCTTTCCTATTGGCCAACAGGATATTATTCATTAACCAATAAGAGAAACATATTTACAGAATGACATCTTCCATCATCTCTTTTCTGTCTAAAATGAAAAGAAGGGTTTTAACCTTAACATAGCAAAATATATCATACAAGTTGTCAAATAAGAATCATAGTTAGCATATTTAGTCCATTAATATTTAGTATGATTTAAAGAAAATATTCTGTCATCTATCCTATCTTTGTGAGTCTAAAGTCTTATATGTAACTTATCTTTAATCTTAACTAAGAAAAACTATAACAGTAACTATCTGTCTTCAACTCCATCAAAGACCACAGAAGGATAGTATATAAACTCTAGAAATGACAGAGACAACTCACTGCCTGGTCAGTCACTCGAAGTTCTTCTGTAATGTTCCATCTTCAGCCCATAGGCCATAGTGTGCCTGGCAGACTCTTCAGCAAAGCAGGAAACTTTAAACTGTACAGCTGTATTGGCAGTTTGTCAGTCACTTTTCTCTGTGTCCTGCAGAATGTCTGGCAGACTCTCCCAAGAAGCAGGAACCCTGTAGTACTGTCCATCTTGAATCAGCAGTCAATTTCCTGTGGGTCCTGCATGTCCAGTTTATAAAACATAATGTTGAACAGTCCAGACAAGAGCAGTATCTTGTTCAAATGGTTAGTCTTGCCATATTGAAAGCAAACTCCATAACTCGTTTCTTCAAGGTCCATCTTCCTTTCTGACACAGGCAGTGTTGCCAGGAGCAGTTCTGTCTCATTGTTAGGAAAATCCCTAAACCATTATAAATGCCATATTCTGTAGGTCTTTGAAAGGTTTGAAGAATGCCTATTTATCTCAAATACATCTCTGTATATCTAAAAAACCTAACTCACCTAACTATAAGTTTTGACTATTATAGGTACCTATCTATATTCTGTACTAAATTATACATTACATTTTAAATGAGCTATATGAACATAATAACTAAACAAAAGGAGAAATATACATATCACAAAATTGACCTTAAATTGTATCAATAAGTGAAAATCAAAGTATTTTTATCTATACCATAATCCTTTTTACCTTTAAAGAGATTGGTTGTGGTCATTAACTATTTATAACCAACCCCATATAAATGAAAACAAACATTTATAAATGATATTTGGGAATTTGGGTGTCGTTCTTTCCAAACTGCTTCCTGCTGGTAGGGGACGCTGTCATGGGGATCCTAAGAAGACGCAGAAATCCTGGCTGCCTTGTCCCAGCTGTTTTGAATCGTGGATCATATGGAGTCTTGCTTCTGGGGATCTGGCTTGATCAAACCATGTTAGTCTGGAAGGAATCCGAAGCTTTTCATTTTCTGTGGAAACAAAAATAGAAATCCTTTTCCCCAGTAACCTGTCCTTGGGCTTAAATTTTGAAGTCAAAGTATTTGAAAAATATATAAATTGGATTAATCCAGCAGCATTTATTTTAGCAGTTGTTGCTATTTCCTCAGCAGTTAAACAATACAAAGATAACAGAACAGTATATAGTATCCACACTCTTTTTGTGCTTTTTTATTACTCTATTTCTTTTATTTTTATTTTTTCATTTTTTTCATTTTTTGAGACAAGGTTTCTCTGTGTAACTTTTATCTGTCCTGGAATTAACTCTGTATACCCGGTTTACTTTGAAATCACAGAGATCTGCTTGCCTCTGTCTCCCGAGTGCTAGAATTAAAAGGTTTTTCTTAATCTGAATCTGTCTTTACTGTAAATCTTTATCTTTTTCTGGCCACGAGTCTTTTATCTGGTAAACAACATTGCTAATATGAAAGCCATAGCTGTATTAGCCATAGTCTATCCAAGATGGTGGCAGGTATCTTTACCACCAGAACTGAGAGCTGTGCTCACTGCCTTGGTCTACGCCGCCATCCAGCAGCATGTTGCTGGCTTGGAGATGTGGTCACTCTCATTGCCAGCTCTCTAACACACTATTAAGTTGTTGTTAGCAGAGCTCTTAAAAAAACCTTCTGGTTTTTGGCTGCTATGCTGAGTCAGGAAATCTCCCTTAAAAGAGCCACACAAGTCTCTGTCTCTAGCAAAACAGAGTCCAACCATGAAAAATGCTGGTTCCCAGAAGCCATTCTTGTCTCTGTTCTTTTGTTTCTAAACCCCCTTTTTAAGATTTTGTCAAGTTTTAAGTGGAAGTTCTTATTAGCCACATTGCCAGCACCATTTTGTTCTGAGTAGATTTTTCCTGCCGGTCTGGTCCCACTGCCCCCCCCAGCCCCAAATAACACACAGACACGCTGTATTTGATATAAAGCTGTAGGCCAGTTACTAGTTTCTTATTGGCTGGCTCTGTCTTAAGTATTAACCCATTTATATTAATCTAAGTATTTCCATATGGTCTCATCTTACTGGAAAGAGGGGCTGGTGTTCTGCTCTCTCAGTCCTCCATCTTGAATCTCCTCCCTACTTCTTCCTCTCTCCCCCAGTCTCTAGTCCTGCCTATCTTGCCTTCATATTGGCCAACAGTGATTTATTCATTAAACAATACATATTTACAGAATGACATCTCACATCATCCCACTTTTTAATTGGATTATTTGGTGTTTTTCTAACTAGCTTCTTGGGTTATTTGTATATTTTTGAAATCAGCCCTTTGTCAGAAGTGGGGTTGGTCAACATTTTTTCCATTCTGTGGGCTGCCGTTTTGTTAACTGTGTCTAGGTTCAGTTTTCTCTTCAAACCTATAATGGCTCCCTCTTTTATGTTCTCTCTCTCTCTCTGTCTCTGTCTCTCTCTCTTCTCATCTATTTCTCCCCTGACTCAATCTTCCTAGTCCCACGTGCTTTCCTCTCCTCCCCTTCTCTTTCTCCTAGCTCCCTCTTGACTCACTGCCCCCCACAATATGCTCAGGAGATCTTGTTCCTTCCCCCTTCTGTGAGGGAACTTGTATGAATCCCTTAGATTCTTCCTTGTATCCTAGTTTCTCTGGCGGTGTGAATTATAAGCTGGTGATCCTTTGCTCTATGTTTAAAATCCATATATGAACGAGTACATATCATGTTCCTCTTTTTGTGACTTGATTACCTCATTCAGGATGGTTTTTTCAAGTTCCATCCATTTGCCTGTGAATTTCAAGATTCCTTTGGTTTTTTTCCCCCCCACAGAGTAGTATTCCATTGTGTAAATGTGCCATATCATCTTTATCCATTCTTCAGTTTAGAGGCATCTTGTGTTTTTTTAACCTTTTTTATTTCTAATATTTTCATTAGCTTTTTTTCTTCTACGCTTTATTTCTTTGCCGAAATTATCTGTCTGGTCTTATATGTACTTTATCCATTAGATTCTTAAAAATTTATTACCTACACAGTCCTGTGCCTGCATATATGCCTTTCTGCCAGAAGAGGGCACCACATCTTATTGCAGATGGTTATGAGTCACCATGTGGTTACTGGGAATTGAACTCAGGACCACCTGGAAGAGCAGCCAGTGCTCTTAACCTCTGAGCCATCTGTCCAGCCCATTATACTTTAAAATATGAATCATAATTCTTTTAAATTTCAGTTTGGTAGTTCCAGCATATGTACTACTGTGTTGGACCTAGGGACTGCTTTGTAACTTGTATTTTTTTCTTACCTTTTGATACACTTCATGAACATCCTGAAAGCTGCACATAGGCAAGAATTTCTGATAAATTTTTAGTAGTCAGAAACCTCTGGTTTCTTTTCCTAGTTCTTTAATGAGGAGTTTGCTTGTTCAATGTTTTTGTTGACATGGGTGTGTGTAGGTGGGAGGCAGGGTAAGGGCACCAGAGATTTCCTGTTCCTCTAA
The DNA here is from genome assembly GCF_943737965.1 of Phodopus roborovskii. Lineage (NCBI taxonomy): Eukaryota > Metazoa > Chordata > Mammalia > Rodentia > Cricetidae > Phodopus > Phodopus roborovskii. Next base: position 133,417 of record NW_026126009.1, on the reverse strand, counting down.
TGGTACGATTTTTTTAGCGTTTATTTTTTGTTGATGAGTGTTTTGCTTGCAAATATGTGACTATCTTGTTTACCTAGTGCTTCCTTCAAACTGGAATTGCACATGGTTGTGAGCCATCATGTGGGTCCTGGGAACTGAACCTGCATCCTCTGAAGAACAGCGAGTGCTCTTAATTGCTAAGCCATCTCTCCAGCTTCCATGATAACTTAATTTGTACTATTCTTGGCTTTGGGTTGTTAATTGTGCTGCTTTCCAAACATAAGTTTTTACTGCTTTTTCCAGTTGTATTCCACTGTTAATAGGTAGGTGGTATGTCAGGTGTCATTGGTTGAGGAGGAGGTGTTCTCTGATTATCTAATTGGTCAGGTGCTAGAACCTAGGTCTTGAGTGTGTTCCTAGCAAGATTTCCTGTTCATTCTGCTTGTGTGTAAGGCTTCTTTCTCTTCCCTCCTACCTCTTACCACACTCTATTGAGTATAGTACTATCCTTCTCCTTGAGAATTTACCCCTTTATTCTGTACTCAATATTAGAGAAGGTGGTCTGGGTGAATTTTACAGTCGACTGTTTTAGTCAGGCAGCCAGACAGCCAAGTACCACCAATCTCGTAGATTTTCCCTGGTCTTCACCATGAAAGCTGGTGGAATTCCTATAGGCAAAGCTTTTTTTTAAAGAGGTAGAAACTACTCTATGAACACACAAGCTTCACACTATGGCCAATCGTAGAATTTCTGGTTTAGAATTCCTACAAGTTTATTGCCCAAACCTGTGCAGGTCCTTGATCTCTTTGGAAATGAGAGTAGTAGTTTGTCCTGCAACTTCACTTCCCTGCCAGATTGCCTTTTAGTTTGGCAAGCTTTTTCATTTTAAGACTAGGATGATGGCCTCTGAAAGCTTCACATATCTGAGCTGAAATGTGATCCTACAGTAAGTCACCTAATACAGGACATCACATATCTGGAAAGTCAGTATATATCTCTTTCTTTAAATATCTTTTACTAAACCCATTGCATTTTATGATTAGGGAGCATTGCATAATTGTTGTTTGGATTCTACCTATTTTAGGCTTTAAAAACCTCTGTACCCGTGATGATATGCTATCTGTCTGCTTTCAGAGTTTTATGTATGCTTTGTAATTATTGATTATATCTTTTAAAAACTTAGTAATTGTTTCATTAGAAATTAGAACAAAATTTAATCTATCTAGATGCAGATTTTGTTAATGACCATGTGTTTGTCACTTTCTTCCACATTGCCGAAGCAAGTCAGTTTAGCAAACATTTGTTGGTTGCACCCTGTGTTATGAATAAGATAGTATATTTGAGTCTAATACAGACAGGCCTGTCCTAGTAGCTAGAGTAAGGGGCCCTCAAGGGCAATAAAATTTCTGTGATGGGAAGGATATTGCACTTTCTAAAATGTCTATATTCTAATCTATTTTAACATTAAATCCCATTGTTAGTTGTAGGTAGAGTTCTAGTAAATATACATAGAAAATAGGGGGCTGGAGAGATGGCTCAGAGGTTAAGAGCACTGGCTGATCTTCCAGAGGTCCTGAGTTCAATACTCAGCAACCACATGGTGACTCACAACCAGCTGTAATGAGATCTAGTGGCACACATGCAAGCAGAACACTGTATACATAATAAATAAGTTTTTTTAAAAAAGGGATTAAAAAAAGAAAGAAAATATGAAGTATAGCAATTATTACTAACCAAAAAGATGAAATAATGTCTTTAAAAATTATAAAGCTAAATGGAAATTCTGGGGGTTATATGAGTTTCTATGGCTGTTAACATGTATACTTTCACATAACCACCACCTCGATCTAAGTACAGAAGGGTTCTTTTACCCTAGGAAATTCTTTTATGCTAGCTTTATTTTGGTTGTTTGAGTTAGGGTTTCTCTGTGAAGTTGTGGAGCCTGTCCTGAAACTCACTTTTTAGGCCAGGCTGTCCTCAGACTCACAGAGATCACCTGCCTCTGCCTTCTGAGTGCTGGGGTTAAAGAGTGTGCCACCACCACCCAGTTTTGTTAGTTTCTTAATCACAGAACCTTCCTACTTTAATATCTGGATGCCATTAATTTGTATCCCATCATTATAATTTTGTCATTTGAACATGTAAAATAAATGTCATTTTGTGAGTCTTGTTTTTTTTTTCCACTCAGCATATGCTTTTGAGAACTCACATCATTCAGAGTGTTATGTCAATATTTTGTTTATTTTTATTTGCTGCATAGAGTAGTCCACGGTACAAATATATCACAGTTTGTTTAGTCATTCAACATGAAAGGGCAGATAATTATTTTTGACTTTTGGTGATTATGAGTAGAACTGCTATAAAAATTCACATGCAAGTATTTGCAAGTAAATTTGTATTTTTCTAGAGTTATTCCTGGAAATGAGATTGTTAAAATTATACTATAATTCACTATAACTGCTTAACTATAATTTGAGTGATGAACTAGTGCAACCTTGAAAGAATTTAATTTCTTTGTGTCTCTTATTTGTAAAACAAATAATATCTAGGATTGTTATGTGAAATAAATAGCATAGTAAGAATAAAAGACTGAACAATATTTAGTACAATATTTACTACACATTATTATGCTTAATAGAATTGTTTCTTGTCAGAATCATTTATCTGATTAATTGAAGCAAGAGTAAGTAATTTATGGTGTTCTTGGTAGTTATGTCTTCAAAATGTGTAAGTAAATTTAAAAATTCTTCCATAGTAAATATGGATTATGAGAGATCTGTAACAGTCAGATGTTGAATAAAATGGCAAATTTTGGTGGCTTGATATGTATTCTCAACGTGGAAGAATCATATTCACCAAAAATTGAGTGTAGTCCATAATTTTATACAAGAAGCTCTGAAAATATCTCAGAATTAACTAACACTCACTAAATCATGCTGTCTATACAGGAAATCCTAGGTAAAGTATTCATTGGATACCTCCCCAGAATCTAAGCTATTTAAAAATCATTAAACTTTATTTTATAACTTTTTTGATGCTAGAGTTAAATCCAAGGCCTTAAGTGTGCTACACATGTATTCTATCACTGAGCTATATCCACAAACCCTATAATTTTTCAAAATGCTGTTGACATGGACAAAGCCCTTCTTCTCAGAGTCCTCATAGCATGAATGAAGCATCTATGATTTCTCATGTCTTACATTAAAACAAAAACATTTTTCCATGAAATATCTTCAACATTGAGGAGCATATTGAGGATGAAATTTAAAAATTTTGCATGTTCACTCAAATATCTCCTTATAATATTGTATCATTAGAATATGCAACAGAAATCACTTTCTCCCCATGACTTCTGTGTAGTATGGCCTGGCTCAGTCTGAATTGCACCAAAGATATATTATCTGTCTTGGAGAATTTTCTTCACCTGTTAACTCACCAAATGATGGCTATAATTCAGTATATGGAACAAGGAATGTAAATGTTCTTTTTTCTTGTTAGTTCAGTTTTGTAATATTTTCAACTGCAAATACTTCTTTCCTGCTTTGGATTTCAGGAGAACTACTAGGTGAAGCAAGTCTCAAATAGTTCTTCACAGATGTCACCTCTGATATCTCACCTCCTTTGCATTAACAGTACTCCAACTCCATTTTCATATTCATATATCCTGAACCTTTCCTCACAGCTGAAGCACCATTCTTTTGTTGCCTTGCCTATCTTGTCTGTGACAGTATCTTCCAAATACTATGTCAGGAAGACCTTCCACTACATACTGCATCAGCTTCGTTCCATGCTCTTGAGTGCCATCCTTTAATCCATGTTCAAACTTCCATTAAATTTTTTTTTTTATTCACTATGGCACCTCAATGTCAGGCTTTCTTATCTTGTAACCAAATTATATTTGTATTACTTGCAGGCATACAACTGAATTGCTATTTGCAGAGTATAGGACCCTAAAGTTTTCTACATCTTATTGCTCAAAAATGTATGGAAGTGAATTAATAACAATTAATATTAATTCTATTCAATTAATAACAAAACTGAATATATGCATGTACATTATGTACATGCAGTGCCCACAAGAGGACAGAAGAGGGCATTAAATCTCCTGAAACTGAAGTTATATGTGGTTGTGAACTGCCCCTATGATTCTGGGAACTGAATCCAGGTCCTCTGCAAGAGCCATCTCTCTAGCTCGCTCTCTCTCTCTCTCTCTCTCTCTCTCTGTCTCCCCTCTTTCTCTCTCTCGTGTGTGTGTGTGTGTGTGTGTGTGTGTGTGTGTGTGTGTGTGTGTGTGTGTTGCACACAGTTGAGACAGGGTCTTCTTATATAACTCTGGCTTTCCTGGAGCTCATTATGTAGACCAACCTGGCCTCAGACTTAGAGATTCACCTGCCTCTGCCTCCCAAGTGTTATGATTAGTGCTGTCCATTTTGTAATATTTGATTTTTTGGATATCTTTTAAATATAGATTATAATAAACATCTATATCCTATTTGTTTCACATGAAACTCAACTCCTATGTGGATATGGATGTGATAGCATGTGCCTATAATATCAGCATTCAGGAGACTGAATGTGAGTTTAAAGCCAGCTTGATCTCTTTATAGTGAGAGTGTCTCACTAATAAGAGGACAAGGGGGAGAAGGACACAGTGATAGTCACTACCTGTGTGCTGCATAGTAAGGCTTTCTTAAAGGAGGAGTTTACATCTTATAATGAGAGGTAGGGACATGCATGTTTGTATGTATATCTGTGTCATGAGTCTAAATTCAGCTAGAACTAGGATAACTAACTTAAATCTTCTACTGTTACTCTGCCTTTTCTCATTCCCCATATTGCAACTCAAAGACTAATCATTAGCTATTATATACATCAGTAGTTAGTGAATAGCTGTTGATTGTAATTTTAAAATCAACTCTGCTCAGAACTGGTCTTTATCTATTTGTAGTGATTATAACTGTGCATTTGTCAAAGCATGAAGTATACATTAAAAAAGATATATTACAATGTTTATAATTTTTAATTAAGTTATAGTTAAAAGTATTTATGCAAACATTTATTATCCATTTATTTGATTAAGTATGGCAAAATGTGTAAATAACATATAATTACATGAAATTAAATTTGGCCCTTTAAAAATAAACTTGCACACATAGTAGGTGGCAAGTAATGTCAATTCCCTTCTTTCTTGTACAGGTTTCTTTCTTTGCACACAAAAGTTTTGTGATTATTTTTTAAGGATGCTAACAAAAAACATTCTTGTCCTAGGAGATAGGTAGCTACCAGGTGACTTTTAAGATCTTATGATTATCTTTTAAAATTAATTTTATTTAAATAAAAAAGTTTTACATACCAATCCCACCTTCCTCTCCTTCCCTTCTTCCCATTCCCCCCCATCTATCCAAACCTCAGGGAGAGTGAGGCCTTCTATGGGGGGGAATCATCAAAGTCTGTCACATCATATGGGGCAGGACCTAGGCCCTCCCCATGTATCTGGGTTGAGAGAGTATCCCTCCATAGGGAATGGACTCCAAAGCCCATTTGTGCATTAGGGATAAATACTGGTTCCACCAGCCAGAGGCCCCATAGTCTGCTCAGGTCCTCCAACTGACAGCCACTTTAAGGGGGCCTGGTTTGGTCTTATGTAGGGTCAGTCTGGAGTCAGTGAGCTTCCACTTACTCAGGTCAGCTGTTTCTGTGGGTTTCCCCAGCATGGTCTTGTCCCTTTTGCTCATTATTCCTCCACATCTCTATAGCTGGATTCTAGGAGTTCAGCTCAGTTTTTAGCTGTGGATGCTTCTGCTTCCATCAGCTACTGGATGAAGGCTCTAGGATGGCATTTAATGTAGGCATCAATCTCATTATAGGGGATGGGCATTTATGGTAGCCTCTCCATTATTGCTTAGAATTTTAGTTGCGATCATCCTTGTGAATCCCTGGACATTTCCCTAGTGGCAGGTTTCTCATTAAGCCCATAATGGTTCCCTCTATCAAGGTATCTTTCCTTGCTGTCCTTCTCTGTACTTCCCCCAACTCGACCTTCCTGATCCATCATATTCTCCTACCCCTTCCTCTTCTCCTCTCCTCCTTCCTCTTTCTCCAACTTTCCTCCCCCTCCTCCGTGCTCCCAATTTACTCAGGAGAGCTTGTCCATTCCCCTCCTTGGGCGGGGGTGCTCCATGTATTTCTCTCTTAGTGTTGTGGATTGTAGGCTGATTACCCTACGCGAAAGGCACTTTAGAAATGGCTTAATATTCTTAGCCATCATGCAAATCAAAACAACTCTGAGATGCCATCTTACTCCTGTCAGAATGGCTTAAATCAAAAACACTGAAGACAATTTATGCTGGAGAGGATGTGGAGAAAGGGGAACAATTCTCCATTGCTGGTATGAATGCAAACTTGTACAGCCACTTTGGAAATCAGTATAGTGGTTCCTCAGGAAAATGGGAATTAGTCTACTTCAAGATCAAGCAATTCCACTCTTAGGCATATACACAAAGGATGCACATTCATACAACAAGGACATCTGTTCAACTATGTTCATAGCAGCATTATTTATAATAGCCAGAACCTGGAAGCAACCTAGATGCCCCTCAACTGAAGAATGGATAAAGAAGATGTGGTACATTTATACAAAGTACTCAGCGGTAAAAACAATGACATCTTGAAATTCACAGGTGAATGGATGGAACTAGAAGAAACCATCCTGAGTGAGGTAACCCAGTCACAGAAAGACATAGTATGTACTCACTCATAAGTGGATATTAGATATAGAGCATCTTATGATTACCTTAAGGTAAATGTCCATGTGTACAAGAAAGCACCCATACACATCCATACAGATGTCTAAGTATGCTATGGAACAGTAAATATACATAAGCATAGCCACATTATTCTAAAAGGTATCCCTTTAGGACCAGAATTTTTATTTTCAGACACTTAGACCCAAGTATAAAATAAACCATTCTCTCTTTATTAACAGAAATTATTTAAAGCAAAACAAAAAGATAAATGACTGACTTAATTTTCCTAAGGCTGTTTTAATACAATCATAGGGGAGTAGATTTCTAAAAATTATGCATTTATTTATTATGTGCATATGCAAATATGAAGGTGGAGGTTTCTGTCCCACCATGTCCTGCCACCCTTCAGCCCCAAATAAACACACAGACCCTATATTAATTATAAAAGTGTTGACCAATGGCTAGAGCTTCTTACTGGCTAGCTCTCTCTTAATTATTTAACCCATTTCTATTTATGTATTGCCACAAGGCTGTGTCTTACCCGTAGTCTGGCATGTTAGTTACCCCTTTAGCAGCATGACGTCTCTTGGCCCTTTCTCTGCCTCTCTCCCCATCATTCTCACCTGTCTTCCTGCCTCTACTGGCCAGTGTTTTGTTCATCAACCAATAAGAGAAACATATATACAGAAGAACATCCCCCATCACAAATACACACATATGTATACATGTGCATGCACATGCCACTATGCACACGTGGAAGTAAGAGGACAAGTTGCAGAAGTTACTACTCCCTTTCCACCATGTGGATCCTGTGAATTGAAGTCAGACTTTAAAGTAAATGCCTTTACCTGCTGAGCCATCTTGCTGGTCTGGGAGTAGATTTCCTATTTGTTTGTTTGTTTATTAATTCATTTATAATCCTGGCTGCAGTTACCCTTCCATCCTCTCCTTCTAGTATCTGTGCCTCCTTTTTCCACTCTCCAATCCACTACTCCATTTCCATTCAGGAAAGGGCAAGTCTTCCATTGATATCAACAAAACGTGCCATATGAAGTTGAAGTAAGACTAATAAGCACATCTCCATGTATTAAGGGTAGACTGCCAAAAGCCAGCAAAAAGTCAGAGATAACCCTTTTCCCACTGTTAAAACAAGCTACACAACTGTAACATATAAGCAGAGGGCTTAAGTCAGTCCCATGCAGGCTCTCTGGTTGTCAGTTCAGTCTCTGTGAGCCACTATGGGCCCATATAAGTTCATATCATTGATATAATAATTCTCTTGGTTTAGAATAATATCCAGTGAATTATTATATCAATGATATGAACTGTGACTTTGGGCAAAGAGAAGAATTAATGGCAGTGGCTTAGAAATTAAGCTTGAGGCCTCTTAAAGTAACTGACCAGCTTTAAAATGTCAAGGAGACAGAAAACAGAAATATATGTATCATAAGACAGATACATCAGTACACACAATAAGCCATATAAATAAAAATAGATTAATATACTTTATAGAATTCTCACCTACCAGGTATAGGGGCAGTTTATCTCATCAGGAATCAACATTCAACATTTTTGTTGTTGTTGTTTTGTTTTGTTTTGTTTTGTTTTTTTTTTTTTTTTGGTTTTTTGAGACAGGGTTTCTCTGTATAGCTTTAGAGCCTGTCCTGAAACTAGCTCTGTAGACCATGCTGGCTGGCCTCAAACTTGAAGATTCGCCTGCCTCTGCTTCCCAAGTGCTGGGATTAAAGGTGTAAGTTACCACAGCCCAGCAAGGAATCACCATTCTTAAGGAACCAAAGAATCTCCTGATAAAGATGGGAGATTAGTATACTTAATATACTAGTATATTAAGAAGCCCTGAGCTTAATTTTTGTATTCTATGGGCCAAATTATTTTTAGATGTTGGCATTAGTTTTGGTTTTTGTCTGACTAGACTTTCTTCTATTTACCCTTCCTGGGCAAAGCATTTGACCTACCTACTCATTGTTGCTACTACTTAGCAGTTGATTTTCTTTTTTTTTTTTTATGCATATAGAGTATTTTTTATTTAATTTTATATAACAAAGTCCAATTAAATGAAAACAAACATTTATACACAATATTTGGGAATTTGGGCGTCGTTCTTTCCAAACTACTTCCTGCTGGTAAGGGGCGCTGTCTTGGGGGATTCGAAGAAGATTCAGATATCCTAGCTGTAGTCTGTAGGGCTGTTTTGTCCAGCTGTTTTGAATGTAGGATCAGCTTGTACTCTGTTTCAGGCGGTCTGGTGTGATCAAACCACATTAGTCTGGAAGGAATCCACATCTTTTCATTTTCTGTGGAAACAAAAATAGAAATACTTTTCCCCAGTAACTTGTTCTTCAACTTAAATTTTGGAGTCAAAGCGTTTTTTTTTATTATTATTATTATTTTACATGTCGATCCCAGTTCCCTCTCCCTCCCTCCCTCCCTCCCCCCAAGCCCTCCCTCCCTCCTTCACTCCCTTTTGCCCTCTCTACCCTCTTCCATGCACTCTAAACACCCTCCCCTCCCAACCCCCTACCACAATACAATATGTAGGGGAATGCCATCCAGTTGGGGTCATGTAGATCTGACAGGTCCTGTGAAGTAGGGACTAGGGCTTCTCTCCTATCTCTAGAATAAGGCAGTTATCCCTCCATGGGGGGATATGTTTGCAAAGTCCTTTTGTGCACCAGGGATACATCCTGGCTCCACTGTCTGAGGTCTCTTAGACTGCTCAGACCTTCTGGCTGAGACCCATATTCAGGGGGGTCCGAGTCAGTCCCCTGCTGGCTTCCCAGCTATCAGTCTAGTGGCCCTTAGCTCCTCCTTGTTCAGGTAAGCTGTCTCTATGTACTTCTACCGCATGGTCTTGTCCTCTCCATCTGCTTCTGGGTTCTAGTTTGACTCAGTGTTTATGTATGGGTGATTTTCATTTTCCTCAAACCATCAACTTTAATGTCCTGTTCTAAGGATTATCATAGTCCTGTTCCTAGTTTCTTGAGGTGGGAACTTCGATTATTGATTTAACATTTCCTCTTTTCTGAGGTAAGTAATAGTACTTAAAATTCCCCTTCAGCACTGTTTTAGATTTGTCCCACTGATTTTGATATAATTTCATATTAATTCACTTAAATGGGTTTTATTTATTTGTTTTTTTGTTTGTTTGGTTTTTTTTTTTTGTTTGTTTTTTGAGACAGGGTTTCTCTGTATTGCTTTGGAGGTTGTCCTGGAACTTGCTTAGTAGACCAGGCTGGCCACTTGCAGAGAGACCCACCTGCCTCTGCCTCCCGAGTGCTGGGATTAAACTGATACCTGGTGGGTTTTTAATTTTTCTTCTTGAGGAGATGGAGACAAGGCTCCAGTGGTTAAGAGTACTTACTCTTGCAGAGTCCCCAGGTTTGGTTCCCAGCACCCACATAGTGCTTCACAGCCATCCATAACTGCAGTTCCAAGAGGATCTGAGCCCAAGTTCTTTTTTTCTTTCTTTTTGAATGGCTTTTTCCTTTTTATTGATTTATTTTTTAAATTTTTTATTTTACATATCGATCCCAGTTCCCTCTCTGTCTCTTCCTCCCTCCCTCTTTCCCTCTCTCCCACCCTCTCATGCTCCACGACCAAGCAGTCTAAGGGACCTCTGACAGTGGAACCAGGATGTATCCCTGGTGCACAAAAGGACTTTGGGGGCACATCCCCCATGGAGGGATACTCCCTTAACCTAGAGACAGGAGAGAAGGTCTAGTCCCTACTCCAAATGACTGAGCCCAAATTCTAACCTCTAAAGGCACACTTTGGTGGTGCACATACATGTAAGCAAAACACTCATGCACATAAAAAAATAAATACAAAATTTTTCCTTCAAAATTTCTTTCATAGTTATTTAAAAGAGATGGGATCTCACTGTGTGTCCCTAGCTGGCTTGGAACTCTGTAGATTTGGGTGGCTTCCAACTCACAGAGATCTACCTGCCTCTGCCTCCAGAGTTCTGGGATTAAAGGCATGAGCTACCATATTCATCTTGAATAATTTCTTAATATGTGATAGTAACTGAAAGCTTACATAGATTAAGAATTAAGAGTGTGAGCTCTAGTTCTCTTTTGCCATATAGTAGTTCTATGACCTTGTTTAAAATATAACAGCCATGTTTAGTTACAAAAAAATCCTCACTAAGGGCAAGGGAGATGACTCAGTTGTTAGATGCCTACCACATTATCATGGGGTCTGAATTTGTATTCACAGTACTCAAATAAAGCCTGTTGCTGTGGTATACATCTGTAACTCTAGCATTAAGGTGGGAAGAAAAGGAAGGAGATAGACAGATACCTGGAGTTAATTGACCAGCCAGCCAAGGTGAATCTAGAAACTCCAGTTTTAATAATAGACTTCTAATTAAAATAAAAAAAAATACTGTGGACAGTGGAGAGCACTAGAGAGATGGCCCAACAGTTAACAACACTTGCTGCTCTTTGAAAGTAGCTGAGTTTGGTACCCAGCATCCTTGTTAGGCAGTGTGCAACTGCCTATAACTCCAGCTACAAGGACTCCAGTGCTGCCTTCTAACCTCTATGGTAGGGGTTCTTGCACTCATTTGTGCAAATACACACACACACACCTAAAAGAATAAGGTGGAGATTTGTTGAAGGCATCTGACACTAACCCCTTAAATATCTACACACACATGCACGCATTCCCCACACACAAAGATCCTACTGGCTATCATATCTAAGGATAGTTAATAAACACAAAGATAAGGTTTTGACATAATCTTTACCTTCCAGAATGTAAAGTACACTTGCAGGCATGGTCAGATAATCAGATCACTATAGGGGCAAATATTAAGACAAAAGGTTAGTATTCAATCCAGTTTGGAAGTGAAAGAGAGAAGTTAATTGAGGCTTTCAACAAAATATAATGGCCACATTTTAAACAAAAAGTAGTAGAATTAGACCAAGTAAAGAAGAGAACAGAGGGAAATAAAATATTTCTGACTTTTACTTCTCTTACGTTTAAGAGAAGAAACATTAAGCCTTATCCCAATGACATAAGCAGTATGTAATATAAATGCCCTCAGGCCTTGGTATCTGGATATATTTATAGTTAAATCTAATGGTTCTTAGTTCTGCTGGCTCCTGCTGAGTGGTCAGCCTCAGAGTTTCCCTGGTTAGGTTTATGTTATCATGGATATCTTACAACTGTTCATAAATCAATGTCACTTATAGTTGTATTTCTGCTTCTGTGAAAATCATTTATATACTGTATGCTTAGGTAGATGGTAGGGGAGTGGGCAAAATCATAGGCTTCAAATGATTACCAAATTTACACTTGCTTTTTGTCACATTTCTTTTTATTCTTTTTGGATTTTAAAGATATTTGTGTGTGTTCGTTTTGGATTTTTTGTTTGTTTGTTTGTTTTTTTGAGACAGGGTTCCTCTGTATGTCTTTGGAGCCTGTCCTAGAGCTCACTCTGTAGACCAGGCTGGCTTCGAACTCACAGAGATCATAATAGAAGGAGCCATTATAGGTTTGAAGAAAACTGACTCTAGAGAAATGTCCAGAGACCTACAAGATGACCCCAACTAACAATCTGAGCAACAGTGGAAAGGCTACCTTAAATGTCCTCCCCTGATAATGAGATTGATGACTAACTTATCTACTATCATGGAGCCCTCATCTAGTAGCTGATGGAAACAGAAGCAGACACCCACAGCTAAACACTGAGCTGAATTCCTCAAGCTTATATTCTTAAGAAGCATATTAATTTTGCTTGTCCTCAAAGCAGATGTTGATAGATGCTAGTTGTGTCGTGTGTGTGTGTGTGTGTGTGTGTGTGTGTGTGTGTGTGTGTGTGTGTGTGTGTGTGTGTCGCTTAAGTTTTCTGTGTTCTTACTGATTTTCTTTCCAGTTCTATTATCAAGTCAAGAGTCAGGTCTGTAGCTATTGAAGTTTAATTTTCTTGTTTCTTCAGTTTTTGGTTGTTAGTTTTTGTAGTCTGATTACGATGTCTATCAGTTTGAATTTATTTGTGTTTATTCTGTTTGGTATTCTCTCTGCTTTTCAGCACCTTTTAACTAAATTTTCTTACAATTTTTTTTTCGGTATTACACTATGTTTCTTTGTATTGTATCCGAACACAAATGTTAGATCCTTTATTATCCCACATATTCCTGATGTTTGTTCTTTATTCCATTCTTTTCCTATCATTTCGATAGAATGATTTCTTTAAGTTTACTTTGTCTTCCATTCTGTGATACAGTTAAGTTTTATTTTTGTTATTTCATTTCCTTTCCTAAAGTTTCAGTTTGTTTATATCTTAATAATTTTTTTACTGGTGTTTATTTTAGCTTTCATTTTGTTTGAGATATGATCTCATATAATCCAGACTGGATTGGAACTCTTAATTCACCAGCCCCCACCTTCCAATTATTGGGATTATAGGCCTGTTCCACTACACTAACATTTGATGGGTTCACATTTGATGTTACTTATTTGAGGGTTTTTTTTAATAACTACTGATTTAAGGTTATTAGATCATTTCAACATTTGGACCACCTGAATCTCATAATCAGTATTATCCCCTTTTTTCCACCTCTTTTCTTCCAATTAAAATTTTTGTTCTAGGGGAAAAATCTGGTGTTTGTCTTGTCGTTAGCATCTTTCCATGTGTGTAAATTGTCATTTTTATGGTTCTTTTTGTATAACAAGTAATTTTAGATTTTTCCTTGGAAATTTTTCATAACATGTTATATGAATTTGTACCTTGTTTCACTGCAATGAAGGTGTCTTAGGGTTTCAACTTCAACTCTTTGTTTTTAAGTTTTTTTGAGACAGGGTTTCTCTGTGTATCCCTGGCTGAACTAGAACTCACTCTGTAGACCAGGCTGGCCTCAAACTCAAAAATATCTGCCTGCCTTTGCCTCCCAAGTGCTGGGATTAAAGGTGTACACCATTACCTCCTGGCCACAACACTTTTTAAAAATAAGCTTATTTGTTTATCATATATCCCAGCTACAGTTTCCCCTTCCTTCTCTTCTCCCAGTCCCTACCCTATCACCCACTCTGTTCTCACCCCTCAATCTACTCCACAATTTCTGTTTAGGAAAGTGCAGATCTCCTATGAGTATCAGCAAAGCATAGCAACTCTTATAAAGGAAAAAAAACATTTAATTGGGCTGGCTTACAGTTTGAGATGTCTAATTCATTATCATGATGTGACATGGTGATGTGTAGGCAGACATGGTGCAGGAGAAGGAGCTGAGAGTCCTACATCTTGACCCACAGGTAACAGGAAGTGGTCTGAAACACTGGTAGTGGCTTGAGTATATATGAGATCTCAGAGCCCATCTCCACAGTGACATACTTCCTCCAACAACATCACACCCAATCCAACAAAGCCACACCTCCTAATAATGCCGCTCCCTATGAGCTTATGGGGACCAGTTACATTCAAACTACCAAATAAAGCTATTCATGCATTGGTTAACCTAGTTAGATTCAGAGAAGTTCCAGTATGCTTTCTGTGGGTAGCAGTTCCAGTATCACTTCATCAGTGTCTTTATAGTACGATTGAGATCTGTCCTATGTATGCTCCCCATTAGGGTAAGAGCTACCTACTTTTCAGCAGGTGCAGATGATGGACTACAACATGAATTCCAGGTCAGCTTGGGCTACAAACCAAAAACCCACCTCACAGCTAAAAGAAATATCATATGACTCTTTGGAGACATTGAGGGTTCCACCACGTGAACGAAATTTTCCTCTCCTTTGGAGTTTTAGCTCCTATAGTCTCCCTAAGTCAGTCACTCTCATTTTTGTCATAGCCCCCACTATGGGATTTTCCAGGCATGCGGGGGGGGGGGAAAAGGAGAAAAAACTCAGGGGATTTCCTTTCATTTTCTCTAAGTGTTAGAAGTTCCCTTTTAAAACAAAACTTGAACCATAACACATGTTTTTGGGTTGATTGCTCCACTTCAGAGTAGTTACATCTCTGAAGTACTTGGTTTCAGAGTGTTTTGTGTAATTGAGTAGGCAAAATTTGTTAAAACTTCTGTTTGTTTTTTGAGACAAGGTCTCACTGTATAGCTTAAACACATATTTTTGTTTTTTAATAGGAGAAATTATCAAATAAATAACTACCTTTTTATTTTCTTAATATGGTAAAAATCATTGAAGGAAGGAAGTCATAAATACACCAAAATGCATCAGTAATACATGCATTTGTTTTGCCATGCTGTCACTATATTTATAATGGAACATACATGCTTTAAAAACCACAGTGAGCTTTCTAGTCACTGGGTTCTAGACATGCAAAGATTGTTCAATTCATAGACTTCTGGGCATGTATAAACTATGTACAGAAAAAAAAAAACTTGGTGGATTAAAAGCTATGATATCTTTCACAAAGAAGAATCTCAGATATAGGATATTGCCTCATTAATTTAAAACAATTGAAATCCATTGTCTTCTTGCTTGGGAGCAAGTTAGCAGCATGACCCTATTAGCGTTGTACTTCACTGGCCCTTTCTACAACACTACTGGTCAGTGGTACTTCTTTTCTATTAGTAAAATTTTAAATTTTTTCTTTAGACAGTAGCCAAAATAACTAGTTCAAAAGAAAGCTTACTCATATTTTTACATTACAAAGGAATGTTCTTCATTCCTCTTAGTTGCCAAAGAGAAAATAATTTTTGTTCAAATCATTTTTTTTTCTGCTTCCCAATTCCCTTTCTCTCACCTGCGGTCTTTTTAGACTGAAACATTCTTGGTTCTTTCAACAGTGGTTTTGAAGGATTTTAATGTAGTGAAAATTTTTGAAGAAGAATGGTATGAACATTCATCCTCTCTAATAAATTATCAGTAATTAATATTTTGTCATTTTCTTTTCTTTTTTTTTAATCAAATGATGTCAGTGTTTTATTCAGACATTGCTACTCGTTTTTTTTTTTAAGCATATAGAGTATTTTTTATTTAATTTTATATAACAAAGTCCAATTAAATGAAAACAAACATTTATACACAATATTTGGGAATTTGGGCGTCGTTCTTTCCAAACTACTTCCTGCTGGTAAGGGGCGCTGTCTTGGGGGATTCGAAGAAGATTCAGATATCCTAGCTGTAGTCTGTAGGGCTGTTTTGTCCAGCTGTTTGGAATGTAGGATCAGCTTGTACTCTGTTTCAGGCGGTCTGGTGTGATCAAACCACATTAGTCTGGAAGGAATCCACATCTTTTCATTTTCTGTGGAAACAAAAATAGAAATACTTTTCCCCAGTAACTTGTTCTTCAACTTAAATTTTGGAGTCAAAGCGGTTTTTTTTTGTTTTTTTGTTTTTTTTTTATTTTACATGTCGATCCCAGTTCCCTCTCCCTCCCTCCCTCCCTCCCCCCGTCATTTTATTTTCTTAACTAAAATTAAAACATATAGTTACTTTCCTTTTGATTACTTCTGGTGTTCTTATTCCCTTCTCAATTTATTTGTGTGTATAGAAACATATATATTTGTTTCAAATAGGCATTTTCATTTATATAAATAATGGTATTATGAATGAGTATTTTCTACATAGCAAAGCATGTTGCTTAGCTCTCTTTTCATGTGTCTATTAATGTTTCCATAGTACATATTGTACTGATTATTATACACACAGAGGGAGTGGCAGGAAGAGTGCTAGTGAGGAAGCATATATGCTATTTACACATGTGCTATTTACACATACATAAGCATGAGCTTTGCCACATTGCATTTTCCTAGTGATGGAGGTGGAGCCTCTAATAGCTTGGGTAAAAAATACTTGTAATAACACTCTTTATCCAATACATTATTTTAAAATTTAATTTAGAATTTATTTCATTTTACATGTCAGTGTTTTGCTTGCATGAATATATATACACATATGTGTATATATAGTGTATATATATGAGTTTATATATATATATGTATATATATATATATATATAGAGAGAGAGAGAGAGAGAGAGAGAGTATCATATGTGTGCTTGGTTTTGTGAAGATCAAAAGATCAAATCCCCTGGTATTAAGAGTTAAGGATGATTGTGAACCACCATTTGGTTTGTAGAATTTAACCTGGATTCCCTGTAAGAGCAATTAGTGTTCTTTATCACTGAGTCCTTTCTTCCCTTTCTTCAACCCCCACATTTCCAACTCACTTGAAACATGTAGCATAAGGCTTTGGTTATATTATACCACTTGGATTTTAGGCTTCTTTTTTTTATATTTTTTTTTATTTGAATTTGCAACAAGCTTGTTTAACATGTCAATGACAATTCCCTCATCCTGCCCTCCTCCCATTCCCCTACCAACCCCCATCCCATCCCCTTTCTGCTCCCCAGGGATGGTGAGGCCTTCCATGGGGGATCTTCAAAGTCTGTCATATATTTTGGAGCAGGGCCTAGGCCCTCCTCCATGTGTCTATGTAGAATGGGCTCCAAAGTCCATTTGTACACTAGGGATAAATACTGATCCACTACCAGACGCCCCATAGACTGCCCAGTCCTTCTCCTTTTATTCTGTATGTTTAGTGTTTTGATAATTATGTGGTGAGGAGACTTTCTTTTGTGGGCCACTCTATTTTGTGTTCTGTAAAGTTCTTGTACTTCCATTGGCATGCCTTTCTTTGGGTTAGGAAAGTTTTCTTCTATGATTTTTTTGAATATATTTTTTGCACCTTTGAGTTGGGTTTCTTCATTTTCTATCCATATTATTCTTAGGTTTGGCCTTTTCACGGTGTCCCATGTTTCCTGGATATTTTGTGTTAGGAATTTGTTGGACTTAAGATTTTCTTTGATTGATGATTCTATTTTCCCTAGTGTATGTTCAATGTCCAAGATTCTCTCTTCCATCTTTTGTATTCTGTTGTATTCTGCTTGCATCTGTAGTTCCTGATTATTTACCCAGCTTTTCTATTTCTAGCATTCCCTCAGACTGTGTTTTTTTCATTGTCTCTGTTTCAGCTTTCAAACCTTGCACTGTTTGAATTGTTTCTTGCAATTTTTGTTTGGTCTTTTCTTCCATTTCTTTAAAGGAATTCTCATTTCCTTTTTAAGGGTATCTGTCATCTTCATGAAGTTGTTTTTAGGGTCATTCTGTTTTGCTTCATCTGTGTTGGGATGTTCAGGTCTTGCTGGTGTGGAGTCCCTAGACTCTGGGGGCATCATATTGATCTTTCTGTTGTTGACTGAGTTGTACTGTCGTCTACCCACTCCTTCTTCCAGAGTGGGGTCTCTCCCTCTCCTGGTAGGTATGGGGCCAAGGTTCTCTTCTGGTGGGTGCAAGAAGGTCCAATACTTAGATGGCTCTCCTCTTCCAGTGGGTGGAGGTGGGACTAGGGCACTGGCAGACTCTGGCTGGGCTAGTCCGTTGGGATGGGTTCCCCTATGTGTGCACAGTCCCCAGTCCTCATGAGGCTGAGCAAGGCACGGGAAGGCCAGCTCCTTCTGTGGGTAGAGGTGGGACTGTGACGCTGGCAGATTCTGGACAGGCCAGTCCGCTTGGATGGGCTCCCACTGTGCATGTGCAGTCTCCAGGCCTCAGGAGTCTCCAGACGGATTTTAGGTTTCTTAACTCGTAGTTAATGTGTAGACCTACTTAATTGTTGTTAACTTCTTTAAGTATCCCAGAGTCTGAATAGATTTTATTCTATCTAGCCATTTTCCTGTTGACAGAAGCCTAAGCAGTTACTGAATTTGCTTTTTTTTTTTTTTTTTTTTTTTTGTTTGCTTGTTTTTTTTTGTTTTGTTTTATTTTGGTTTTCTTATTTTACATATTGATCCCAATTCCCTCTTCATCCCTCCATCCCATGCTCCCCACCACCACCACCACCCTCCCATCCCATTCTCACCAACACTCCACAGGGAGGGTAATGCCTTCCTGGAGGGATCAACAAAATATGTCTAGTCATTTGGAGTAGAGACTAGGCCCTTCCTCCTGTCTCTCTAGATTAAGGGAGTATCCCTCTATGGGGAATATGCTCCCAAAGTCCATTTGTGCACCAGGGATACATCCTGGTTCCACTGTCAGAGGTCCCTTAGACTGCCCAGGCCTTCTAACTGAGACCCATGTTCAGGGGGTCTGAGTCAGTCCCATGCTGGATTCCCAGCTATCAGTCTGGGGGCGCATTAGCTCCTCCTTTTTCAGGTAAGCTGTCTCTATGTGTTTCTGCAATATGGTCTAGTTCTCCCTCTCTGCATCTGGATTCCAGTTAGCTCAGTGTTTAGCTGTGGGTGTCTGTTTCTGTTTCCATCAGCTATTAGATGAGTGCTCCTAGATGGCAGATAAATTAGTCAACAATCTCATTATCAGGGAAGGGCATTTATTGTAGCCTTTCCAATGTTGCTCAGATTGTTATTTGGGGTCAGTCTTATAGGTCTCTGAACATTTCTCTAGAGTCAGTTTTCACACACACACACACACACACACACACACACACACACACACACACGCGCGCGCGCACACACACACACACGCACATACATTTGGGGAAAGAGGCGGTTACTCAGATTCCATTCAAATGGACTGAAAGTAGGTTCTCATTAATCTTTCATTCATACTGAGCACTCATTACATAATGAGTGCTGTATCAGGGAGTTATCATGTGAATGACCCAGATGCTTCTTACTTTCTTAAAAGTATAGGGATGTTAAAAATGGACTCTAATGTGCTCATAGTTATTTTATTTAAAAAAAAAAATTAGTTCTGAAAAGCAAGTGACAGGTTCTAAAGTAGGTGAGAGAAGACTGCCCTGAGGATATGTAGATTGAATTGAAACCCAATGTAATCTATTCAGTAAGGTAGAATCATGATGAGCAGTCCAGAGTAAGATGGTAGGATAGTACATACAAAGCCATGAGAGAAGAAAATAACATGCTGCAGGCACTGAAAAGAGACATCAGTCATTGGATCACAGAGACTGAAGGGACACAGGTAGGGTTAAAAAGAAAAGTTGGCACCACCTCTGACGGCTTTATAGTTCTGAAAGAGGATTGGAAGCCATACAAAGTTTAATCAAGGGATACAAGTGATTAATAGCCACAGTCTATGTGAATAGCTCACTTCCAAAGATAAAGCTTTGTTTGGTTAACTAGCCAAGTTTACACACTTGAAATTTAAATCTAGGCACCATGCAATATCTGTTATTAGTCCAAACCTGGCTCTGGTTCTGGCTTTGCCTCTCCCAGGAAGCAGTTCTTGTTGTCTTTTCTTGCTATCAGGAAGGGGAATGCACATTTTTCTCTCTTTCCTTTCCTCGACCCTAAGGCCCAGGGGCATATGTAGCTCAGGGTGGCCTGGAACTCACTATGTAGCTCTGACTTGCCTTGAACTTAAGAGTAATCCCTCTGCCCCCTAACTGCAGGGATTTGAGACATTGCTACACAATGCTTGGGGAGCATAGGTGATTCTCCCATCTTGTTCCTTTAGTCTCCTGATCAGAGTACTGTTAGTTTTATTTACCTCTTTTGAAGTCTGAGAAAGACATCTGGGTATCTAGCTATGTTAATCACTGGCACCTTTGCAAAAGAAAAAAAAGTGTTATCATAGTAAGCTTTATTTTCAGAGAACATGTTTACAGGGTTGATCCTGGACTTTCCTCTGGGAACTTGATTTTCAGGAAGGTTCTGCCATTCATTCCTAGAATTAATGAAGGTAGCTTATTGTACTTGAACTGTGTTGGTACTGGCATGTGGTTTATGCTGAATGCCTGCCTGTTTTCTTTCTTGGAGTCTGGAATTTTGGTATATGCCAGTAAGAGGGCAACTGTATTATTACCCCAGTGCAAAATGTGGGCACTGAATTTGTAGTGAGATTTACTACCTTAAAAAAGAAACAATTGGGTTCTTGTTAGTTTTGTTTTTGACAGAATATGCTATATTTCACAAGCTTGCCTAAAAATCTGCATAACCCAATTTGGCCTTGAAGTCACAGTACTCCTGTCTCCACTTTCCAAGTGCTAGGATCAAAGGTGTGGACTGCCATGTACAGCTCGTTGAATTTTTTTCTGAGATAGGTTCTCACTATGTAGCCCTGGCTGGCAAAAAAATCTTTATGCAGACCAGGCTGGTCTCAAACTCAGAGATCCATTTACCTCTGTTCCAAGTGCTGGAATTAAAGCATGAATTATCACATCTGGCTCAAATATTTTTAAAGAAGAAAATAAGCCTGATGAAGAGCCAGAGCAGAGAAAGGGGCTCTCTGGTGATGACACTGGCTCATTCTCTGAACATTCCGTGTTGGCCATAAACTTGGCATACTCTGTTCTACTATACCACTCTTAGAAAGTGGTTGTGAGCACCAGTAAGCTATTAAAGGGTTACACCAACTGTTATAATTAGATCTGCAGTTTGGAAAGAATAAATGCCCATGAACTAGGGGAGTTTGTTTTATCATATTAAGACCTAAAACAAAGCTACTATAATAAAATGGTTTGCTAATAGATTATGGATTAGAAATTTGGTCTAACATCCAAGCTTCCCAAATTCTAACCCATGTTCCTTCAAATCTTTATTGAGTTTTCTCTGGGCCATTTGAGAAGGAATATGTGAGATAACTTGTCTTTACTTCTAAGCTAGTACCTGCAAATACAAGCATCATCAATACTGTCTACAGTGAAACACTGGATTTGTTTTTTGGTAGTTGTGATGTTATCAACTGTCAAAGTCTGTTGGCGTCTGAAACTAAAACATAGAAAAGCACTAAATAAACAAAAAATGTCCTGATGTTTAAAATCACTACATATGTGATAGTTTGAGCAATTTTAATTTTTATTTAAATTGATAAAAGTGAAATATTTTTGTTTGTACAATTTGACACAATTGTTTCATCTTACTTTATGTATCAAAGGTGATACTTCCTAAGGGAGAACATAATTATACTGAAATAATCTTGTGGAAATAGAGAAAAACTACATAAAACACACTGGATGAAAGATCTTATTAAAACTCCAAATGACTTGACAGATTTTGATGATCTCTCTTGTAAGGCATCACCCTCCCTGTGGAGTGTATGTGGGGGGGGAATAGGATGGAAGGAAGGTTGGGGGGTATGGGAGAGAGGGAGGGGAAACTGGGATAAATATGTAAAATAAGAACTAGAAAAAAAGAATATTTAATGGATACAGAGGGAACAAAGGTGAGGTGGTAAAGTTTTGCGGCCTCTGTTTTACATTTCTAACAGAAACCTTAAAAGCACAGGATCTTCTGACCACTGAAGCTGAAAACATGTTTTTCTTGAAGTAACATTCACCGTGAAGACAATTACATTTATATTTGTCTTGGGTAACTAAAATTTTCTTTGCAGAAATTTCTTAAAATTTCAATTCAGAAAATTTAGCAGTTCAAAACCCCATGAACATACAAAAGCATTACATTGATTACATGTTTGTATAGTGGATGATCTGCGAAATAATGTCTCAAAAGGATTAAAATTGGATCTCTATTCTGAGCATGTGGCTGTGATCTGGGAGTGTGGTAGTTAGTTGAAGCACCTGTGACTCCTCATTATTCTGGCCATATATGCAGGGCTAGATAATGGTGTCCATGAAGGTTCCCCTCATTCTCAAGAGACCCAGAGATGACAGCTCCCTGTATACAACTCCAAGGCAAGGCAAGCAAAAAAACAAAAAAACACAAACAAAAACAAGAAAACATACACAAAATAAAAAATAACAACAACAAAAACTCTAGACTGTCTGGCTCACATAAACCCCAACTTCCACTAAGCACAGAATGATAGAGTACTTTTTTGAACTAAAAAGTATGCTTTTCAGAAAGTCTTTTGTGTATTTTTTGTCCTCAAAAGTTCATAGGAATGTACGTTCTCTAGAGTAAGTATGGATTTTGGAGATGAAAGAAGAAAACCAAAGGAAAGAAACATTTCTTTGCTTGTTTTTTTATATGTGAACAAAATCCTAAAATATATTCAACCAAGTGAAATTGCTAAATTGCTGATACTTAAAACATTTTGATTTATAGCAATATCAATTCTTATATTTCATCATAACAGTGTTTTGAGAATATTCTAAATTTGTTATTGTGTTAGTTTTAGTTTCACCCAAAAGGGGAAATTTCTCATAAATTCTTTTTCAGTTTTTTTTTTCTTGTATAGCCCAGGCTGACCTCAAACTTGTGAACCTATTAGCCTCCCAAATTGTGGGATTACCAGCTACTGTGCTACACTGGCTAGTTTTATGTCAACTCGACAAAAGCTAGAGTCATTTGGGAAGAAGTAACCTCAGATGAAGAAAATGCACCCACCAGATTGTCCTGTGGGCAAGCCTGTGGTACATTTTATTAATTAATGATTGATGTAGGGCTCAGCATATTATTGGTGATACTAACACTATGCTTGTGATCCTAGAGTGTATAACAAAGCAGGTTGAGAATGTCTTGAGGAAAGCAAGACAGTAAGCATCATTTTTCCATGGTCTCCACATCAAATCTTGCCTCTTTGTTTTTTCCTTGAGACCCTGCCCTGACTTCTGTTACTGATGTTTCCTGAAAGTGTAAGCTGAAATAGACTATTCCATCAACAAGTAGCAATAGAAAAGTAACCAAGAAACACACCTAGCTCTAGAATATTATTCTTTGAAATAATTTGTTATATGTCCATGTCTTATCAAAGTAGTAGTTACTCTTAACTTAGGTATTCTTTGGGGGAGAATTTTTAAAGCCCAGAACCCTGCTTTCTAAAATGTAGTGCCATCCATCATATTTTATACAAATGCAATCCATCATCCTGGTAGAATGGAGTATTGCTGGAACTTTTTGTTTATTTCTGTTCAATATTTGAGACATCAATCTTTCTTAGGCATGACTGCAAAGCATTCCATAGCATTCCATAAATTCATCCTTTAAGTGTGTGTTAGAAATTAGCTATTTACTCTACCATTCAGAAAGTTTTTGGAACTCTACTTTCTGAAATTACTTTCAAAGCCACTAAACTACCAAAGGAATTAATGATTTATCTTATTTAGTAAATATCAAAGTCACTTACAGTGTTGGGCACTATATGTGGCAGAAATAGAGATGATATGGACTTAAAGGGTGCTCTAGAAGAGGAATGTGCGCAAATGCATCCATTCAAGAAAGAAGGCTTCAATGGTTAAGAGCTCCTGCCTTGCAGAGGACCTGGGTTCTATTTCCAGGATCCACATGGTGGCTCACAACCATTTGTAACTCCCAATTTCAGGGAACCCAACACCCTCCTCTGGCTCCAGTAAGCACCAGTCACTCATATGGTACACACTCACATGTGCAGGCAAACACTCATACACATGAAATTAAAGTAATTTTTTAAAAAGAAAGCACCATAACATGCAAGTGGGGCACAGTGAAGGACTTAATGTCACAGAAGAGGAGACTGTATAAGGAAAGTGAGATGAAAAACTAGCTCTGACCACATTATGAAGTGATTAAGATGTGTTGGCTAGAAGTTTAATGTTTGCATTGTAAGTTACAGTTTTTGGTTTTGTTTTGGTTTTGTTTAAGGTTTTGTTTTGCTTGCTTGCTTGTTTTGTGTATGTGTGTGATCATTTGAAATTTTAGCCTCATAGCTAATGACAGTTGAGTCATTCAATTGAAATGTGTTTTCTTGCCTTGTTTTTAATTAAAACTGTTTTCACACACCTCAATGGCATCTTCGCTTTGAATATACTGCGAATAACATTTGATTGCTTTCAAAATGTAAAGTCATTCTCTATTGACCTTTATTTGAAGAAACACCATGC
The DNA here is from genome assembly GCF_943737965.1 of Phodopus roborovskii. NCBI lineage: Eukaryota > Metazoa > Chordata > Mammalia > Rodentia > Cricetidae > Phodopus > Phodopus roborovskii. The sequence continues at coordinate 108,962 of NW_026126009.1, read as the reverse complement.
CAAAGGAACAGAAAGCAAATCCAAAAAAAAAAACAACAACAACAACAACAAAAAAAAAACTGTTCTGTGTGTATTTAGAGAGAATATATTGCTGTAATAAACATTTGCTACTCTAGAGGCTTTCTCAGAAACCTGCTTGTAATTGGATGTATGACTTTTGGTATATTTGTTTTGAAAGCAAAAATATTTCATAGTTACATGTGTATAATTAATTAATCTTTTGAGTTGGTATCTGCCTTGTCTTTACTGAAGTGGATTAAAGGGTAATACTGATAGAAATAAGAAGGTGATTATAACTAAAAAAAGGATTCTAATATCAATGCTGAGTTCCCATGAAGGAGTTTAAATGATATTATCTCTGATGTTCTACTTAACTGCTAGTTGCAGGTGTCATTATTGCTGGTCTGGGGAAATATCTTATGACTGCCTTGGCATTAGATAGGATGAGAAAATTTAACATTTTGTATTTGTGTGGCTACTCTTAAGGCTTATTCTTTGATCAAGTGTTTAACCATTTAATGATCATAGCATTAGTTATGTCATCTTCTTTATTGGATCCTAGTAGCAGTATCTCTTTTGTAAGTTTAGTTTGTATCTAAATTAACTCAATAATAGTAGGCATAGGTAATCATTAATAACTGCTTTTTAAGTTCAACCAGTTAACTCTGTCGTATTACTAATTAGAAGAGTAGTTGGCACCTGTGGGTCCATTAAGTAGTTTGGATTCAGTTGAGCAATTAGGCTGTTTTCAACTAATCCCCATTATGCCTATGATCAACTACAGTAAAGCAGGGAGCTGTTTCTAAGGTTGGTTGTCTGACAACTGGGACTAATATAAAGGATAGGAACTCTAGGCTACATGCCATTCATTCATCTAACAGCAACAACCCCTGGCTTGTTTATAGTGTCTAGGAAGGTTTGTATCACCATATACTTGAACTATAGGGATTATAAAAAAGGACTTTCAACTCAAATACATTTACTGGGATGTCTTGATATGGTCCGTCTCACTTCAGTCTGAACACAGCTTCAGATTGTGGAGTTTGGGGTTTGATTAAAAAAATTTAACTTTATTCCTCAGATTAAATAGAGACTTATTGGCTATCTTTTGTGTGTGTGTGTGTGTGTGTGTGACAGAATACTGTGAGGTCTTTCCTACTTTAGATTCCTGTACTTGCTTATGCCTCTGTTTTCTTTGTGTTTTCCATATTTGGTTTTTGTTTTGTTTTGTTTTGTTTTATGCTGGAAAAATTAAATGTTGCCACTTGAAAAGCAATCCAAACTGGTATGTACAATTTTTTGTCTTTTAAAATAAAGTATCAATGATTTTCCTCTTTAAAAAATTAAGAATGAGAAGCAACAGTTCTTCTTGAAGCCTAGGCTTAGAACTTATACTATATCTCTGATATATTATGTTTTTAACCAAGTCAGAAAGCAATCTAGAGTCAAAGTGCTGTAAAGTCACCTTAAAAAGACAAATAAAAGGTAGAGCTGCACATGGTAACATACTATGATCATGGCACTTCTGAGGTTGAGGCAGGATGATCAGGAATTTAAGGCCAGATTTGGCTATATGAGACCCTGTCTCACCCCTCCTCCAAAAAATAAGAAGAAATGGCAAAGAACTGAGGTTATTTTATTTTCTAGGTTTATTCTTGTTTTGAAGCAGGATCTCCCTATGTAGCCAGTTGGCTTTAATTTCTGATCAGCTGCCCGAGTACTGGCATTATAGATGTATGCTACCATACATAGATCTCTCTAGATTCTTAAAAGGTTATTTCTATGATACCTTTCTATTTTTATTTTTTAATATGATTATTTCTAGTTGCATTCGTTTTCCTGTTAATAAAGTAACAGTGATTTTCATGAGCCTTTGTGTGTGTGTGTGTGTGTGTGTGTGTGTGTGTGTGTGTGTGTGTGTGTGTGTGTGTACACGTATACATACCACAGCATTGCACTTGTAGAGGTCAGAGGACAACTTGTGGTACTCAGTTCTCTCCTTCCACTTCTATATGGACCCCAAAGATCAAACTCAGGTTGTTAGGCTTAGCAGCAAATGTTTTTGTTTTACTTTGTTTTTTGTTTTTTGTTTTTGTTTTTTTTTTTTCCATGCAAAATCTATCACTGGCACTCTCCTTTTCTATATCTTATGAGGTTTCAAAAATTAAGTAGTTTTTTTTTAAATGAAAGGTAGTTTGAGCATATAAAGCATTGGAAGTAGGAACACAGAGGCCTAGCATTGTTTGACATAAAATTGTTGACAGAGTATGGGACAGGATTAAACTAGAAATAGATGGAGCTTAATTGTAGAGGGTCATGTTGGCCTTCACTGGGATATTAGTGAAGGCCTTAGAAACAAAAGGCACCTATTAAAGTCTTAGAACAAAGTAACAGGGCTTAATTTATATTTTAGACAAGTCTCTAAAACAGTCGGGAGGGGCTAAATGTGAAGACATTAGACTCTGAGACAGTTCAGAAGCTACTGTCATTCTAAGTTGGAGGGACTGTCCTAAACTTAAAAAATTGTTTCTGAGATGGAAAAGGGATGTTGATTTAGAAGAATATTTTAGCAGTTGATGTGCTAAGATTTAATGATTGATAAGATGTTACAGAGTGAGGTAAAGAAAAAGCATAAAGACGTTTCTCTAGATTTCATAACTAAAGTAGGATATTACTGAGGCTGCAGGAAAAGAGAGATAGTAGAGAAGATAGTCACATCAGTGTTCATTTTCTACATTGATATATTTGGTTGGAAGGACTTTTTTCTGGTTTTATTTTTTTAATTTCCCAATGTATACATATATATGAAAATTTCATTATGATATTTTCATGTGTGCTTTTCTACTTTTTACCCTTCTTTTTTCTCACTGTCCTTCCCTTCTCCCAAATCTCAAACTCTATAAAATGCTCCAGAGTTGTGGAGGGAAGGAGCTGTTTCTGAAGCCTCAAGAATGTAAGGCACTTCAGGAAACAATCATCATGTATGAAATAAAGGAAGTATTTTAGATGATAATATAGGAAGCCAGAACAAAGCTTTTAGAAGCCAAAGGAGTTGTTTTGAGAAGGATGTAACACAAAGACAAGGGTTGGGAAACATGCAGATAGGTGACCTGTTTGTAAATGAAAAGGAGAAGACAGGCTGTAGACTATTTTTCAAACATTTTCAAGTGAAGGGAAAGAAATCAATTGAAAATTACTTAGAGAAAAATTAATTAGGGTCAAAAAATAGTTGGGTATAAAGGTAGACAGATTTCTTAACAGATACAAATATTTGTATTAGTTACTTTATTAATGACTAACATCATAGTGGAGAATATATGGTGGCAATATCAGCTGTTGGCTGTAACAGCAGGAGCATAAAATAATGGATCATATTGCAGTCTGGAAAAAGAAATAAATCCTAGTACTTGCTTACCTTTTTTGTTCATTCTAGAACACCAGCTTATGGTATGTTGTGACTCATTTCAAGGTTTTTTTTTTTTTCCATTTTTACCTCCATGGACACCAGGCATGCACGTGGTGTGATACATACATGCAGGAAAAACATTCATACATACAAAATAATCTTTAAAATTTATTAAATTTATTAAAAGGTTACATCTTTGAAGCAGCTTTGCAATATGTAGAACACAATACTAGCTTAAAATATATATAGAAAGAAAGGTTGTGTGCATTTGTATTGGTCATTTCTTGAAAAAGTAAGCATTCAAATACCAGAAAATTCAGCAATTATACTCCTAGGCACTTATCCCAGATAAATGAAAACTTATGTTCACCCAAGTATTTAGGGCAGTTTTATTCATCATAGCTTAAAACTGGAAACAACTGAGATGGTTTTCAACAAATAAATGTGGCAAATTTGGTAATTGAAAGGAACAAATCCCTGATAGTGTAATAAAAAAAAAAAAAAAAAAAAAAACAAGTGAAAAAACAGGCTTGTTATCGTAGTGTGCTACCATTATCAGAACATTCAAAGGCAAGGGAAGAGAATTATCATATATAAGAACTGTCTAATACAGATAAATCTATACAGAAGCATGAAGTAGATTGGGGTAAGGATGGGGGCTAGAACTGTAAATGATACAGAGCTCCATTGTGGGGAGATAGAAAAGTTACAAAATATGTTGATGGTTTCACAAATGTGTAAATATGCTGTACTCTATGGCATTGTACACTTAAAACATAAATCGGAGGCATGCTAAGTCAATAAAGCTAAGATAACTTAAAATTGCCAAAACATTTCACCAATGAAACCCGTTTTGGTTGTGTCAATAATAGCAACAGAAAAAAATTAAATTAGTATGAAGTTGGGATAGTATTGTGTTAGAATACCTGAAATTGCTATTTGATAGGACTGGAGAAATGGCTCAGCAATTAAGAGCACTCTTAAAGAGGACCTGGGCTCAGTTCCCAGCAATCATATGGCAGTTCATAACTGCTTATAACTCCTGTGCCAAGAGATTGACACCCTTTTCTGGCCTCCACAGTCTCTTGCATGCATATGATGCACATAAACCCATGCAGACACAGACACACAAAAATAATAGATAAATCTTTTTTAATGGCTACTTGAAGCCAGATGTAGCACACTCCTTTAATCCAGTACTCCACGTGGATCTTTGTGAGTTCTAGCTCAGCCTTATTCAACATAGAAACTTACAGACCAGCTGTGGTTATATAATGAGGCCCTTATCTTTAAAAAGTTGCTATTTGATTTAATTTGGCTTTAATTTCACATAAAAATACTAAATCAATTTTGACTTTGTATGAGGATAGAATTTTCAACAATTTCTAAAATGGTTCTAAACATACTTGTGCCATTTACTAATATATCTGTGTGAAGTGACACTCTCAGCACTGACAGAAAATCAAAGTATCAATGGGGTGGCTCAGCCGTGTTAAGAGTGCTTGGTCCTTTATAAGACTAGCAACCATGTGGTTCACAACTACCTATAATTTCAGCTCCAGAAAATGCAATACATCTTCTGGCATGTGCATGTGGCATGTTCTCTCTCTCATGCACAAACAGACAAATAAAAATACATTTGTAAAATAATCAGGTTTGGAAAATGTTGAAGATTCTCCATGTGTGATGTATCAAATAGTCAGCTGAGATTCCATTCTTCATGTAAAAATCATCTCATTGGTTTGCAAATTTAATCTTTAATAAATAGTAAAATTCATATGTGTATACCAAAGAATTGACTTTAAGTTTCCTATTATAGATGTTATCAACAAATGTTTGATTTGTTTACCTGAAATTGTGTAAAAGTTTCTCAGGAAAGGGGATTTTCAATGGAAAAAAGAAGAAGAAGAAGAAGAAGCCCTGTTCTAACGATCCTCTGTCAGTTATATAGCTGGAAAACATTTTTGTAGACTATCTCTTTACCTTGATGTTTCTTTTGCTTTTTAATTCCATGCAGTCTTGTTGGCCTCTTAGTTTATTTCTAAATATTTCATGCATTTTATCCCTAGTGTGTATTCTATCTTGATTTAAAATTTGTATTACAAGTTAGACTTTGGTTGAGGTTTTCACTCTAGCACTGTTCCAACACTGTTTTTTTTTTATTATTATTATTCATTTTACATACCAACCACAGTTTTCCCTCCCTCCCCTCCCACTACTTCCCCCAAACCTACCCCCACCGACTCCTCTGTTGGCAGAAGTTTCTGTCCTGAACTTCCTGCAGCTGTTTAGTCACAAATAAACACACAGAGGCTTATATTAATTATAAACTGTTTGGCCTATGGCTCAGGCTTCTTCTTGGCTAGCTCTTTCTTAATTATTAAGTCATTTCTATTAGTCTGTGTATCTCTATGTGGTCTTGGCTTACCAGAGAATGCTCAGGCATGTTCCCGGTAACTACATGGCCCTTTGTCTTTTCCCTGCTTCTTTGTTCGGAATTTCTGCCTAGGTAAATCCTGCCTGTCCATTGGCTGAAACAACTTTATTCATCATCCAATAAAAGCAACACATATTTGCAGCATTCAGAAGGCCTCCCACATCACTCCTCAGAAAGGGGTAAATCCTACCATGGGGAATCAACAAAGCCTAGCACATTCAGTTGAGGCAGGACCAAGACCCTACCCCACCCGTGCAACAAGGCTGAGCAAGGCATCCCACCATATGGAATGGGCTTCATAAACCTAGCTAATGAACTAGGGATAGATCTTGGTCCCACTGCCAGGGGTCCCACAAACAGACCGGAGTACAAAACTCTTGCTCACATGCAGAGAGGGCCTGGTTGGGTCCCATGCAGGTTCCCCAGCTCTCAGTCTAGAGTCCATTAGTTCCCACAAGTTTAGCAATGCTATTTGTTTACTTTTATCAAAATAGATTGGGCATATTTTGTGGAAGTTTTAAAAATAAGATAAAACTATCAGTCTAAGAACAGAAATATGTTAGGTTTTATAGCAAAGGAAAATTAAGGTTATATACTAAGGAGTGGTTTTAAAATAGAGAGGTTATTTGAATTATTTGGTTGGGTTGAATGTAATTACAGGGGTCTTTGAAAATGAGAAGGTGGAAAAGAGACCAAGATCTGATTATAGAAGTTATTATTTGAGAGATGTAGCATTGTTTGCGTTAAAGATGGCCAGGGTCTATGAAATGAGTATGAATCCTCTAGAAACTGGCTTGTCAAGGAAATAAATTCTCCAAAGGGCCTCTAGAAAGAGATGTAGTCCTGCTGGCAAATAAAGCCAGACTATCTTTCTGACCTACTGAAACATAAAAATGTATATAGTTTTAGACCACCAATTTTATGGTAATTTGTTATTGTAACATGGAAAACTACCAAATAGATATTTTAGGAAAGCTCACATTATTAAATGGCTAGGAATTTGTTTTTAAATTTTTGCTTATTATTTTAAGACAATGTGTTGCAGTGTAGCCCAGGTTGGCCTAGGACTTAGATCCCCCCCCCTTGCTCAACTTCTCAAGTAGCTGGGGTGACAGGCATATACTATCAATCCTGACAAATATTTAGGTTTGTAAATGTTTGGCCATAACATACATGTATACATATATACATTGATACATAAGAGAGAATGTGTGCATAATATCCCTGTTCAATTACACAAATGAAATTATCCTACAAGCAAATGTGTATTTTAGGTATGGAATAGTTATAAAATGCATTAATTTTATTTCTACAGCTTCCATGATGAGATCTTCTCCTTTGTTGTTTTATTTTTGCTTGTTTTGTTTTGCTCTGTTTTGATTTTTTTTTTTTGGGTGTTTTGAATTTTGTCTTGTTTTGGGGGAAGGTTGCAAGGGCAGAAGGGTGGGATAGGGATGCTATGAAATACACAAAGAACAATCAAAGTTTGAAAAAATGTGTTCAAGGCCATGCCTGATCAACATACAAATTTTGGTGCAGATTTTTTTTTTTTTGGTTTTATCATAGTGTTGTTGTGATAAAACATACACCTTATAGTTCACCTGCTTAAGTATACAATTCAATGATTTTTAACAACTTCACAGATATGTGCAACTATCATCACAGAGCACCTTAAAGTTGCTAGGTCAGAAAATTAATGTTTTTTCAGTAAGTTTAGGAAGTTTGTGGCAGGGAGGGTGTTCTACTTTCCCTCTGTTTCTCCTGATATTCCCATTACATCTAAGTTAATGTACATAATAAGTACCTCACATTACTCTAAAGCTCTGTTTAATTTTCATCCCTTTTTTCTATTTTTAGCTTGCCTAATACCAATGGAACTATTTCCAGTTCAATTACTCTTCTGTCAGTTTAAATATACTCTTGGAGCTCTTTAGATTTCTAATTATACCTTACAACACTGGATTTTTTTTTTCCCGGTTGGTCCTGTTTTACACTTTCTTTATTGAAATTCTGTTTATCAGAGCATTGTCATCATGTATTACTTCTTTAATCACAGTTTTCTTTAGTTCTTTGAATATGTTTACATAGGTAAGATGAGTCTGTGCCTACTAAGTCCAATGTGTGATTTCTTTCTTGAATAGTTTCTGTTGTGTATATGTGTGTGTGTGTTTGTTTTTTGTTTTTGTTTGTTTGTTTTTTGCTATTATTTGATTATTCTTTCTTGTTTCTTTGAATGTCTTACTGGTTTTGTTGGAAACTGGATGTTTTCAGTCATATAATAGTGAGTACACACACCACCAGCTTTGTTATTTGCTTGCCCTCTTCTTTAGTGAGCAGCTGAATTATCTTATTGAAGTTCATTTACTAATCCCTGACCCCTATCTTGAAATGTAAAGTTTCTAATATAGCCTCAGAAGTATAGTCTTGGATATGCCCATAGTCACCCTGAGATGATGGTGGTTTTGACAAGGTTTCCTTTGTCTCTTTCCCTCCCTAACCATACTCTTTTTTTATTTTTGTGGTTGTTGTTTGAGACAGGGTCTCACTAAGTAGCCTTAACTAGCTTAGAACTTAATATGTATATCAGGCTGGACTCAAAGTCCTAGAGATAAGCCTGCCTATGCCTTCAGAGTGCTAGGATTAAATGTGTATATCACTACACCCAGCCCCACATTTCACTTTTAAACTCTACTAATTTATAGCTAATTGTTCTGCTGCTTTTTTAAAAAAATACTTTTTTATTTTAGATGTATTGACTTGCATGTATATGTATATACACCATGTGCCTGCCAGGTGACCACAGAGACCAGAAGAAGGGATCATAACCCCTTTAAGTGGAGTTACAGAGATTTGGGAGCTGTCATGTGGATGCTGGTAACTGAACCCAGGTTCTCTGTAAGAGCAGGAAATAGTCTTAGCACCAAGTCATCTTTCTTGCACCCTGTTCTGCTGCTTTCAGTAGCATCTTGCTTAGTTCATAAATTGCTACACAATTAGATCAGATCATATTAGCCTTTGAAGAGATAGTTCCTGATAATTGGTGTTTAAGATTTCTTCTGAGGTGGAATAAGTGTACCTCAGTTGTAGAGTACTTGCATAGCATATATAGGGCCATGAATGTAATCCCAGCACTGTAGAGAGAGGTTTCTTTTGACTCCAAGAGGCTTTTCCCTCCCCTCTTTTCCTCTTGTTTGCTTTGGTATATTAGACAACCTATGCTTGAATTTGTCATACTCATTTGAAAATTAAGTCATATCCACTAGGGAAGAATTGGAGCCCTCTATTCTGTGGCTTGCCTTTCTCCTTAGCAGGGAATAATTTGTGAGTCACAGCAATATCCTACTGAATGGCAAATCTAGGTCTCTTGGGATTCTCTTTCCTGTAGAATTTCGACCCCCCCCCCCCACACACACACCCAAAGCTGGGACCAAGGCAATCAAGGACTCAGTATTTTTAGTGGCACTCTACCCAAGGCATTGTCTCCATCCTATGATTGAGGGCTGGATAGAAAAAAGAGTCTACCCCACATAACCTCTCAGCCCTACACACCTGAGACTTAGCCTCAACAGCAGGTAGCTGGTGGCAGAAAAAAACATGTTGATGGTCCTGCTCCTTCTAGGAAGAAAGACTTCCAACTGGCATTTGGGGAAGAGCAGCCAATTCTTAGCTGCACCAGAGGGACAGTGGAAATGAATTGAGGTCAAATGCCATAAATTGTCATTCATTTAATATACTTTCTGAGTTTTAGTAGATTGTCTTAATAGATGTTCCTTCCTTTGCTATATGCCTTTAAGACCATTTCTTTTTTTTATTTAATTTATTATTTTACATGTTGGTCCCAGTTCTCCCTCCCTCCCTTTTACCCTCTCTGACCTCTCACATGCACTCTAACCACCCTCCCCTCCCATCCCCCACCCCAATTCCATATGTAGGGGAATGCCATCCAGTTGGGGTCATGTAGATCTGACAGGTCATTAGAAGTAGGGACTAGGGCTTCTCTCCTGTCTCTAAGTTAAGGCAGTTATCCCTCCATGTGGGATGTGTTCGAAAGGTCCTTTTGTGCACCAGGGATACATCCTGGCTCCACTGTCTGAGGTCCCTTAGACTGCTCAGTCCTGCTGACTGAGACCCATATTCGGGGGGGGGGGGTGCCTGAGTCAGTCCCATGCTGGCTTCCCAGCTATCAGTCTGGGGGCCCGTTAGCCCCTCCTTGTTCAGGTCAGCTGTTAAGACCATTTCTGAAGATGTCTAATGGTTAGCTATTATGGTTTTAATTAAAATAAATTTGCCAGTTTTATTAAGGAATGGGTTCACAGAACTCCATATACAATTATGCCAGAAGGGGAACTCTACAAGCCTTTTAATGTAATGTCTTGTTGCACTTGCTGCTCATGGTTACTCAGTAGTGTTCATGGGCTTGGGTTTCTGCTTCTTTGGTAGATTGTGAGTGGTTTGAAGTCAGTACCTTTAGTCTTTATATATAGCACACTGGTAGTGCCTTAACTGGTAAAAGTCAATTCTACTTTGTATTTTTAATACTTTCTTCATGATTTTAAGTGTTTGTTTCTTTGTTTGTTTGTTTATTCATGACCTGTGATTGTTTTCATTTAACTTCTTACTGTTGACAATGTACAAACTATCTCCTTCATTTTAATCTTTCCATCTTATAAAGTGACAAAGAGTACTACTACCAATCCACATATCTAGTAGTTCCAGTTTATGTGATTCTGAATGGGTGTTTAAGGTAATTCTGAATTACAACTTAGTCTTAGTTAGATAATTAAGAATGTAAAAGTAGGCCAGGCATTGTTGGCGCATGCTTTTGGTCCCACCACCCAGGAGGTAGAAGCAGGCATATCTCTGTGAGTTCAAAGCCAGCCTGGTCTACAGAACAAGTTCCAGGACAAAGCTCCAAAGCTACACAGAGATACCCTGTCTCTGGGGAAAAAAGAATTTAAATTTAAAAGTAAGGGTCTAAGTTGCTAGCTTTTTAAAGCATCTTAATTTAAGTGTTAAATACTCCATTTGATATTATACATAAACAGTACTAAAATGCCTCTCAGCAGCAAAAGGCAGCATCCTTTGACATAGGGAATTGGCATTGTTAAGAATAGACAGTTACTTTCTGATTTTTAACCATTGTCTGTAACAGGACAGAGAACACAAACTGAAAGGCAGATAACTTCCGCTTTGTTCAGAGACAGTGAAAATTTTCCCAGTATTTAAACATAATTAAATGCTAGTTATATAAATCTAACTATGAAACCTTTCAGTATGTTTTGAGGTAGCACTTCAACTTTGTGGAAAGTGGAGCTTGCTAATTAAGTTCAGCACTATCCCCAGAAAGGGAAAGCAGTGACAGTATTGATGCCAACTGAAATTGTTATTTTTAGAACGGTCATATCCACTTTACTACAAGTCACTTTTATTTAAATCAGGATGGTCCAACAAAAACAGTTTTAGACATTCATGATCTGAATTCTGGTGTATGAATTAAATTATGGTATACATTAAGAACCAGGAGACTTTTTTTTTCTTTTGGTAATAAATAAGACATTGGTGTTACTCATTGGTAGCCTTTTTAGGATAAGCTATTAGACATGCCCTTTCCTCCTCATTCACCTCCTCCTTCTTATTAAAATTATTTTTATTTTTTCTTATTTTACATATTGATCCCAGTTCCCTCTCCCTCCCTCCCTCCCATGCCCTTTGACACCCTCCCATCCCATTTCACCCCCCACCACCACTCCACAGGGAGGGTGATACCTTCCAGGAGGGATCAACAAAATCTGTCAAGTCATTTGGAGTAGGGACTAGGCCCTCCCTCCTGCCTCTAGGTATATCACTCTATGGGTAATGTGCTCCCAAAGTCCTTTTGTGCACCAGGGATACATCCTGGTTCCAGACTGTCCAGGCCTTCTAACTGAGACCCATGTTTAGGGGGTCTGAGTCGGTCTAGTGCTGGATTCCCAGCTATCAGTCTGGGGGTCCATGAATTCCCCCTTGTTCAGGTCAGCTGTCTGTATGGGTTTCTGTAGCCTGTATGGGTTTTCTTATCACTCCTCCCTCTCTGCATCTGGATTGTAGTTTGGCTCAGTGTTTAGCTGTGGGTGTCTGCTTCTGTTTCCATCAGCTACTAGATGAGGGCTCTATGATAGAAGATATGTTAGTCATCAATATCATTATCAGGGAAAAGAGCATTTAAGGTGGCCTTTCCACTGTTGCTCATATTGTTAGTTGGGGTCATCCTTGTAGGTCTGTGGACATTTCTCTAGTGTCAGTTTTCTATTCAAACCTATAATGGCTCCCTCTTTTATAGTATCTCTCTCTGTGTGTCTCTCTCTCCCTCCCCCTTTCTCTTTCCTTTCATCTATTCCTCCCCTGACAACAATCTTCCTAGGCCTACATGCTTTCCTCTCCTCCCCTTCTCTTCCCCCTAGCTCCCTCTCCACTCTCTGTCCCTCCCCTCACTCACAATGTCCTCAGCAGATTTTGTTCCTTTCCCCTTCTACGAGGGACCTTGTATGAATCTCTTAGAACCCTCCTTGTATCCCAGTTTCTCTGGCAGTGTGAATTATAGGCTGGTGATCCTTTTCTCTGTGTCTAAAATCCATATATGAGTGAGTATATACCATGTTCCCCTTTTTGTGACCAGGTTACCTCACTCAAGATGGTTTCTTCAAGTTCTATCCATTTGCCTGTGAATTTCAAGATTCCATTGATTTTTTTTTTCCGCTGAAGTATTCCATTGTGTAAATGTGCCACATCTTTTTTCTCCATTCTTCAATTGAGGGGCATCTAGGTTGCTTTCAAGTTCTTGCTGTTACAAATAATGCTGCTATGAACATAGTTGAACAGATGTCTTTGTTGCATGGATGTGGATCATTTGGGTATATGCCTAAGAAGGGAATTGCTGGATCCTGTGGCAGACCGATTCCCATTTTCCCAAGGAACTGCCATACTGATCTCCAAAATGGCTGTATGAGTTTGCACTCCCACCAGCAGTGGAGGAGTGTTCCCCTTTCTCCACATCCTCTCCAGCATGAGTCATCATTGGTGTTTCTAATTTTAGCCATTCTGGCAGGAGTAAGATGGTATCTCAGAGTTGTTTTGATTTGCATTTCCCTGATAGCTAAGGATGTTGAGCACTTTCTTAGGTGTCTTTCAGCCAATTTGGATTCCTCTATCGAGAATTCTTTTTCCAGTTGTGTACCCCATTTCTTAATAGAGTTATTTTGGTGTTCTGGTGACTAGTTTCTTGAGTTCTTTGTATATTTTGGAGATCAGCTCTCTGTCAGATGTAGGATTGGTGAAGATCTTTTCCCAGTTTGTGGGCTGCCATTTGGTCTTGTCAACTGTGTCCTTTGCCTTACAGAAGCTTCTAAGTTTGAAGAGGTCCCATTTATTAATTGTGTCAGTGTTATTGAAGTTATGTTCAGGAAGAGCTCTCCTGTACCAATTTGTTCAAGGGTACCTCCCACTTTGTCTTCTAAGAGATTCAGTGTGGCTGGATTTATGTTGAGGTCTTTGATCCATTTGGACTTGAGTTTTGTGCATGGTGATAGACATGGGTCTATTTGCAGTCTTCTATAAACCATCATCCAGTTGTGCCAGCACCATTTGTTGAAGATGCTTTCCTCCTTCCATTGTATAATTTTAGCTGTTTTGTCAAAAATCAGGTGTTCGTAGGTGTGTGGGTTAATATCAGGATTTTCTATTTCATTCCATTGGTCTACCTGTCTCTTTTTGTGCCAGGACCAAGCTGTTTTCAGGACTATAGCTTTATAGTACATCTTGAAGTCAGGGATGGTGATACCTCCTGAAGTTCCTTTATTGTTCAGGGTTGTTTTGGCTATCCTGGGTCTTTTGTTTTTCCATATGAAGTTGAGTATTATCCTTTCAAGGTCAGTGAAGAACTGTGCTGGGATTTTGATGGTGATTGCATTGAATCTGTAGATTGCTTTTGGCAAGATTGCCATTTTTTACAGGTTTATCCTACCTATGCAAGAGCATGGGAGATCTTTCCATTTTCTGGTATCTTCTTTAATTTCTTTTTTTTAAAGACATAAAGTTCTTGCTATATAGGTCTTTCACTTGTTTGGTAAGTGTTACCCCAAGATACTTTATGGTGTTTGTGGCTATTGTAAAGGGTGATATTTCTCTGATTTCTTTCTCAGCCCCTTTGTCATCTTTATATAGTAAGGATACTGATTGAGTTTATCTTGTATCCTGCTAGTTTGCTGAAGGTTTTTATCAGCTGTAGGAGTTCCCTGGTAGTTTTTTGGGTCACTTATGTAAACTATTATATCTGCAAATAAAGTTTGACTTCTTCCTTTCCAATTTGTATTCCCTTGATCTCATTTTGTTGCCTTATTGCTTTAGCTAGAACTTCAAGTACAATATTGAAGAGATATCGAAAGAGTGGGCAGCCTTGTCTTGTTCCTGATTTTTGAGGAAGAGGAATCGCCTTAAGCTTCTCTCCATTCAGTTTGATGTTGGCTGTTGGTTTACTGTATGTTGCTTTTATTGTGTTTAGTTATGTTCCTGTTATCCCTGATTTCTCCAAGACCTTTATCATGAAAAGGTGTTGAATTTTGTCGAAGGCTTTTTCAGCATCTAGTGAGATGATCGTGTGATTTTTCTTTTATATGGTGGATCACATTGACAGATTTTTGTATGTTGCACCATCCCTGCAACCCAGGGATGACCCCTACTTGGTCATGGTGGATGATTTCTCTGATGTGTTCTTGGATTCAGTTTGCCAGTATTTTATTGAGTATTTTTGCATCAATGTTCATGAGGGATATTGGTCTGTAGTTCTCTTTCTTAGTTGGGTCTTTGTGTGGCTTGGGTACCAAAGTAATTGAAGCCTTGTAAAAAGAGTTTGGTAATCAACCTTCTGCTTCTCTTGTTTGGAACAATTTTAGGAGTATTGGTATTAGCTCTTCTTTGAATTTCTGGTAGAATTCTGCACTGAAGTCATCTGGCCCTGTGGTTTTTTTGGTTGGGAGGATTTTGATGACTGCTTCTATTTCATTTGGGGTTATAGGTCTATTTATGTTTCTGATCTGTTCTTGATTTAATTTTGGTAAGTGATAGTTATCCAGAAATTTGCCCATTTTTTTTTTTTTTTGAATTTTCAAATAATGTGGAGTATAGGTTTTCAAAGTATGACCTGAAAATTGTCTGGATTTCCTCAGTGTCTGTTGTTGCCCCCCCCCCCTTTTCTTTCTAGTTTTGTTAATTTGCATGTTCTCTCTGCTTTTTAGTTAGTTTGGATAAAGGTTTGTCTATCTTGTTGATTTTCTTGAAAAAAAAAAAAAAACATTCTCCCTTCGTCTTAATCCCAGTGAAGATCACTTTGTTTCAGGTATGTACTTTTTTGGCATTCTCAAAATACTCTATCAGTGTATTCTCTCCTTTGGTGATAACTTTGTTCTTGTTGGCTTCTGTGTAAGAAAATCCAGCAGACCTGTCTTTCAGACAGACCTTGGAGATTTGGACTAGTCTTATGCTTGATTCCCACACTTTTCTTGCTTCCTCAGCATCAACCATTTTTAATTTGTCCACTACTGTTCAACACCACGACAATTCACAGGCAGATTTCACTCTCTCATTTTAAGTGTTTGTGTCTTTTTTAACTCTAGTGTGTGTTCCCAGAAAGATGAAAGACTCTTTCAATCTGTTATTAACAGCACTCAGGAAAGGACACTTGAAGCAGTAGAAGTCCAGGCAGGCAGTGGTGTCTCAGGGGGCAGAGGCAGATGGATCTCTGTTATTTTGAGGCCAGCCTTGTCTACAGAGTCAGTTGCAAGACAGCTGAGGCTACACAGAAAAACCCTTTCTTGAACTAACCCTCCCCCCCAATAAAAAAGATGTAGTCTATAGCTTCACATTATTGGAACTTTTTAAAAGAAAACTTACTGTGTACATAGAGATTATTTTAGAATAGGCCTCTCATTTGGGAAATGGGAACAAGCAAAATGGAAAAGGGGCAGGAAGAAAGGCTGTGTGGTCATTCTCTTAAAGGTGAGGTGTGCTTCCTTCAGCCATCTGCTTTTTACGCATTTCTGTCTAAAGCTTATGTTTTAATCACTGCTTCTTCTTTTCATGTTCTTAATGGGATCTCTGTCTAGAGATAGCTCAAATGACTCCCTCGTATTTGATTTTGGCCACCCATAGTTTAGACTAATGTATGGCCTCACTCAACCTTGGGTATACTTTGTATTGGTTTGTTGGGATGGTTTGACTTTAAATTCATAGCAGTTCTTTGACGTCAGCCTTTCAGTAGGGGAGAATATTAACTGATTTCTAGGACAAGCATATATTGATCATTTCACTCAATGTAGTTCTCTTTCCCAGGATGCACCATGATGAAACGTCAGAGACCTCTCAGCAGTAGTGAGAGTTCCGATGAGTGTGAGTAGAACTAGCTATTAACCTGTGTATCTTTGTCTTTTGAGAATCTGTTCTTTGACTTGAGAATATACTGTTTCATGCTTTCTCTAACAGTTAAGATGTTTCTGAGAAGGAAAGGACAAGATCCACTTTTTATTCATTTAATTTCATTAGAAACGTATGAATTAAGTAGAAGAATTGGTTTTATGTGTCATGTAACACTTTGATTTTTACTGTAAATTTAATTATAACAAAGCTAAATCCAAAGTATTATGAGGTATGATTATACTAAGTTGAATCTTCACAGCTATTATTAAAGCTTTTATAGTCTGGGTGGCCACTAATATGTGTTAAACTCCATCAAGACTCTCTCTTGCATACAGTTGAATACTTTCTTAAATACTTGGAGATCTCTGTAATCTCCTATCTTTCCTATATCTAGTTGGTTAGCATTCGGTTAAAGTAGTGGGTAATATGTTTCAGTGTTTTTTCTAATTATCTTTTGCAGGTCCTTCCACTTCCTTTACTTCTCACCCAATGTATAGGAAGAAGTCAAAAAATCCTAAAGAACATAAGAAGTCTGCTGAGGTGAGATTAGATACTCAATTTTACACTTAAAACCTAGTATCTACTTCCTGCCAACATACAATACCCAGAATTTGGAAATGTGCAAAGTAAAATATATATGAATGGATAGATAGGCTCATTTTCTGATGATTATGCTTATTTTCCAATAAATATTTCATTTCTTTTCTCCTTTAGGAGAATGGTAATTTTTATGTTAGTTTCATTTGAGGAATATGTTCCCAGCTTTATAGTAATCATCTTCTAACCAGGAAATCAAATAGAGCTAGACTTGGAGATATGTGAAGGATCCCAAGCTCTTATAGCCTAGCTGAGTTACATTAGCGGGTGGGAGATAGTGCAAGATAGGTAAAGAGATTGCGGGTAGAGAGTGAAAGACTGAATCCTGACAGCTTTTGAAACTCTTATAGCCCAGAAAAAAAGTTCACTTCTCTGGTCATCTGACCCAAGAGCATCAAAATATTAGAATTGTATTTGGATTTAGCAGATAATTCAGACTTTCCTCAGTGGAAATTATTTCATGACAAATTGATCTTCATTTTCACTAACAGTAAACTTCTTTGGCTAGAAAAGAAAAAGAGAATGCATTAGTTACTGTTTGTGCATTGCAAATAATCACAAGATTAATGGCTAAAACAACTTCTGACCTCCTCAAACACTGGACACACTGTAGCACAAATTGTAATTGGTATTATTAATAATAACTCAGAGTCAGTTATCAGGGGGTGAAAGCTGAAGGATCACAGAAGCAAAGCGGCCAGTCACTAGAGAGTTCTTATGTCTGCCATTGGTCAGACCAAAGGGGCAATCCTGTCCTCTAACTGCTGCCTCAGACTTCCATGAGTTCCTGCCTCCACTAGCCTTAAATTCCTCTCTCCACCCACCCATATCACTTTCTGTATCCCCCTCTTTAGTGCTGGCATTAAAGGCATGTCACTCCAAGTACCGGGATCACCTTTGTGTGAGGTATTTCTCTTTTAGACTGGATCAATTTTAGCCCAGGTTGGCCTTGAACTAACAGAGATCGGTCTGCCTCTGTCTCCCAAGTGCTGGGATTAAAGGTGTGTACCACCACTGCCTGGCCTCTAAGCCTGATTAGTGTGGCCTCTAAGGCTGACTAGTGTGGCTAGTTTGCACTCCGATCTTCAGGCAAGCATTATTTGTTAGATCATAAACAAAATAACAAAATACCACCACAGCACACATGTGCTACACATACATATATGCAGACAAAACACTCATACACATATAATAAGAATAAATATTTTAAAATTAAAGAATACTCTTGAGTGTTCAATAGAATTTCCTCTACTCTGGGTTTGTCTGATATTTGTCTTATTATTAAGACTTATTGGACTTATTGGACTATAATTAAGGTTTTGGAGAATGATATAACAGGATGAAGAGCCCTTGTTACATTATGTCAAATTTTATAATTTTTATCATTTGTTTAACTTTTTTTTTTCTTTTTGTTCTTTTCACTAAGACTGGTGGTATACTAAAATATAGGGATGTTAGGCAAGGATTCACTTCCTGAAGGAAAGAGTTGACAAATATATTTGATAACATTCTATAAACATATAGGCCTTCTCCCTGACTTAAAAAAATATAGGGCTGATAAGATGGCTTCAGTGGGTAAAGGCACTTGGTGCCAAGTCTGACAACCTATTTCTGTCTTCAAAACCTACATGGTAGAAGGAGAGAACCAATTCTGGCAAGTTGTATTCTGACCTAACACTTGAGGTCATCCTAACCCTAACATCCACATCCACATACATCCACGTATACTGAATAAATAAATGAAAATATATTTTTATTACAGACATCTGAAAATATGGGTATATATATATATATATATATATATATATATATATATTTATTTATTTAATACTTTAGGGGTCTTTTTTTTTTTTAAATATTAGGTATTGAACCTGTGCCTTGCACATGCTGGGCAAGAACTGTGTTGTGCTATATCCCCACCCTACTTTATATTTTAGGTTGTAATCCTATATAATTTTTTAGTTCTTTATTTATTTACAGCCCAGCTGCTGTTTCCCCTCCTTTCTCTCCTCCCAATCCCCTCTGTATCCACACATTCACTCTTCCTTCATTTCTATTCAGAGGACAGGCCTCCCATAGATGTCAACCAAACATGGCATATTAAGTTGAAGGCTGGACAAAGCAGCCCAGTATGAGGGTAAAGGTCCCAAAAGCCAGAACAGAGTTGGAGACAAACCTTGCTCCCACTATTCGGAATCTCACAAGAAGACTACACTATACAACTGTAACATATATGTAGAGGGCCTAGGTTAGTCATAAGTAGGATCACCTTCATATATTCCTGGAAACTTCAATTGCACTAGGTTTCTAACTCATCTCCAGAATGTCCCCTAATTCCAATTGTCCTTTCCAATATGATCTCCCTCCATCTTCCTTCCACCTGATTTCTCCTGTTCTTGATCCACCACACCTTCTCTATTTCCCCTTCCCAGAAAGATTTCATGTGTCCCCCTTTGAACTTGCCTTGTTACTTAGCTTCTCTGAGTCTGGATTGTAGCATGGTTAATCTTTGCTTTACAGCTAATATACACTTAAAAGTGAGTACATACCATGTCTGTCTTTCTGGTTCTGGGTTATCTCACTCAAGGTGATTTTTTTTTCTAGTTCTGTTCTTTTTCCTGCAAATTTCATGATGTAATTGTTTTTTAACAGCTGAGTAATAGTTCATTGTGTAAAACGTTCTACAATTTGTTTCTCCATTCTTCTTTTGTTTTGTGGTTTGGTTTTGGTTTTGGTTTGGTTTTTTCCAGACAGGATTTTTCTGTGTAGCTTTGTAGAAAAGGCTGGCCTTGAATTCATAGAGATCCATCTGCCTTTGCCTCCCGAGTGCTGCCGAGTGCTGAGATTAAAGATGTCCTGCTTGTTTCTCCATTTTTTAGTTAAAGGACATATTGCTGTTTCTAGTTTCTGGCTATTACGAATAAAGCTGCCATGAACATAGTTAAGCAAGTGTCCTTGTGGTATGATAGAGCATACTTTGGATCTTGAGTTAGATAGTTCCCGGTTTTCTGAGAAACAACTATATTGATATTCAAAGTAGCTATACAGGTTTACATTCCCAACAGCAATGGAGGAGTGTTCCCCTTGCTTTACATCCTCACCAGCATGAGCTCTCAACTTGTGTTTTTTTTTTTTATTTTAGCCATTCTGACAGGTGTAAGATAGAATTTCAGAGTTGTTGTGATTTGCATTTCCCTGATGGCTAAGGATGTTGAACATTTCTTGAAGTGTTTCTCAGTCATTTGAGATTTCTCTGTTTAGATCTCTACCCCATTTTTTAAAATCAGATTATTTGGTTTGTTGATGTCTAGTTCCTTGAGTTCTTTATAGACTTTGGAAATTAGCCCTCTGTGTGATGTGGGATTACCCTTTTGTCCAATTGATGGTGTCCTTTGCCTTACAGAAGCTTTTCAATCTCATCAGGTCTGATTTATTGTCAATCTTAGTACCTGCACTATTGGTGTTCTGTTCAGGAAGTTCTCTCCTGTGACAATGTGTTGAAGGCTGTTCCTACTTTCTCTTCTATCAGATTCAGTGTATCTGGTTTTTATGTTGATGTACTTGGAGCTGAGGGATTTTTTGTTTGTTTGGTTGGTTGGTTGGTTTGGTTTTTGAGACAGGATTTCTCTGTGGCTTTGGAAGAGAGTGAGCAGCCTTGTCTTGTTCCTAAGTTTAGTGGAATTACATTTAATTTGATGTTGGCTATAGGCTCACTGTATATTGCCTTATATCCCTGATCTCTCCAAGGGTGTTGAATTTTGTCAAAGAGCTACAGCCCTACCCTACTTATACTTCAGATTATAATCCTACATAATTTTTTGCATTTTTGAAATTGCCCATTATATCAATAAAATCTCATCTTTATTTTCTCTTTTCTTTCTTTCTTTCTTTTTTTTTTTTTTTTTTTTTTTCTTTTTTTTTTTTTCTTTCTTGGTTTTTCGAGACAGGGTTTCTTTGTATTGCTTTGGAACCTGTCCATGAACTAGCTCTTATAGACCAGGCTGGCCTCAAACTCATGGAGATCTGCCCACCTCTGCCTCCTGAGTGCTGGGAATAAAGGCGTGCACCACCAATGCCTGGCTGTTTTCTCTTTTCAATTCCTATTTATACTATTATCTTAGGTTTATATTGGTTGTATACTAGATTTTTTTTTTGGTTGTATATTTAAATTATTAGGCCAGTACTCGACAACTGAGCTTTTGTTTCAATTATTAATTAGATATTTTTCTTCCTTTTTGTTTATGGTGTTAAAGATCAAACCTAATGCCTTGAATCTACCACTTAGCTACATTTCCAAGCCTCTTTTTTGCAATATATATTTAACTTTTAGTGCTTTAAACATCTTTTTAAATACCATTTTATTTTCTTTTTCTTCTTTTTTTAATTTAATTTTATATAACAAAGTCCAATTAAATGAAAACAAACATTTATACACAATATTTGGGAATTTGGGCGTCGTTCTTTCCAAACTACTTCCTGCTGGTAAGGGGCGCTGTCTTGGGGGATTCGAAGAAGATTCAGATATCCTAGCTGTAGTCTGTAGGGCTGTTTTGTCCAGCTGTTTGGAATGTAGGATCAGCTTGTACTCTGTTTCAGGCGGTCTGGTGTGATCAAACCACATTAGTCTGGAAGGAATCCACATCTTTTCATTTTCTGTGGAAACAAAAATAGAAATACTTTTCCCCAGTAACTTGTTCTTCAACTTAAATTTTGGAGTCAAAGCGTTTTTTTTTTTTTTTAATTTTTTAATTTATTATTTTACATGTCGATCCCAGTTCCCTCTCCTTCCCTCCCTCCCCTCCAGCCCTCCCTCCCTCCTTCCCTCCCTTTTGCCCTCTCTACCCTCTCCCATGCACTCTAAACACCCTCCCCTCCCAACCCCCCACCACAATACCATATGTAGGGGAATGCCATCCAGTTGGGGTCATGTAGATCTGACAGGTCCTGTGAAGTAGGGACTAGGGCTTCTCTCCTATCTCTAGAATAAGGCAGTTATCCCTCCATGGGGGATATGTTTGCAAAGTCCTTTTGTGCACCAGGGATACATCCTGGCTCCACTGTCTGAGGTCTCTTAGACCTTCTGGCTGAGACCCATATTCAGGGGGGTCCGAGTCAGTCCCCTGCTGGCTTCCCAGCTATCAGTCTAGTGGCCCTTAGCTCCTCCTTGTTCAGGTAAGCTGTCTCTATGTACTTCTACCGCATGGTCTTGTCCTCTCCATCTGCTTCTGGGTTCTAGTTCGACTCAGTGTTTATGTATGGGTGTTTGCTCCTGTTTTCAACAGGCATTAGTTGAGGACTCCATGGAGAAGTTAGTTGTTGATGTCACTCTCCGGGAAGGGCATTTATGATAGCCTTTCCACGGGAGCTGAGATTGTTAGTTGGGAGCAGTCTTGTAGTTCCCTCGACCTTTCTTTGTGTTCAACTTTATCTTCAAACCAATATTGGCTCCCTCTTTTATGCTCTCTGTCTCTGTCTCTGTCTCTCTCTCTCTCTCCTATTTTCCATTCCTAACCAGGCTCAATCCTCCTGGTCGCACATGCCTTCCTCTCCTCCCTCTCATTTTCTCCTACTTCTCTCTCCATTAGCTGTCCTCCCCCACTTTACCTGAGGTCTGGGGGACTTGTCCCTTCCCAGTTCTGTGAGGGACTTTATATGAATCTCTTAGAATACAACTTGTATCCTAGTTCCTCTGGTGATGTGAATTATAGGCTGGTGATCATTTGATCTAGTTCTAAAATCCATATATGAGTGAGTACATACTGTGTTTCTCTTTTTGTGACTGGGTTACCTCATTCAGGATAGTTTCTTCAAGTGCCATCCACTTGCCTGCACATTTCAAGATACCATTATTTTTTCTGCAGAGTAGTATTCCATTGTGTAGATGTGCCACATCTTCATTAACCATTCTTCAATTGAAGGGCATCTAGGTTGCTTCCAGGTTCTTGCTATTACAAATAGTGCTGCTATGAACATAGTTGAACAGATGGCTTTGTTGCATTGATGTGAATCCTTTGGGTATATGCCTAAGAGGGGGGATTGCCGGGTCCTGTGGTAAACTAATTCCCATTTTCCTGAGGAACCGCCATACTGATCTCCAAAATGGCTGTATGAGTTTGCACTCCCACCAGCAGTGGAGGAGTGTTCCACTCTCTCCACATCCTCTGCAACATAAGTCATCACTGGTGTTTCTAATTTTAGCCATTCTGGCAGGGGTAAGATGGTATCTCAAAGTTGTTTTGATATGCATTTCCCTGATAGCTAAGGATGTGGAGCATTTTCTTAAGTGTCTTTCAGCCCTTTTGATTTCCTCCATTGAGAATTCTTTCTTCAGTTCTGTACCCCATTTTTTAATAGGGTTATTTGGTGTTTTGTTGACTAGTTTCTTGAGTTCTTTGTATATTTTGGAGATCAGCCCTTTGTCGGATATAGGATTAGTGAAAATCTTTTCCCAGTCAGTGGGCTGCCGTTTGGTCTTGTCAACTGTGTCCTTTGCCTTACAGAAGCTTCTAAGTTTGAAGAGGTCCCATTTATTAATTGTTTCTTTCAGTGTACCATTTTAATTTCATCCTATTAATTTTATATTTAATTTCCTTTTCAAATATTTGTTTAATTTGGTGTGTCTGTGTTGATTTCTAATTAGAGTCCTTTTGTCAGAGAAAACTGTGACTTCAATTTTTTGTGTTTGTTGTTGCTTTTTAATAGCCGAGGCATAGTTTTGGTTTTATGTTTGGTGATTGATTATTCAGTGGAAATGTAAAAGTAATGTGTTAGATCCCATTGAACTATAGATATAGACAGTTATGTACCACCAGTGTAAGTACTCTTAATCATGGAGTCATATCTCCAAACTTATGAAGCATGCTAGGCATGCTTCTTCCAAATTTTCTGTTAAAGAGATTTTAGTAGAGTTGTATTACTTTCACATGTGATTCAAAGACTTTATATAGCTTCTGAAAATTATAGAGGGGGTTTTAAGAGTGTGTCTTAAATGTTTTTTCCCCTGAGCTTGTAACCCTCCCCAAAGTGTTCATGTTCTTGTTTTTTGTTTTGTTTGGGTTTATTGTTTGTATTTTATTTTTATTTTGAAGGGACAGGGTTGAAAAAGGGTTTCATAATGTAGCTCATGCTAGGCTCTCACTGGTTATGTAACCCAGACTGTCCTCAAACATTCAGAGTGCTGGGATTACAAATGTGTTCCATATTTGTTCCATATAGGCCTAAGAACCCATGCTGTTTGATTTTTCAGTGAGTGTACAAAAGAATGGTTTCATTATGACAACTTCACACATACATATTTTACACTTTGCTCATGGTTACCAATCACATTACACGTTTTATTTAGTTCTACTTCCACCCTCCCTCCCATTAGTCTCTGTCAAGTTAGTGTCCCTTTTACTTTTCATGTTGTTATATTTTTGTAATTTTGTTTAAGTTTTTGGAACTGAGAACCAAACCCAGGGCCTGGCACTTGCTAAGCAAGTGTTGTACCACTGAGCTAAATTCCCAGCCCCATGTTACTATATTTTTAAATTCAGATTCTCCACATATGAAAGAAAACATGATGTTTATCTCTTTTAGTCTAGCTGATTTCATTTAATATAACCATGTATAGTTGCATCAATTTTTCTAGAAATGACTTAGTTTTGTTCTTTTTTAAAAGATTTATTTTATTATTTTGGTGTGTGTATGCAGGTATCCCACACCAAGAAGATGGAACTAGATACCTTATATTCCTTTTTAGTATATTCCCAGGAGTCACATAAGTGAGTCATATAGTAATTATACTTTTAATTTTAAGAGGAACCTTCATATCAATTTCCTCAGTGTTTGGACTAGTTTATATTCCTACCAGCAGCATATACAGGTCTCCCTTTCCTAAACCCTTGCCAGCGTTTGTTCTTTGTGTATTTTTCTGTCTCTTTCTCTTCCTCTCTCTCTCTCTCTCTCTCTCTCTCTCTCTCTCTCTCTCTCTCTCTCTCTCTCTGTCTGTCTGTCTGTATATATGTATGTATGTCTATATTGATAGTCTAGTTGAATTCATAGTGAGGCCTCCTTTGTTCCTACAAGCATCTGAGATGCCAGATGCATACACAGTATTGGACTTGGCATAGCTTCTGGACTGTATGTTAGCTTGTGAATCTCTTCTTTGACCATAAGTGAGCAGTTATCTAGTAAATACAAAGCCCTTTTGTTTCTGTAACTTTTGGGGAAACCACTAGTGCATCTAAAATAGGCGCACAATTAAGAACTTGTAAACTTCTCAACTTCATTATCTAGAAAGAATACATTTATAACTTGCATTTGCAATCTTTACGTTGAAACTAATGGCCACGTTTTGCCTGTTGAAGTTTCTTTAATACCTATGACTTCTAGAATGTTAGTTCATATTCCTATTAGTGCTCTTACTTGGGAATCCTACTGGTTTTGGAGCCAAACAATGCACATGTTCATTGAGCAACCAACACACATCTTTCTCACTTTCTCAACAATTACTTGATTGACTAGATAGCAACTCAACTGTATACTTCTTTTTGCTTTTGGAAGAAAAGCTGAAACTAATGATGTTATTAAAATAACTCCATCTAATATTTTTTAACAGCCACAGTGAACTCAATAGATTGCTGAGCCTTTTATACCAATATACCTATTTAATCCTCAAAACAAGCCACATGAACAGTGTTACTATCCCCATGTTATAGAGGAATAGAGTTAGAGAATTTAGCTAACTTGCTTAAAGCTAGTATGTAGTTAAGACCAATAGACAGGTAGATTATCACAGTACCTGTTTTCCTTTTTAAAAAAAATGTTTAACTACATAAAACATTTTTTAGTTCAAACATCAAACTGTAAAACAAAATACATTTAAAAAGATCTAATTTTAGTTTCCCTCTGCTTGTCTTACAAATGGATTTGTTGTAAATGCAGTTTTTACAACAGGTCTTGTCTTGTTCTTTGTTCTATGCTCTTGTTCCCTTCCACCCTAGGATGCTGCAGGAATAAGACTATCACCACATACAAGCACTGTTGTCTTAGAACTTCCAGAGTCTCAAACCATGAGCCAAATAAATGTGTTCTTTCTAAATGAGTCAATCTCAAATACTATATGGCAATAAGATACAGTCTAAGATATTCCCTTCCCTTTGCTTTGCCTCACCTGCACATATTTTAGTTTATCCTTTTATAGTTTCTTTATCAAAATACATTCAAATATGCATATATGTATATATCAGGAAATGCTTTAGCTATTTTATTTATGTTCATTTTTTAAGCTTTGAGAATACCTTTTCTAATAAAAAATAAGTTCATAAGACCAGTGCAGTAAATATATTTCATATCACCTTGCAGATATGTCTGACTGCTGAACCTACATATCCATCTCTTCAGCATTTTCTATTTTGCTTCATGCTTAAAGTATTACTTTCATATCAGGATAATGCAGATTTTTATATTGTGGTTTGAGTAAAAATGCTTCTCTATAATGCTTGGTCTGACACCTTTTAATATAACTAACATAAGCCATCTGTTTTTCTCAAAAGGGGAAGTCAAAACTGTACTAGCTATTAGATTTACCTTTGACTTGCTTAGGGAAAATGAGTCTAAGTTGGTTGGTCAGTCTGCATGAGCTTTCCCAGACTTGACAGAGTACCTGATCCCTGGATGTTCAGTATTTCTTGAGCCATGGGCAAGGACCAGATGTCTGTAATCTTAAATTACTCTTTTGTTTGGTAAATATATATTAGCATCCTAGGCCTGGGTTAATAAATTACCACAAACTAGGTAACTTTTAAAATTATAAGGATTTATTCTCTGTTCTGGAGTATAGAAGTCCAAAATCAGCCAGTCTGAACTCTGTGGATGTTTTAGAGGAAGTTCCATTCTTCTTTTAGTTTCTGGTTGTATTTACTGATTTTGTTTACTTTTCATCAGTGCATCACCCAATCACTGCCTCCCAGTCCTTTTCTCAAAAGATTTTTCTCTACCTTTATCTAGTAAGGGCATTTACTACCATATGTATAGTCCATCCAGACATTCCATAATCATCTCTTCTCCAGATCCTAACTTAATAAAGCTGAAAACCTCTTTCTCTAAACATTTAAACATCTGTAAGTTCAGGATATTAGGATGTGGGCAGTTAACCTACTAACATGTTTCCAAGCTACTTAAGAAGCCATATAGAGCAGATTTTCATAAGAAGTATGAACACATTGTATATCCTGTGTCATTTGCTGGTATAGCCTTTTAAAGTCCATAGTGTGGGTTTTGTAATGGCTAAAGAGTGACTCAACATGTAAAAGCACTTACTGCTCACAAGCACCTGTAACTCAGTTTCAGGGGATCTGATGTCCCTTTCTTCTCTGTTGGCACCAGGAATGTGGTATATACACATATATGCAGGCAAAGCATTCATGTTTATAAAAATAAGTAAGTCTTTTTTTTTAAAGAACATTACTTGGAAAATATTGAAGTATTTGGGGCTCTTGTCAGATATTTAGCTCTAGTTGTCTTTTCCAGATCTAAGATATGATTTACCATAATACTACCTTTTTCTCAAAGACATTAGTTATTATAAACTGCTAACGCTACTTAGCCACTGGCTTATTAAAGGCACACTAGTAATTTATAAAAAATGCAGTATAGTGTTCAGTAAAATGATGATTCATTGCCTCCTAATCACTCAGAACACTGAGCTCTGTGCAAAGCATGGTAAACAGTATGTCTGTGATCTCTTATCCACTTATATGAGGCATTATGTTATAAACCACAAATTTTTGCCTCTTGTAGCCTTTGCTTTTTCCCAGTGCGTCACCCAATTAATTTTAATTGGCCAGGATTCTTAGTAAGATTGTTTTTTTTTTTTTTTTTTTTTGCCACCTGACCACCTTTGTGTTTAATGTAGACTACTTCTATGCTGTGTCATAAAAATCCTTCCTAAGTGAAACCAACAAAGATTTTCAGTTGTCCATACAAAGTAGGAAATGGAGTAAGCTCTTCCTTATTTAAATGGCACTATTTGATTATGTGATAGTTTGGCCCTATACTTTGTAAATATCTCAGTTTAAACATGACTGCAGCTACTGTGAATTCATTGTTTTATTAGGTCATAATATGTACTTCCACTTTTATGTTAAACAGAACTTGGACGTTCTCCTTTAAGAGACTTGATAAGCATTAAAGACTAAATTTGCTTGATAACGTCTCTTCCCTTGATCTTCTAGAAGTGTAGGCATGTCCTGCAAATGGTATGATTTTTCATAATAGACATTGTGAAGCATAAATAAGTTTGTGGATGCTTGCCTGTAAAAGTGTGTTGCTTAGATGTTAACTGGACATTTTAGCTTAAGAATTTATGTTATACCTTTTTGTTCTCTGGTTTTTCAAGACATGGTTTCTCTGTAGCTTTTGGAGCCTGTTCTGGAACTAGCTCTGTAGACCAGGCTGGCCTTGAACTCACAGAGACCTACCTTCCACCTGCCCCTGCCTTCCAAGTGCTGGTATTAAAGGCGTGTGCCACCAACACCTGGCATATTTTTGTTCTCTTGATGACAAAGCAGAATTGAAAGCTGGCTACCATAAACATTTGAATCATGTTTGCTGACTAGTTAACCTGAGTTCAAATTGTAACTATATACATTAATCATTGCCCTACTTCTGACACATAAACTTCTACATAGCTAGGTCTATCTGAAAGAGATGGCGTTTAGGTTTTACTAGGAATCTCTTGACTGCCACAGTATACTTACCATTCATATCCTTCTCACAGTTCACTAATAGTGAGGAACATTGATAAGTTGGCAAAATAAAGTTGTGAGTATAAAGATAACTAAGATAACTAGAATAAGGCTATCAACTTTCCAAAGTATAATGTATCTCTAGGTACATACCCATGCACTTGTGTGTGCATGAGAATAAAAAGAAATGCACATTTGGTGGAGAAAGAAACACAGAAAATAATGAATATAATTATAAAATGACACAGTTGAAAGATTATGCATGGTGGTTCATGCCTATAATACTAACACATAGGAGGCTGAGGCAGGAAGATTGCCATAAGTTTGAGACTAGCCTGGGCTACAGTCCTAAACCTGCTTTACAAAACAAAAATTGGGAACATGGATAATACAGCTCAGTGGTAGAGCACTCACCTGACAGATAAGAAGCTCGGGGATGAATCTTCTGCAGGACAGGGGAAAAATTAAACAGAACATATCTTAAAGTATCAGACAGACTAAGTAAACAAAAACTAATTAGGAAACAGAAGTTCTCAAGAACATACATATCAAGGAAGCTCTAAGTAATACATATCAAACTGTGTTTTGGTACTATAGACAGTAAAGAATATACCTTCTCAAGTGCCTTAAAAGTGCTTATCCAGTGAAGTGTTAACTATGGTAGGTGGTGCATATTGGGAATCAGGGGAGGGGGCAGTGAGTGGAGAGGGAGTTAGGAGAAAGAGAAGGGGAGGAGAACATGTAGGACCAAGAAGATTGAGTGGTCAGGGAAGGAATAAGTGTGTGTGTGTGTGTGTGTGTGTGAGAGAGAGAGAGAGAGAGAGAGAGAGAGAGAGAGAGAGAGAGAGCATAATAGACAGAGCTATCCATAGGTTTGAAGAGAAAACTGACTCTAGAGAAATGTCCTCAGACCTACAAGGATGACCCCAACTAACAATCTCAGCAACAATGGAAAGGCTACCTTAAATGCCCTTCCCTGATAATGAAATTGATGACTAATTTATCTGCCATCTTGGAGCACTCATCTAATAGCTGATGGAAACAGAAGCAGACACCCACAGCTAAACACAGAGCTGAACTCCTGGAATCCAGTTGCAGAGAGGGAGGAATGATAAGAAAAATGGGGAAAAGAGCAGACTACAGAAACTGAGACAGCTGACCTGAACAAGGGGGAGGGAGTTAATGAAACCCCAGACTGATAGCTGGTGCATTGGACCAACTTAGACCCCTGAACATGGGTCTCAGTTAGAAGGCCTGGGCAGCCTAAGGGACCTCTGACACTGGAACCAGGATGTATCCCTGATACACGAAAGGACTTTGGGAGCACATTCCCCATGGAGGGATACTCCCCTAGCCTAGAGGCAGGAGGGAGGGCCTAGATCCTACTCCAAATGACTTGACAGATTTTGTTGATCTCTCCTGGAAGGCATCACCCTCCATGTGGAGTGGGTGGGGCATGGGATGGGAGGGGGGTCGGGGGTATGGGAGGGAGGGAGAGGAAACTGGGGTCGATATGTAAAATAATTTTTTAAAGGAAAAAATTGCTTATCTAGAATAAAAGCAAATATTTTCATATAAAACATCAGTAATTATCATTAAATAGGAAACAACTAACAATTTGAAAAGCAAGATGTGTTTATGGTGTTCTCTAAGTGTTTACTCCAAGATATTTACATTACAAAAGGAAATATACTAACCTAACAGTGATGAAAATCAGAAACACGTCTGAATTAATTTAACAAGATACTGTCTGAGTAGTCAAATTTCATAAAACAAGACATTTATCATTATACATCCCTAATAAAAATAGAATAAGAACACAGCATTTTTTTCTGTGATGTTCTTACCAAAAGAAACCCCAAATCCCAAACATGTATATCCTCAAACCAGTATCAACACACACCAGATAAGTCCTAGTTGGCAAGACACACAAATACTCAAGTGTCAGTCATGAAGAATGGGAAAAGACTGAGAAGTTCTCACAGATTGGAAGATGCTAAGGAGGTATAACTGTGTTGTAATAGAGGATCCTGGGATGAACTCCAGAACAGAAAGACACTAAGGAAACTTGGTGTAAATGGAATAATGTCTATAGATTAGGCAATAGTATATCATAATGTTATTTTCTTAGTTTAGGAGCCAGTATAGCAACTCAGGCCTATAATCTCAGAAATTACAAAGCTGAGGCAGGAGGATTCCTGCAAGTTCTAGTTCAGTCTGAGCTAGAGAGAGATCTTCTTTTCAAAACTAAATCAAAATTTTTCTGAGGCAAGATGTGGTGCTTAGTGCTTGGTCCAAGCACTAAAATCCAGAGGCAGGATAATCTCTTAGTTTGAGGCCAGCCTGGTCTACCTAGTAAGTTCCAGGTCAGCCAGGGCTATGCAGTGAGACCTGTCTCAAAGCAAAACAAACAAAATTTCAGCAATTTACCTTGGTAATTTAAGGTATTAATAGCATGTGAAACTATCTCAAGAGAATATAAGAATGTTCTACCTTTTTCATAATTTTTTTGTACAGGATTTAAGACTATAGGCCAGGCTGATCTCAAAATAAAGTATAATTATTTCTAAGTAAAAACTTAAATTATGTAATGCCTAAAGAATTGTAAGTTATCAGCAGATATTTGTTACTTAAAGAGTGTTAAGGATTGTTTCTTTTAATTAAAAAATCTCCTTTGAAATAACATTGTTTATTTAACTTCAAGGAGCCAAAAATTCTGGAAGAAGTCCTTTACCTTTTATTAAATCTAAAAGAGCTGGCTTCCCTGTCAGTATGTCAAATTTTCCCAAACAGATATTGTCATGCCCATTTAGGAATCAGGAGATGTTTCTCTTATTAGAGATAGATTTTGAGCAGGGATAATCTTTTTTAAAAGAACAATAAACAGTACCAGTTTCATAGTGATTTTAAATTATGTGTAATGTATTTTCCCAGGTATTCCGAAAGGACCTCATCAGTGCCATGAAAATTCCTGACTCTCACCATGTTAATCCTGACAGCTATTACCTTTTTACTGATACATGGAAAGAAGAATGGGAAAAGGGAGTCCAAGTACCAGCCAATCCAGACTCTGTTCCAACACCTTCTCTCAGGTATTGGCATGGTTTCAACTTTGATTTAGCAATAGAGCTCTCTTGGTTTTCTGTGTATTTCTTGGGGAGAAACTCAGGAGTCATTATACATTCCTAACATACAAAGTTAACCTAACTCACAGTAATATACCAGGTCATGATTGATCAATAAATTTCAGCTCATTTATCTAAGAAATTTATAAGATGAAATGATTTGAAATCCAATAAAAATCTAGGAAACTATTTCACCCAAGATTTCCATATTTGACTAGGCCACCAGTAGCATTAATTAGTCTTTGAAGAGATAAGTTTCCCATAGGAATTGCTTCAATATAAGTGGAGCCTCATTAGTGATGGTACTAATAGGTAGCCAAAGCATATAGCCTCTAAAACAGAAACTCAAATGAAAATGAAGTATTAGAATAGTTGGTCACTGTAAGCACACACCTTCATTTTAAAGATTTGAAAGCACTTAAGGTAGAAAGACTGATTTGTGGAAGAGTAGTAAGCTCTTCAAAAGTAGTGCTGGTTTTAGAAACCATTTTATCCTACTGGTTTTGGGTGTTCCCAGTGCTTTACCCAAGTCTGGCATGAAGTAGAATGTTCAGTATGTTTGAGCAAATGCAAGAATGAGTAAGTAGAAGACACAGCTACAGATAAAGGGCTGGTAGAACTTGTAGTACCTTTTTTCAGATAGTGTCTCATTATACAGACCTTGAATTCACTATATAGCCCAGAATAGCCTCAAACTACTGTCCTTCTGCCTCTGCCCTCTGAGTACTAGGACTGAAAGCATGTGTCCCCATGCCTAATGTATATTAGGTTCTTAAAAGTGTAGAGATAAACATCCTTAACTTTTCTACTCCTGTCACCAAGTTCATATGTCCTATTAATGGTCTAGTATCACTTCTAGAAATGCAGGCCCAGGTATCCCATACATACCCTGTTACGGAAAGCTTTTAAACCCTTTCTTCTTTAACACACATTCCTACCTCCTAAAAATCTGTCATATTTTTATATTAGTATAATGGCCCTGTTGCTGCATTTTCCATTAACACTCCAAGGATTATTGAAACAACTTGGTGTTTGGTCTTGATATTAATTCAATATATCAAATATACTTTATTGGGGTGAGATTAAATGTTTTTGGCATAAGTGGAGAATATACTGCTTTAAAAGGCATATCTAACTGATAAGTAACCAAACAAAATTAGGATGGTTTAAGAAAAGTAAACTTAGAGACTTTCGAGTTAGCTTCCTCTCACAGAGACATATATTCCCTAATTCATACGAGCCCTCAGTGCTCTAATTTAATTAGTTCTAAGAGTTTAGGATAGTTACCATTTTATATGTTGTAAATTTTTGCTAAATCCCCTGTTTTCCATACTTCTTTGCCTATCTTATAAATCCTTTAATTTTAATTGGTCAAGGTAAGCGACTATATTATTGATTATATTAAATCCCTTAATGAAATTCAGAACTAATTGCTCTTGATAGTTAGATTGTATTTTGAATTTCTTAGTTGTCAAATAAGAATCATTCTGTAATATATACTTTCTTACCAGAGGTACCTGAAAGATTTATTAAAACTTTTTGCTGGGAGCATGGTGGTACAGATGCCTTTAATCCCAGCTTTTGTGAAGCAAAGGCAGGAAAATTTATCTCTGAATTCAAGGCTATCCCAGACTACAGACTACCTAGCGAGTTCTCAGACCAGTTATGGATACACATAGTGAAACCCTGTCTCAAAAAAAAAAAAAAAACTTAAATCACTATCTCAGAGCTTTTGATTTGGTAGATTTGAAATGTGAGGCTTAAGTTTGATTTGCTTTGTTGGTCCATATAGGGTATCACTCTGTAGCTCATTCCCACCTCCTGTGCTGGGATTACAGCTAAGAATTTCTAGCAATAACTCACACAATGTTTTTACCAATAGTCTAAGGGTGACGCTTTGGGAGCAGTTTTTATGGAATATGTTAATCGTATTTTCTGAATTTACTAGAAGTGGGGGGGGGGAGAACATTAAGTGGAGTTCCAGGGACAATCTTTGATGTCATTCCTCAGGTGTCATTTTTTAAATTAAAGTTTAATTTATGCTGAATTTATTCCCAAGCCATAAGTGTTTATGTTTCTTCAGGGATACCTTTAAAGTTTGTGCAGCTTCTTCTGGCTTAAACACAAATTGTTCTTTGTTAGTGAAGATCATCTTAATGTGACAAAGGCCATTCATGTATGGGTTAAATCAGACCATGAACTCTATGAATTCAATAGCCCATCATCTTAGGTTATCCTGTATGTGTTCAGTGACTACAGATACTACATGTAAACCTTTGAGTTTAGCATTACTCTGCATTTTTAAATATATGCAGCAAAATTTCAGCATTATTTTTGAAACACATACCCTATGGCCAGCCCCACTGTTTGACTTTGGACACACCTACTTATTCCAACATTATACTACCAAAAAGACACACATTATTACTTTTTCTTAAAAAAAAAGTTTTTAAAACAATCTTATTTTATATACCAACTCCAGTTCCCATTCCCCCACCCTTTCCCCACCCTACCCATGATCTACTCCTCAGAGAAGTTGATGCCTCCAGTCTCTGTGAATTTCTCCAACATGCAAGACCATGTTAAAGACCACACATTACTTTTAAAGTGACATTTTTCAGATACTTTGGCTTTTTTGGTGTATATGCCCTTGATGACCTAGACAGTTTCCAGGATATTGTAAAAGGGAACACAAACGTTTTAACCTTTTCATTTGTATGATTTTATGGAGTTTTCTTGGCCAAGAGAGTAGTGAACTAGTTTTCATAAGTCTCCTCAGGAAGAAGCCCCCCACTTTTTAAAGGCAGCCATGGTCTAGAATTCTCCAAGTGTGATGGTTGGCCAATAAGCCTCAGGGAATCAGCCTGTCTTCACTTCCCCAGTGCTGGGATTACAAGAGCACAACACCATGCCGCCATCTTGTTTGTTTGTTTGCTTGCTTGCTTGCTTGCTTGCTTGTTTTTATGAGGGTCCTATGGATCAAGCACAGGTTCTTGTGTTTACAAAGTATGCATTTTACCACCTAATTTATCTTCCTAGCCCCTGGAGTTTGTACTTTTGTAAAAAATCTTCGAATATCCCCTTTGGCTTTAAATAGTAATCAACCATATTTGGAGGCTCAATTATAGAATCAAAGCTTTATGTTTGAAATACCTGATCTCAATTACCTGCTACTTTTAAATAGCCAGCATTTTTCAGAGGTCAGTCTGTTCTATGGTTTTTAATTTTTTGGACTTTGTAGGACTTTAACAATTATGTCTTTGTGATACCGAATTAGAATATTGAAAAAGAATACATTTCGATACCTTCATCTCTGTTTTCAAAAACAAATTTAGTCATGCTGGTGCATACAATACTTAGGAAGCAAAAGTTCAAAGCCATCCTGGACATGATGAGACACTGACTCAAAAATAAAATCAAATTAAATCAGTTAATGTTTTGGGTTGTTGCATCACACTTACTTCACCCCATAACATGAAGTAGCTGCAAGACTGGACCTGATTCTCTTCAGTGGAATGTATCTTCATGATGTTTGATCATTTTCTGGTTCATTCATTTGGGTTTTTTTTTTTTCCTTTTACATTTTTGGAGGGGTTAGACACACACTTGTATGTGGAGGTGAGAAAATAACTTTCAGAAGTCAGTTCTTTCTGTTTAGCATGTAGGTTTCAGGGATTAAACTCATGTCATTAGGCTTGGTGGCAAGTGTCCTTAATCACATAGGTACCTTAACATCATTATTAATATCGAGTTTATTAGTTAATATTGGCTTATTAATATTAAGTCTTCAGAACTGTATTACATTTGCAATGAATCTCTTGTACAATATGTGATTTGCTCCCAGTAGTATGGTGGCATCTTTAATCCATTCACTTGGGAGGTAGGGCAGGCAGGTTTCTGGGAGTTCAAGGCCAGCTTTGTCTACATATCTAGTTCAAGGACAGACAGAGAGAGCTACATAGCCTCTGCCTCAAAAAAATGAGGTTTGCATTTTCTTTCTCACAGTTTAATATAGATATAAATTGTCTTTTCATCTTTTAGCAGTCTTTTAGAAAGTAAAGGTGTTTTTATTCCAGGTCATTTTTTTTTCTATTGGGTTGTATTTTTAGTGTCAAATCTATGAATTTTGCACCTGACCCTACATCCATTTCAAAGATTTTCTCATATACTTCCATTTAAATGTATGATCTATCTTGAATTAGCTTTTAAAGTTTACTCTTTGGTAATTTCATGCATGTATGTTTTGATCATATACATTCCATTACCCTCTCTTATCCCCCTCCTATTTCTCTTGAAGTACTTCTTTCCAAAAAATAACCCTCCTGCTTTTGTGTGTATTTTTAAGCTTAATTAGGGTTGCTTACATGAGCTTGAGGTTATTTACTAGAGCATAGTCAACATCTACTGGCATAGTCAACATTTACTGGCTACACCACTGAAAATAATGGGTCTTCTTCCCCATTAGCCATTAACTGCCAATAGTTCATTCCTAAAGGGGAGAGTGGAACTTCCCAAGCTCCACCCTTGTCCATGATGGAATGTTGAAGAACCAAATCTTATATATGTCTTAATGGAATTAATCATAGCTGGTGTGATTTCATGAATGCGGTAGCCATATTATGTTCAAGAGATTATGTTTTACAGCACTTCTCCCTATCCTCTAGCTCTTAGTTTTAGTTAGATTTTCCTCCTACTCCTTCATTTCTCTCATCTACCCACCTCATTTCTGTTTCACCCATTCTAAATAACACTACTCTCCTCTCTAATTTTGTATCACTTGCATCTACTATTTCCCCCTCTTTAAGGAACTTTTCTAGCTTCCTGGTCTTTACAGACACTCCAAGTTAAAACAGCATCTATGTTTTCAAAGCTAGGATCCCCATATAAAAGAGAACACAGAATATTTGTCTTTTAGGGTTACCTCAATATTTTCTAGTTCATTCATTTTCAGCAAATTTCATAATTTCAGTTTTTATTTTTTTTAATTATTTTTTTCATACGTGTATAGGTGTTTGCCTGTTTGTATGTCTTTTTAAAACTATTTTAACTTTGTATTCTTTATTTGTATGGATGTTTTGCCTGCATATATGTCTGTGAAGTGTCCATGGAGACCAAAGAAAAGTTGGAATCCCCAGGGACTGGAGTTTGAGACAATGTAGGCATCCATGTACATGCTAGACTTGAACCCAGGATATCTGGAAGCGAAGACAGGGCTCTTAATGCCTAAACCATCTCTCTAGCAACCTTTTAAAAAACAAACATTGTGGGATAGGGTCTGGCTTACAGCCCAGTCTGGCCTTGAACTCATGGGCAATTTCCTACCTCAGCTTCCTGAATGTTTGAATTATAGGCATGAGCCTCAAGTTCTTAGTTCCTAGGTATTTTTCCACATACACTATCATGTCACCTGAAAATAAGAATGATTTTCCTTCTTCTTTCCCAGTCTCTTCGTCTTTTTCTTTACTCACTTACTGCAGTGGCTAAAACTTCTAGTATCACATTGAGAACAGAGACCTTTTTTGGATGGGGATGGGGGTTGAAACAGGGTATCTCTGTTTAATAGTCCTAGCTACCCTGGAACTAGCTCTGTAGAACAGGCTGGCCTCCAACTCACAAAGATCTGACTCTTGAGTACTGCGATTAAAGGCATCTGCCACCAATACCTGGTGAGAACAGACTCTTACCTTCAGTTCAGTCTTAGGTGGAAAGCATTAAATCTTTCAGTATTAGGTATGATATTAACTGTAGGGTTTTTTTATATAAATTTGCAGATCAAATTGAGGAAACTCATCTTTGCTCCTAATCCATTATAATTTTTATCATCTCATATACTCTTTCTGCATCAAATGGTAGGAGCAAGTGGATTTGTCTCCTTTAGCCTGTGAATATTGACTAGACTTGTGTTGTTGAAATAAGCCTTTATTTATATATTAGCTTGGGCTGCCATATAAAATCCTGTAGATTGGATGCTTTTAACTGCAGAAACTTATTTCTCAAAATGCTAAAGGTTGAACTTCTCAGGATCAATGTTCAGCAGGATTTAGCTTCTGATAAGGTGTTAGTCCTTCCTGCTATTGTGTAAGGAGTATGGTTTTTCCACCCACCGCTGGTCTTTTTCCACCGCAGTGCCAGCCCCGATTAACACATCCAGATTCTGTATTTGATATAATGCTGTTGGCCAGGTACTAGTTTCTTATCGGATAGCTCTGTCTTAATTATTAACCCATTTCTGTTAATCTAGTATTTCCAAGTGCTTTTATCTTACCGTGGAATGGGGCCTGAGTCTCCTCTCCCCAGTCTCTCCATCTTGACGCCTCCTTACTACTTCCTCTTTCCTCCTTGTCTCTTAGTCCCCGCCTATCTTGCTTTCCTATTGGCCAACAGTGCTTTATTCATTAACCAGTATGAGAAGCATATTTACAGAATGACATCGCCCATCACTATCGTGACCTTTTCTTAATGAACATGCTTTATCTATATAGCCTCATTTAAGTTTAACGACCCCTATTACTCCTATCTCCAAGCACAGTCACATTGAGGTTAAGTTTTTGGCTGTGGAATGGTACAGTTCAGACTATGACACCCAGTTGACTTGAATTTAGAACTTTTTGGTATAATTCTTGATATAATTTGGTGACATTTCATTAGGAATTTTTTCTCTGTGTTCCTGACATGAGAAAAACCCTGTGCTTTTTTCTCATGGTATTTTTATTAAGTGGTGATACTGACCTAATAAAATAGCTGGGGAAGCTGTGAGTTCATGAGTACAACAACAGTCCTTTCATATCCAGAAAATTTCTGCACAAGGCCTGCACAGGATCAAACCCCAGTCAACCTTCTGGTATGGAAGGAGGAGGGGATCCCCATTTTCCTCATGTCCTGTTGGCCACCAGTCCATGAGGACAAGAGACAAGAGACAGAAACGATGACAGAGGACATTGTACAGCCTATGAGCACAGCTGATATAGCTCTCCAAGGAGATAACTTCAGTGAATCAGCTCAACTTTATTCCAGAGTGAGGGGAGGTGTAAAAGATGGGAACAGTGGCTGAGGCATCACCTAATATGCATTAAACAGCATGCATTATCATAAAGCTCCTAGTACAAGTCTTAGTTATTATATGTGGATGCATGGTGCTATTGTAATGCTTCTAGCACAATTTCTAATTACCACATGGGCAGCAAGGATAAAGCTTCTGCAGGGAACTGAGTCAAAGGTCATACTAGAGATAAGTCAGGCATCTAGGCCTAGAGACAGTCTCCAAATAAGGTCAGGTAGAGAATAGGGTGCCTTCCACTGGGGGGTGGGGGTGGGGTGGTCATTCTTGTTGCTGACCTTGGAGAGATCTTCCAGGCCATAGTATACTGCAACCTCCAAATAGTAGGACTACACACACACACACACACACACACACACACACACACACACACACACACACACACACACGGAGTGCTTCAACAGTCAATATTCTAAGAGATAAAGTTTTTTTGAGACCAACATCTTTGGATCATTTACTGTTTATTGTCCTGTGACCCATATTCAGTTTCCATATGCAGTAGATCCCATTGACTCTACTTTTAAAATACATGCAGAATTTATGTATTAAGTTGGAAGGAAAATGCCCCTTAATGATGCATGG
Organism: Phodopus roborovskii; assembly: GCF_943737965.1. NCBI lineage: Eukaryota > Metazoa > Chordata > Mammalia > Rodentia > Cricetidae > Phodopus > Phodopus roborovskii. The sequence continues at coordinate 69,583 of NW_026126009.1, read as the reverse complement.
GTACAGAAGCCTGCCCTTTAACTTCACTGGGCATCATGGCCTCTTGCACCTCCAACTACTTCCTCTACCCCCTGACTTCCCACATCTTTCCCATTCCATTTTAGGCTACAGAATTCTACCACTCTGTATTTTGATTGTGAAAATTGAGTAGTATGTACAATATATAGAGCATTTTTATATACATTTATGTTATTTGAAGTTTAAAGCTGTCCCTATTGTTTGTTTCCAGTATAAACTTCAGTGCTAATAGTAAATTATCCTCAGACATAGCATCTCAGAGCAACTAGACTTGAAGTTTGAAGGGTGCAAAGTAGCTGGGGGATCAGGGTTAGAAACCTGTAAAGGTCTTTTCCTTAAACTGGCATGACATGTGAATTACATGTGGCTTGACTCTCTTATAGTCTGACAATCTCAGCAGTCATAATCCCTATAGGCTTCAGGCACAAGACTCGGTGCACCTGTTCCTAACATACAGGTGAAGGGTACATTCCTTTTATGACCCAGCCTTACAGTGCTCATAGCATTACTTCTGCCGGTCAAAACCATCATAAGCCATCCTTATTCAAAGGGAGAAGAAATAATCTTTAGAACTTGAAGAATACCAGAGTCACATTGTAAAAGAATATGTGGGATCCTGAAAATGCCATTATGTCATGGAAATGCTAACTGTCTCATACACTGAGTCACAGAGACTTGCGAAGAAGAGGTCATCACAAAGTAACAAAATTAACAAAGAACATTTTGGGAGACTATACCTAAACATATTTATGACATCAGGAGTTGTGGTAGTTCAGTTCTATAAATCCAGCACTTAGAAAGCAAAGGATTAGCATGAGTTTGAAGACAGCCTGGGATTTGTGATGAGTTGAGACCATATCTTTTTTTTTAAGGCATTTTGATTTGACAGATTTTGACGATCCCTCCTGAAAGGCCTCACCCTCCCTGGGGAGTGGATGGGGGATGAGACAGGGCAGGCGGTTCAGGGGGCGTGGGAAGATGGAAGGGAGAGGGAACTGGAATCAATATGTAAAATAAGAAAAAAATATTTTTAAAAACATTTTAAAAGGCATTTTGAAACTATTAGTTAATTTGAAGATACTCATTTCAAATCTTTCAAAAATCTATAATATTTATATAGTTTCTATGCTGTTCAAAAATAATTTTAGGCACTCATTAGTAAACAGCATAGTCTCTATCTTTCAGATCTATAGATCATTTAAAAAGTCCCTGAGAGGTCACTGTCAATAAGACATTATGTTAAGCTTTATGTCAAACAATAGTCATAGTAGTTTCATTTTCAATGACACCTCAGTGGCACAGCAGTGTCCACTTGGCCAGAGTTAATAGTATTCCAACCACTCTGACCTACAAGTGAAGAACAGGTGAATAAACCTTTTTATAGAGATGTAGTTGTGGGTCCTTTACCCAAAGTGTCTAGAAAGTCACTACAACCTTCAGTTATACTAAAGGATCTAAATTGAAAGCTATGCTTATCTTGTTCTGACCAGAATTACTTTGAGTTTGTGAACATATGCTTATTTTGTCAGTGATCTGATGCCGTTCATAGTGTCTCTGTACGTAGTCCATAATGGCTGGCAAAGAAAATCATAGTATTCTAGGATTTCCTCAAAGCAATGGTTCTCAGCCTGTGGTTCTTAATCCCCTTGGGAGTGATATATCAGATATCCTTCATGTCAGGTATCTACATTACAATTCATAACCGTAGCAAAATTACAGTTATGAAGTAGCAACAAAATAATTTTATGGTTGGGGAACAACATGGGGAACTGTATTAAAGTATCACAGTATTAGGAAAGTTGAGAACCACTGCTCTAAAGCTATATAGCAACTATGCACACACACGTGCACATACATACCACACACACACAAAGCAAAGTGTCTTTTGATAACCAGAAGTTTTTGCATGTGTGAGTGTGTAAATGATGATAATTTAAACTGTTTTCTAAAAATTCCCACTCTGGAGATGATAACACACCTGTAATCCCAGCACTTGGGAGGCTGAAGGCAGGGATCATAGTAAGAACCTGACTCAAAAAATAAAATCCTCAAGACATGGTAGCACTTGTACTCAGAAGGCAGAAGCAGGTAGATCTCTATGAGTAAGAGGCTAACCTGATCTACATGATGAATTCCAGGATAGCCAGGGCTACCTAATGAGACTCTGTCTGAAAAAGTCAAAAATAAAATAAAATCCCAAAGTAAGTTTGAAAGATTTTCTCCTCTGTCATAAATTCAGTAACTTCTCCTGTAAATTTACATTAATTTGACCTTTTTACCCCTGTGTTTTCTTGCATTTGGTGCTATTGTTTCAGTACTTAGATTCAGATTTTAGTTCATTATACTTAATGGAAAGGTGACATCACTATTATAATTGTCATTGTGATAAACTTTGCATTGAAATATGATGTACACCCAGAAAGTATAGAATGCATAATTGTATAGATGAATGGATTTTCATGAATTAAATGTATTCATTTAACTGCCACTCAGATCAAGAAATAGAACATTACCAACACCCCAGAAGCCTTTCTTCTGCTCCCTGCCAGTAACTGACCTCCCTCACCGTAGGTAACAGTTTTGCCAGTTTTTGAACTTCATATAAGTAGAATCCTATAGTATGTATTCATGAGACTGGATTGTTTTGTTCATCATTATGCTTGTGAGATCCATCCATGCTGTTGCATGTAATAGTTTATTAATTTTCACCCATGCATCATATTTCATTGTGTGAATATGCCACATTTTATCCATTTACCTTAGTAGACATTTAAATTCTTTTTTAGCAATTATAAAAATTGAACCTTTTTACTCTCATGCCCGTACATTTTTTATTAAATATATACCTAGGAGTGTATTTGCTATGTCAAAGGACACATATCTGTTCATATCCTATACATACATTATATCTGTAATATTTGCTGCCAAAGTGGCTTATATCAATTCATGCCCAAGTATATAATAATAGGTCTGTTTGCTTCTGTTTCTTACCATCTCTTAGAACTTCATAGGCAACTTTGGGGTCAAGTCATTTAAATATTAGCCATTATAATAGATAACCGTGATTATGATTTCAATATGGTAGCTAGTGAGGTTAAGAGCCGTTTAATTGCTTATTTGCCATAAAAGGTAGCCTTATTTATGAAGTGTCTGTCTAAATATTTTGCCTAGTTTTTAAACTGGATTCTTTGTCTATTATAAATATTTCTTACCCTATGAATTGCTTTTAATAACCAGAGTTTTAGTATGTGTGCATTTTTCATTCTTTTACTTTTGTGTTTGATGGCATTTGTCTTTCATTTAAAATATCTTTACCTACCCTGGTGTTATAAATATATTCTCCTTTGTGTTCTTCCAGAAGCTTTATAAACATAAGCTTCATTCAATAAAATTTATAATCTACCTTTTTCCTTGTATAAATTAAAGCACTTGAAATGAATCATTAGCTATAAAGTCTTTTTTTTTTTTTAAGAAAAAGATATCTTGGAAAAAAAAATCAAATAGTCTATAATTGCCTTGTAAGGCCATGCACCACAGAAGTCTCTGGAGAGCATACATTTTGTCCTTTTCAGTTGGAAGCAGGCCTCTGAATACAGTTCCTAAACTTTAGCTTCAATTCTTAAAATTTATGCCTTTTCCTTAAATATTTATTGATTTTGGTTTTGGATCTCCATATGATAGAAGAATTTTAATGTACAAATTATATATAGTCATTAACTATTTAAAATAATTATTTGGAATCACAGGCTTTGGGAAGAATGCTTAGTAGAAAATATGTACTTTCTACACTTAACTGGTCTACTATATATAGTACATGTATTAATAAGTGTGTGTGTAAGTGTGTGTGTGTGTGTGTGTATTTTCTAGAATTGATTCTAGAATTAAATTAACTCTCAAATCCTTCCAGAGGAATGGTTTTCATTATTTTATGATAACATGAATGTGTCTTCCCCCCCTCTCTCTCTAGATAAGCCACACTGTTCTTTAAAATTGCCAGGAAATAATAATCCAGATTACCTCTTGGTAATATTTTATGATGCCTCATCTGAATAAGTTGTAGGCATAAACTGTCCATTTTTTTCCCTGATTGGTTTTTTTTTTTTTTTTTTTTTTTTTTTTGCCTTGGGTTCTTTAGTTATCAGGAGAGCTATGGATTTTCTCAAGCTCACTGCAAAAGTTGATGCAATATGCAATAATAGGAATCTTTTATTCCATCATGTAGCTCTGGCTCAGACCTATGGCTGCTCTCATGTATGGTTGGGAAACCTTGAGTTTGTACAACTCTATGATCTCTTGACTTTAATGTGCATAATGAAAATAGTAAGAAATATAACACTGTTACTGAATCCTGTTTTTATTATATATAATTCCAAATACTTTATTTCATGTAAGCGTGATAATCTTACCAGTTTGGTGTTATTTTAATAATTTGTTATTGTTGTTCGTGCTTTTTCATGAAGGAAACTGAACCTTACCTAAATTAAGTACTTTTCAGGAACACTTTACAAATGAATGGCAGAAAAAAAACAGGCTTGTGTGAGTCTAAAACCTGTGCTCTGCACTACCATCTAGTACTCTGTCCGTGGAAGAAAATCATGGGTTTTGCTGAGATGTATGTTTAAATGTGATAACTTTGTGCAGGTAACATTCATTACCAGATTTTTCCCTTCTAAATAATAAATAGTAGTAGGGTCCCAGATCTGTGGAGGTCAGTGAAGCATATCATTATCAGTCAGTAAGTTCACAGAAGATGATGAAACTGAATTTGCAGAACCATTTGACTCTAGAAAGGGATCTGTCATACCTTTCAGAGTGAATAGCAGGGTATGCTCCCTGTTATGGCCAGAGTTGTTTGGCTTATCTTGTCAGAACCAGAAATCTGTTATTTGTTTATTGTTGCTAATGTCTTTCTATTACTTTTCTAGAATTATATCTGAAAAAGTAAAAGAAGTTCTCTTTGTCCGGCCTCGGAAATATATCCGTTGCTCCATCCCAGAGTCTGCAGAGCCTGGCTATATCAATACCCTCGAGCTGGCAGCATCTACATGCCGCTATGACCTAGATGACATGGATACCTTTTGGCTTCAGGAACTCAATGAAGACCTTGGAGAAATGGGTAAGCTGTTTTCTTGCAAGTAAGTTGTGCATTGACTTCACCAGTGTTTTTTTGTTTTTTTTTAAGTTGTTAGAACCTGTAAAACTTGCTTTCATCTTGCTTTCCTTTCTTAACCACCCATTCACTTATTTTTATTTTTGATGAAATGAGGTATTTATTTAAGTGCATAAAGTAGAGCAGTATTTTTATCTATTATTTTTAATCTATATTAAAATAGAGTAATAAAAACCTAAATGACCTTTCCTTCATTTATTCAGTATATTAGCACAGATAAAGATAGCACACAAGTTTCATGAAGTTGCTTCATAATACTAAATGTTAGTGTGGTGATTGTTGATTGAACTTCTGCTTGAAAAGGATACTGAGACCTGTTCTTGGCCATAGGTAGAGGTGTGTTTTCCAGGTGTTAGAGAAAAGATTTACAAATGACAAGTTACTGTGACCGTTGCCCTTTAATATAAAGGCTTCTAATTTTGTTACCCAGAATGGTAGGCCTATGGAAAAATATCTCCAAAGTAGTTCTTAGCTACCTTCAGTGAGTTCTCTATGTTAAATCTAGTATATAAATACATGTAAAAAAAGTTATAAGTACATTAAATCAGTTTTGAAATGGTGATGGAAGTTATGTTGCCAACAACTAATTCTAATTTTTGCTTTTAAGAGTATATTTTGTTTCCTCTTGATTTGTCCTCTAAGAGGAATTGGGGGTGGCCAATTTAGAGTGTAAATCACAGACAATGGAATAAAAGAGAGACAAAGGCCTAATCAAGTACCATGGTGTGTGGTTTTGCATGCATATAGAATTCATAGATAACACAGTCATCACAATGCTTCCTCTGATAAAAAAAAAAAACAGCCCTGTAAGTTCATTGCTTTACATCTAATTCTCTGTGGATGAAGATTTTACTTTTTATTATGGAATAGTTCGATTTGCAGAAGAAAATGAACATTCACTACATAGAATACAAATATATACCTAAAATAATTCTTTGTCTCTAATATTAACGTATTTTTTCCATGATACATTTGTCAGGATGAAGAAACCAGCACATTATATAATGTTCCTGACTGTTTTGGCCTTTCAATTCTTTGTCTACTAATCTCTTTCTAGTCTAGGATCCTATCCAGGACAACACATTTCATTTAATCTTAGAAGAGGTTTTATTTATTGTAGAGGGTGGGGGGGTGAGGCCTCATGGGCTTTTTTTCCCTGTCTACTTTAGCATGTCTATTTGTGTTGTCCTTGTTCAGCTCACATTTAGGTAGTCATGTTGATGAGATTGTGTGTGTGTAGCTTCTGTCATCACTAGGAGACAAAAATCTCACGGCAAACTCCCTAGTGTTCTTGCTTTTACAATCATTCTGTCCCCTCATCTGCAATGTTCCCTGAGCTTTAGTGGACATGTTTTGTAGATATATCAGTTGAGACTGAGCTGCAAAACTCTGAATTTTGATTGGTTATGGTTTTCTGTGGTGGTTCTGTTTCAAAGACAAGTTTCCTTGATAACCTGAGCTTTAGTGGACATGTTTTGTAGATATATCAGTTGAGACTGAGCTGCAAAACTCTGAATTTTGATTGGTTATGGTTTTCTGTGGTGGTTCTGTTTCAAAGACAAGTTTCCTTGATAAAGGGTGAAGACTGTACTTACCTGTGGATATAAGGACAAATGTTTAGAATGTAGTTAGGGATTGTACTGGTTTAATAAAGTAGTGGTTGTAGGTTCTCCATCAATATTCATGACTTTGTATTTTGATTATCTAGATTTCCATTATGGTTTCCCTCTTGTTAAGTGGTTTGTAAGTTTAATTAGAGAGGTATTGGTTACTGCCACGCTATGTATACCACTGTTGCATCCTTAGGGTTATTGTGCTATGCTCACATGAAACTACACAAAAACTACAGGAAACTAAGGAATGCTGAAAGCAAGAGAAATAGAGAAAAGCACAATAATTGGTTATGCAATACCAGATTGGTTAATCCTGAAAACATACATAAATGTAATATTATACAGATTGAACAGGCTTATATTTAGGAACACATACGTATATACATATATCCATGGAACAACAATTAATGAACAACAATTAATGAAAAAGTCTATGGATCTGAAGGGAAATGACGAAGGTGTATGAAAAGGCTTAGAGGGAGAAATGATGTGAAAATATTATAATCTCAAATAAATAAAAACAGGTTTTTGTTTGTTTGAACTTTAGATTTTAGATATTTTATATATTTTTATTTTAATGTGTATGAGAGTTTTGCCTATATGTATGCATATGCACTACATGCATGCCTAGTCTCTACAAAATCCAAAAGAAGGCATCAAATTCCTTGGAAGAGGGTTGGGAATTTTGCTCAGTGGTAGAGCACTTGAGGCCCTGAGTTCAGTCCCTAGCATGCCATGTGGGGGGGGGGAAGAGACAAAATAACAAATCCCTTGGAACTGGACAGTTGTAAGACACCATGTTGGTTCTGGGACTTTATCCTGAGTCCTCTGGAAAAACAAGTGCTCTAAACCATCCCTCTAGCCCTTTTATAAGAGTTTTTGAGGAGGATAAATTCTTTCCTTAGGATGAATGATACTATAGTCACACATTTTAGAGCTTGAAACAAACTTTTAAAAATTACATTAAATTAAGCAATTTTTTGCTCAAATTAAAGAATTTAAAATGTGTGTGCTGACTACATACTGGGTACCATAAAGCAATGAGCAAATACTTAATCCTCAGAAGTTAATGAATTTGGTATTATTCCTATTTTATAGATAAGAACAGTAAAATAACAAAGTTTACACAGCAAATATGAGATAAAAAGTTGAAATTTGAATCCAAGCTCTATAACTACACCATAAATCTGCTTTTTAAAATTAGCTTTTAAAGTAGCAAGTTTCTTTATGACATTTTCATACATATTGAGTTTTGATTGACCCTGTCCTCAGTTCCTCATCTTCCTACTTCCCATCCCTGCTTAAATCCTTACATTCTTAGTATTCCTCATTCTGTTTTAAAATCACACTTTCTGTTACCTTTCCCACCTCCCTTTTTTGATTAGGGCCTTCCTTTCTCTTCTCATAGGCCCTTTTCTGTTTTCCTGAACTTAACATATAATCATTGTCACATAAATATAAAATTAGCTCTAGGCTCCACATATGAGTGAAAATATGTTTTTTTATCTTTATGACACCAGGTTATCACACTTAATGTAATGCTTTCCATTTATGTCCATTTTCCTGTGATATCCATTTTTCTTTATGACTTGATAAAGTTCTATTGTATATATGTAGTATATTTTTATCATCCATTCATCAGTTGGGCATTTATTTAGGCTGATTCTGTTTCTTTGCTATTGTCAATAGAACAGCATTAAAAACATGGATATTCATGTTTGGAGATATACCCAGACTAGACAATATCACTCTTCATTCCTACATATCTGTATGTGTGTATTTAATAAATGCATATATGTGTGTGTTTAATTTAAGTGTATGTATATGTATATGATATGTCTAGGCTGGAAAATAAGCCTGAGTAAGTTTTTGCTTCATAAGTAGATAAAATTTTAAAAAGTACTTCATACAGATCTGAAAATTCTTTATGATATCTTACATTACAAATATTGTTGGGCAAAATTATTTTGGATCATTTTGAAAATTATTCCTTAGTTTATAAGAATAAACAATGTCCAATCATTGATCCTGTTAAAAAGAAAAATACTTAAGGTTTTACCAGCATCAGCCCTACGAAACTTTCAGTTGGGTTAAGAGTAGAAGGTAACAATTTGAGCATCTGTAGAAAGGCTACCATAAATGCCCTTCCCGGATAGTGAGATCAACAACTAACTTATCCATGGAGCCCTCATCTAATACCTGTTGGAAACAGGAGCAAACACCCATACATAAACCCTGAGTCAAAGTAGAACCCAAATGCAGATGGAGAGGATAAGACCAGGCTGCAGAAACACATAGAGACAGCTTACCTGAACAAGGAGGAGCTAACGGGCCCTCCAGACTGATAGCTGGGAAGCCAGCATGAGACTGACTGGCCCCCCTGAATATGGGTCGCAGCCGGAGAGACTGAGCAGTCTAAGGGACCTCAGACAGTGGAGCCAGGATGTATCCCTGGTACACAGGAGGACCTTGCGAAAACATCCCCAATGGAGGGAAAACTGCCTTAACCTAGAGACAGGAGAGAAGCCCTAGTCCCTACTTCACATGACCTGTCAGATCTACATGACCCCAACTGGATGGCATTCCCCTACATATGGAATTGGGGTGGGGGAATGGGAGGGGAGGGTGGTTAGGGTGCATGTGAGAGGGCAGAGAGGGTAAAAGGGAGGGAGGGAGAGGGAACTGGAATCGACATGTAAAATAATAAATAAATATGTTAAAAAAATAGAAGGTGAAGAGAAAAATAAAAGTATAAAAAGAAAAAGGAATCAGAAAGAAAGGGATTAATTTCAGAATTATATGTAAATCTTTGTGAATGTTAAGAAGTTTCTATTACTGCTTGTCATGAAAAATAGTATTTCCTTTAAAAAAACATCAGGTTTGAAAAACAGTATTTCATATACATAGTCATGTATACATATTACCTAGAATTTTCTTTTATGAGTAAATATATTATCATGTGAAAAATTCCTGGTATAACCACTAGGTTTCTTAGTGAAGCTAAGTTACTAATAGTAACATTATTTGTGTTCAAATAAGGAAGAGATTTAAATGCTACAAATTAAAATGTTCAAAGTTATACCTTTTGGTGAAAGTCCTACTAGTAGGAATAAGAGAAGTCTGATTGCTTTAGACCAGAAAAAAAGATGGTTTTATCCTTTAGCACCCTACCTACCCCTGCAGTGGATAATTTGGGAATGACAGTTGACAGATGTTTTGGCTGATTGTTTTTATTTTTGTGCAGGTTATGGGCCAATTGATGAGAATCTTATGGAAAAGACAATAGAAGTTCTGGAACGCCAGTGCCATGAAAATATGAACCATGCTATTGAGACAGAAGAAGGGCTAGGAATAGAATATGATGAAGATGTGATCTGTGATGTATGCCGGTCTCCAGACAGTGAAGAAGGGAATGATATGGTGTTCTGTGATAAGTGTAACGTCTGTGTCCATCAGGTTAGTGAAAATAGAGACCACTCTCTCATACAAGGTCAACATTAGTGGCAAAGTCAAAAGACAACTTTTAGGAGTTGGTTCTTCTAAAGTCGGGATTCAGGGAATTAAACTAAGATCATCAAGCTTAGTCCATGTGCCTTTACCTGATGAACCATCTCATTGGTCCAATGGTCATATATAGGCAATGTCTTAGATTTAAAATTAGGCTCTGCTGTTCTTCAATACTTCTCTAGAAACACTACTTATGATCTCTAAGCTGCTTTACCTACTAAACTGAGGTCTTTATTGTGTCATTTCATGTCTAGACCATTGAGATTTTCTCATTTGATTTAGTCAGGAAGTCCTTATGCTTCTTGCCTAGGAGACTGTCCTCTACATTTGAGATTTTCCTCTGCCTTGGAATCTTTAGGACATCATCACCAACCCATATCAGTAACATATAAATAGAAGGCAACATTTCCAATTTAGTACCCAAGGCTCTCCCTATTCCCAGAAACCTATGTCAACCCTACTTTTAGAAACTTCATATTCTAGGACTCTAAAGAACAGTCTTAAAACACTTTAGTATTACAAACAATAATAGAAAAGACCAAGTGTCTTTACCCAAGTTAGTTATTTGACATTAATTCTGCCACACTGTTATATTAATAATGTTAACACTAATGATATGGCACTCATTTTAACTCTTGCCCATATTCTATGCTCTGTTCTGTGGTGAAACAAGGTCACTTAAAGTAGTATAGCAATGAATATTGATATCACTCTCCTATCTCCATTTTATAGCCATGTCTGAATTTAAAAATCTCTTCTGAGAGCTAGAGTCAGGGTTCAAGGAATTAAACTAAGATCAGGCTTAGTCCATGTGCCCTTACCTGATGAACCATCTCATTGTTCCAGTGGTCATATATAGGCATATGTCTTAGATTTAAAATTAGGCTCTGCTGTTCTTCAATACTTCTCTAGAAACACTACTTATGTGATTTTATAGATTATAAATCCATGTGGAAATACATGAAAGAGATAAAGGAAAAAAAAGAACCCAATAAGTGGCACCCATGCTGAATCTTACTGAGTAAAAACAGATGTCATTTAAACCAAAGAGGTCTATTCAGTCAGTTGGTAAAGTATTTGCTGCCAAAGCATCAGAACCTGAGTTCCCAAAACACATGTACAGGCACACATGAAGAGGAAGAGATAGGAGGATCCTTGGTACTTACTGGCCAGCCAATCTAGCTGAATCAAGCTCCAAATCCTTTGAGAAACTTTAGTTCAATTAAACAAGGTGGAGGGCAATTGAGGAATACATTCAGCATTGACATATGACCTCTACACACACGTATAAGCACCCATGTACACTTGAACATACCCATACCCAGTCTTGTCTCCTACCTTATCAAAGTGTATGTATCTTCCAAGCTGTATCCAATTCTTGACTTCTACCTAACTGAAATTTTACTCTTGTGAACATGCTGTATATTTTATTCATATTACTCATTTATAAACACACTAAGTACCATCAATGAACAAGGGCAATGCTGCATTATGGTGACACAGTGATAAAGAACCAGATATGCTTCCTGCCCTTGTCCTCAGGAAAACCATAGTATAATGACTAAAAAGAAACTCTAAATTTACCAGAGTGCCAGGTGATTTTATAGATTATAAATCCATGTGGAAATAACATGGAAGAGATAAAGGGAAAAAAAACAACTTCCAATACGTGTCACCCATGGTGAATCTTAATGAGTAAAAACAGATGTCATTTAAACCAAAGAGGTCTATTCAGTCAGAAGAGAATATGTTCAGTGGAAACAAAATTTTTATGATTTAACTATGAACTTAAAGTATCTGATAATACAGATCCATGGGCTCTGTCATACAATTTCTCTGAAGATTAAAGAATTAAAAATCTCTGAAAATTTCACTTTTAGCTGAAATTCTGAACCAGAACAATTAGTGGACAATAACAGAAATTCACTAATATAAGGCTGTTTATAGTCTTTACCCATTTTAGGTAAATACTCATTTTTAGAGAAATACTAACATATTATATGGTATTGTTCCTGGTACCACTGGCCTTATAATATACCATATATATATAACTTTCCGAAGATCTAAACAGTTCTAAACTTCATAATATTTCTTATCAAAGAAGTTTCAAATAATCATTCAATCTAAAGTAAGCTTGAAAGAAATAAGACAAAGGTCATCTCTACCTATTTTCTATGTTTGTGTGTCTTTCACAATTTGGGCAAAATATTAAAGAAATATTTTCAAGTTATTTTAACTTACAAAATTAGCTGTAACATAATAAACCACCCCAAGAATACGGCATTTGTTTTAGAAACACACTATATCACTGTAAATAATAATCCTCTCACATGTTGGCAATAACAGCTGACTGGGTCTTGCAGACTATAAACTGATATATGTGGGTGCTAGGAATTTATTACCATATGAAATTTCATAAAAAGTGTATTTTTCAATCTGGGCATGGCAGTATACTTAAAGCAGGAGATTTGTAAGTATGATGGGCTACATAGCAAGTTCCAGGGCAATCAGAGGGTGTGTGTGTGTGTTTGTGTATATACATACACATATGTACATACATATGCATATATAATTTCTTAAAAAACAGGAAGCAAATGGGTAAAATACTGAAATTCTTATAAAGTGGCTATACTTGGATCATAAATAACTACTTAGGTTAGAGCTCCCTCTGTTGGCTATAGAGTCACTTAATAAGGTAGACTATTGATTTACTCTCTAAAAGAATAGTGGCATATTGGCATCTGGATTTATTAAACATAATTTAGCTCTTTTGCTCCACCACATTATGATCAGTGTTTATTCCTCAGTGACAACAATACATTACTTTAGAAGTTTTTATCAATAGACTTTAGATTTTAACATCATACAACTTAATTAACTTTAACATAATTTTTAATGAAAAAAATTAAAAAACATTCGAAGTTCTTTTGTATATACCTATTTCTACTTCTTAGTATAAATATTGAATACTTAGGTTGAGATTGAATTAAATTTAGCAAATAGCACATAACTGTAATTTTTATACCTGTCATGAATATAGTTGTCATTGGGCCTGACATCCTGAAATTATCGTTAAAACATATTAGCAAACATATGCTATTTTCTCAACAGAAATTTCAACCTTCATCATTTGTGATACATGAAAAGTTGAAAATCATTATGATATATAAGCTTATATGGTCTTATGACTGTTATATCTATAAAGGAGCTTACTCTATAAATTATTTTGTGCTCCATAGAATGACCAAGAGCATTCTTAGAACCAACCACTGGCCTCAAACAGGCTCCAATTTGGGAGTAATGTTTTTGTTATTTCCTGGCAACATTCTGGGCCTCAGAGAAAAGTGGTTTCAAACATAGGAACCTTATTAAATGATGCCCTGCTATCATGAGAGCAGCCTAGTTCAAGTCTAGCCTAGTTGGAAATTCAGCTTGGGTTCTTGAGCCAAATTATTAATAATTTGTTCTCACAATATAACCTATTTATACTAAAGCGGGGGAAGGGACGTTTGATATAAATCAACGATGAAAGCTATGTTTCTTCTTTGAACCAGGTGTGTGCAATTGCACATTGTTCGTTTTCCATGAGTTTGTAGGTTTTCTGCAATTTGTGTTGTTGTTGAATTCCAATTTTAAAGCATGGTGGTCTCAAAAGATACAGGGGACTATTCCAATTCTCTTGTATCTGTTGAGGTTTGTTGTGCCACCTAGTATGTAGTCAATTTTAGAGAAGGTTCCATGTGGAGCAGAGAAGAAGGTATATTCTTTTGTCTTTGGATGGAATGTCTTATAGATGTCTGTTAATCCTAGTTGAGACATAACTTCTGTTAGTTCTTTTGTTTGTTTGTTGAGTTTCTGATTGCTAGTCCTGTCTAGTGGTGAGAGTGGTGTGTTGAAGTCTCCCACTATAAGTGTGTGAGGTTTTATGAGAGCTTTAAGTTTTAGTAGCGTTTCTTTTACGAATGTGGGTGCCTTTGTATTTGGGGCATAGATGTTCATTCAGAACTGAGACTTTGAGTTGATGGATTTGTCCTGTGATGAATAGGAAATGACCATCTTCATCTCTTTTGATTAATTTTGGTTTGAAGTCTAACTTGTTAGAAATTAGGATAGCCACACCTGCTTGCTTCTTGGTTCCATTTGATTGGGAGATCTTTTCCCAACCCTTTACCCTGAGGTAATGTCTATCTTTGGAACTTAGATGTGTTTCTTGTATGCAGCAGAAGGATTAATTCTGTCTTGCATATCCATTCTGTTAACCTGTGTCGTTTTTATAGGTGAGTTAAGACCATTAATGTTGAAGGTGAGTAAGGACCATTGATTGTTGATGATCGTTTGTTTTAGATTTGTTGTTGACACTGGTATTGTGAATTTATTTATCCTGCTTTACCCTTGGTTTTTGGTGTAGTTAGATTATCTATGCCTAGTGACCTTACATTCTCAATAAGGTTATGAAGCACAAGAACAAAACTAGGAGAGTAGACTACAGATGCTGTGTAGTTGATGAGGGAAATAACATGAAGTAGAGGACAAGAGTCAGGCAGTAGGGCAGATATGAGAATTAGAGCAAATAGTTATGGAGAACACTGAGAGGCCTGCCTATACAAATTATATACCATGTGTTTAACTGAAATGGGAGATGAGAAGAAATAGTAAGGTGTGAGGAGGTACAAACTTCAGATCAGAGGCCACCAATCCTTTAAAGGGTCAGAAACACTTTACTTTGCCAGCTGCATATAGTCTCTATTAGGTGTGGTTTTTTCCTTTTCCTCTTAAAACTCTTTAAAATGTGAAAAAAACATTCCCAGTGTGTTAGCCTTATAAAACAGGTCTTAAATAGTAGCCAACACCTAGTTTAGATGATAGCAGGCAAATGAAATAAAAAGAGAAATCCTTGGAAGATTTACTGCTGTGCTTGATTTTACTGAGAAGAATCTGATAATGATATAGAGTAAGGGATAAAAATGTGAAGAATGAATAAATAAATTTAGAAATAAATCTATCTTATAATAGTGTTGCAAGGAGTTGGATAGAGCAGTAGTAATAAAAGTCCAGGAATATTGTCTGAAAGATGGAAAAGGAAGTGTGGTATGAAATGAAAAGATGAATCTCACCTAAGGATGAATCTCTTAGAACCCACAAATTTTGGAACTGCTAAGATGAATCAGTTGACAGTACAGGGTATAGTTATCAATGTGAGGAACCTAGAAGTACCTAGTTTTCTTTTGAAATAGATTAAAGTAATGAAAATGGAAAATGAATAAAATTGAAAATGGGGGTTCTAGAATAATTTCCAAGTAATCTTCCATCTCCCTGAGTTATTTATTTTCCAGTATCATTCCATAAAGAATTAAAAAAGCTCCCAAAACTTATTATGGATTATTGTGATTCAATTCACAAGTCTTTGGGTCCAACTCAAGCAAATAATTTATACAGTTTTCTGAATGTTTTTATGCACCAGGTACTATTAGACTCTTTATAAACATTAGCTTATTTGTGCTTTATATGTTTCAATATTTTCCAACACCTTTTTTCTTGATCACAATAATACATGACATGTTGAAGTTACTCCATTACTGCTTTGCTGACCTGTTATAATATATAAACATTGAAGACAGCTTGAAAGACAGGGGGAAAATGTCCATTTTCAGTAAAAAAAAAATTTTTTTAAATTTTAAGAGGTTGGGCAGTGGTGACACACACCTTTAATCCCAACACTCAGATCTCTGTGAGTTCAAGGCCAGTCTGATCTACAGAGTGAGTTGTAGGATAGGATCCAAAGCAATACAGAGAAACCCTGTCTTGAAAAAAAATTGCTAAATCCAGGATAAGAACATGTTCAGATATAAATCTTTCTCCCTAAAACAGAATATTCTCTTAACTGTATCAAAACAGGTATTAGTGCGTGAGGTTTGAGTTTTAGTAGCATTTCTTTTACCAATGTGGGTGCCTTTGTATTTGAGGCATAGATGTTCAGAATTCAGACTTTGTATGAGCAACCGTGGAAAGGCTACCTCACTTCCAGGATAGTGAGATCAACAACTAACTTATCCACCATCATGGAGCCCTCATCTAGTACCTGTTGGAAACAGAAGCAAATACCCTTAACTAAACATTGTGTCAAACTAGAATCCAGAGGCAGAGGGAGAGGACAAGACCAGGTTGCAGAAACAGAGACAACTGACCCAAACAAGGAGGAGCTAACAGCCCCCCAGACTGATAGCTGGGAATCCAGAATGGGACTGACTCAGAAACCCTGAATATGGGTCTCAGCTAGAAGGACTGAGCAGTCTAAGGGACCTCAGACAGTAGAACCAGGATGTATTCCTGGTGCACAAAAGTACCTTGCAGACACATACCCCATGGAGGGATACTCCCTTCACCTAAAGACAGGAGAGAAGTCCTAGTCCCTATTTCAAATGACTTGACAGACCCCCACCTGGATGGCATTGCCCTACCTGTGGAATTGGGGTGGGGGATGGGAGGGTGGGTGGTCAGGGTGCATGTGAGGGGGGAGAGAGGGTAAGAGAGAAGGGAAAGGAAGGAAAGAAGAGAGAGGGAACTGGGATCTACATGTAAAATTAAAAAATATATATAATTAAAAAGAAAAAAACAGGTATTAGTGCAAATACAAAGACACTAACTATTCTCTCTCTTTCATGCCTACAGGCTTGCTATGGCATCCTTAAGATTCCAGAAGGCAGCTGGTTGTGTCGCTCCTGTGTCCTGGGCATTTATCCACAGTGTGTTTTATGTCCTAAGAAAGGTGGAGCCATGAAGACCACCAGGACAGGAACTAGATGGGCTCACGTCAGCTGTGCCTTGTGGATTCCAGAGGTAAGAACAATTCAAATCTAGACCCATTTACTCCAGGGTGACCTCCTTCCAAAGATGTTTAGACAGAGTCATGGAAATGCTTCCTGCTTACATGTATTACTGAAATTTCTGTGCTACTTCCGGTCTTCTTGAACACAAATGTGCATGTTAGCCTATACTTATGTATTTGTGGATGCTACTTTCAGTGGTATTTGATAAACCTGTATGAGAGAAGAGGCACAAAAGACCAGAATGTAGGGTATAAAGATGGCTTAGCTATTAGGAGCACATACTACTCTTGTAGAGGATTTGAGTTCAGTTCCAGTTGTATGTCAGGCAGCTTACAACTGACTGCCTTTAATTCCACCTCCCACAGAATTGATGGCCTCTGGCCTTCAGAGTCACCTATGTACATACACACACACACACACATGCATAATTTTAAAAACAAATATTTTTAAACTCTTTACTATTTTTAAAATGAATAAAACTACTTAAAAAAAAAGACAAACATTGAGAAACATTTTTTAAGTAAACTTTGTCTTAAAATACCTGTAGCCACAAATCAGGTAAAAACCTGAAATGCCACAGTAATATACAAATAGCATCCTAGAAAGTTTCCTCATATCTCCTCCTTTTCCCATCTCTTCAGAGAACAACCATTTTGATATTTATCAGTTTAGATAAGTTTTGTATATTATTAAGCTTCATTCATGTAAATGGAATTCATAGAGTAAGTATTCTTTTCTGTCTTGCTAGCACTCCATGTTGTAATTTAGTCAATAGTCCAATTTCCATTGCTTAGTAATTTACCATTCTTTGGATATATTATTTATTCATTCTGCTTTGGGCCTCTGATTTTAGACTGTTAAAAATAAAGTGAGCATCAGCTGGTAGTGGTATACGCCTTTAATCAAGAGACAGAGGCAGGCCGATCTCTGTGAGTTTGAGGCCAGCCTGGTCTACAAAGTGAATTCTAGGACAGGACAGGCTCCAAAGCTACAGAGAAACCCTGTCTTGAAAAACCATACATAAACAAACAAATAAATGAATGAATAAGTGAGCAATGACTTGTCCACTGTGGTAGTTGTTCTTTTTATTTTGTTTCTTACTTTAAAAAAGAAAAAAACAGGGTCTAACTATTTGGCTGACTAGTTGCCTTGGAAGTCACAAAGCTCCACTTGCCTTTGCCTCCCAAATTCCAGGATTAAAGGCCACCACATCTAGTTGTTATTTACTTATCAAGCTTTTTGCAGGGCTTAAACTCAACACCTAAAACTTTCATTCAAAATTCTATTCCTTGTTATCTACCCTGATCCTTTAGTTGCAGGTATTTCCTAAGATGCTATTGTTCATTAACTTAATTAAAACAGTGCTTCTAAACTAAGCATGGTATTACATTCCTGTAATCCCTGTACTTGGGAGGCTGATGCAGGAAGGTTAAGATCTAAAAGCGAGCTTGAAGCTGTATAGGGAGCTCAAAGCCAGCCTACATAGCTAAAACCTATAAACAAACAAACTTTAAAAAAATGATTTGGGCTAGGGTGTAGTTAGTGCTAGAGTATTTGCCTAGCATGAACAGGGCAACTTTCCAGAACCAAAAAGTTAAAATTAAAAAAGGTTGAAATAAAGTTAAAATAAAAAAAGGTACATTTGCTTGTAAAGCCGCATCTTTGGATGGAGAGGCAGGATAATCAGAAGTCCCAAGCCTGGGCTGCATAGTAAGCTCAATACTAGCCCAAGCTATAGTAGGACCTTGTCTTAAACAGACAAAGGAAAAGCTAGGGAATATAGCTCAGAGGTAGAACATGTGCAAAGGCCTGGGCTTGATCCCTAGTACCACAAATTCCCAACACTCAGAAAGCTGGAATAAGATCGTGAGGTGATGGCCACCCTGAGCTACATAGATGCTATCTCAAAAATTAAAAAATACAAACTTTCACAGCTATTAACCTTCTCTGGGAGCTTCTAATTCTCTCTTCTGATCTAGACAGAACTTGTACTAGATGAATCACCTTAGTTTGATAGTTATACACTTTTTAAAAGCTGCCTCTTTCTGGTGCATAAGAGATGGTCCAAAGGTTAAGAGCACTGGCTGCTCTTCAGAAGACTTAGGTTCAAATCCCAGCACCCATATGATGACTCACAACCATTTGTAACTCCAGTCCCAGAGAATTCACTACATTCTGGCCTTTGTGGGCACTGCATGGATGTGTTGCACAAACATGCACATAGACAAAACATTTGTGCATGCAAAATAAAATGAAAAATGACAGTTTGTTTCTTTAAAAAGGCATGTATAGCAGTGTAAAGGAAATAAAGGAGAACATATTCTTTTTACCAGTAGTCACATGGCCCTTTATTTCCATATGGAAAAGATTTTTATTTAAAGTATCCCTTTCCTTTCAGCATACCCAAATACTTAATTTCACTTTGAAGCTACTTTAGCTGAGAGAGTAGGGTAAGCTGATAATAGTTACATAATTTTAAAGACTAGGGTTTAGAAGTGGTATCATCCTCATCCTTTCTAATTACATGCTGCAGTCTCCTTATTACATAAATTGGCTGCTACTTTCCAACAATATCATCCTGCTTTGTGAATCAAATATAAAGATCTGTCACCACCTTTGATTAAATGAAATAGCAAGTCATGTGATACCTTCTCTTCTAACATAAGACAGATACTAGAATTTCTGAACTTTATTTCCTTTCCTTAGTAACTTTCTTTGGCTCCTAGGTAAAGATGGATATATCTTGATTCTTGAAGGTAACCATGCCTACCTTCCTAGTCTACACTCCAGCACTCTTAATCACTATATGAATTGTTTACTAGAAATGGCTAAAGGACTGAGCAATGGAAAGAGATGTTTTTTAATATTAGTTTCATACTAACCTTGGAAGATATGGCTTACCTCATTTTTTTAATGTTCTCAGCCTCATATAACATCATTTATACTTTGTGAAAAGTGCTTCTAAGATGCCCTGGTGCTTCTGCCTTATGATGATGATTTATTTGTAGGTCAGCATCGCTTGTCCTGAGAGAATGGAACCTATCACAAAAATCTCCCATATTCCACCTAGCCGCTGGGCCTTAGTTTGCAGCCTGTGCAAGTTGAAGACAGGGGCTTGTATTCAGGTAAGTACCCTGAGAAGTACTGTAATGTTCTAAAACCAAGCTGACCTGAGTCATGGTCCCAGTAAGGGTGCCCCATTAACCCAGAAGTCACTTAAGAGTCTCCCTCTCATGTGTAGGATGCTGCCGTTCCACAGACCATTGGTAGAAATTTTTTTCAGATGTTGCTTATGGGTATTTAACCTGTTTTTAAAAATGATTTACTTTTATTTATGTGTATATGTGGGGGTGCCACATGTGTGTGTGTGCCTCCAGATGTCAGAAGAGGGTGTTGGATCTCCTGGAGCTAAATTTACAGGTTGTTGTGAGCCACCAAACATGGGTACTGGGCATTAAACTTAGATCTTCTGAAAGAACAATAAATGTTCTTACTAAGCTATCTCTCTGACCTTTGACCTATTCTTTTCAACATTCATATTGGTTGCCAGGCATAATGATACACACCTTAGGCCCAGATATTCAGGTAATTGAGGCAGAAGAATCATTTCAGCTCAGGAGTTCAAGTTCAGCCTAAAAAATATAGTGAGACACTTTCTCAAAATAATACTCATAGTGGTATTTAACCTTTATCTTTTAGAGTCAGAGCTCATGAGTTAACTGAACTCAGAAGCTGAGTAACTTCATTATGAGTGGGAACAAACAGTAACTAAATCATATGGTCCATGTTCTGATTAGTTTCATCCATTAATTGTCAATGAATTTAAGATCCAGGATGATTAGGTAGATGGCTCTGTAACCACTTGGGTGTGGAAAGGTACATTTGAATAGATAAAATCTGGTGACTAGTTTTGAAAATCATTCTCATAGTCTACGTTGGTAGTACAAGTAATGTTCTCTGAGACACCTTAGGATATCTATGAGATATCACTTCACTTTCTTTTCCAGACATAATAAGGTGGTGCTGTTTGTAAGTGGGAAGTAAGGACTGACGTTCCATTCCATAGACTTATTGTGTGTAAGCTGCAGACTGGTTGAAATTAGATTTCAGAGAAAGGAGTCTCTGTAATGTCATAACATAGGGCAGTGGCTCTAGGTGTTTCATTTAGTTCACTACTGCTTAGCATAACAGGTTGCAGACTTGTCATCTAACAAATATGAGTACTTATCTGCTTTTTAAAAAATTTCTTTTGGCTGATTTTTACTTATCTTGGCTATAACATTTTAGTATTTATAAAGGAAAAAAATGTCCCTCTGGTGTATCCTGACTCTGCTGGCTAGTGTTATGTCAATTTGACAAAAGCTAGAGTCATTTTGCAAATGAGAAAATGCCCCTAAATAAATTGGCTTGTAGACAAGCCTGTGGTACATTTTCTTGATTGATGACTGATATGGGAACTTCCAGCCCACCATGGGGGGCGGGGATGCTACTACCAGGCTAGTGGTCCTGGGTGCTATAAGAAAGCAGTTTGAAAAAGCCATGAGGAGCAAGCCTGTAGACAGCATTCTTCCAGGGCCTCTGCATCAGTTCCTGCCTTGGGTTTCTGTCCTAACTCCCTGGATGATAAAAGTTGTAAAATGAAAAAAAAAAATTCTTCCCAAGTTACTTTTGGCCATGGTAGGGTTTTTGTTTGTTTGTTTGTTTGTTTTTGTTTTTTCTGGGTTTTCATTGGATTGGGTTTTTTTTTTTGTTTGTTTGTTTTTTGAGACAGGGTCTGTCTGTGTAGTAGCCCTGGCTATCCTGGGACTTGCTTTGTTACCAGGCTGGCCTCAAATTCACAGAGATCCACACATCTCTGCCTCCCGAGTGCTGCTGAGATTAAGTGTGTAGACCAGCACACCAGTTTTGGTCATGGTGTTTTGTCACAACAATAGAAACCCTAAGCCACTAACATCACACATTATATGTTCATCTAAGTTCTTCCCTATTTGTTCTTCATATATGAGCCTCTTGAAGGCCAAGATGACACACCATTCCCCCATTAGTATTCACTTAAGATGCATTGAATAAATACATATATATTTCCTTGTATCAAATTAATTTATAATATATATTTTCCATTAAAACAATTTTGTAGTAGAGATTGAATTTGTATTCAATAACTTTATTCTCCTCATTGTGGTACCCATAATTCCCACTATTTTGCTGTTAAAGACTGTTTTTATGCTGGCTAGTAATTAGTAACAACTAGTGAGAGAAAACATTGGCCTTAACCTTTGCAGATCTGAGTTTGCATTGCAGCCTTAGGCTCCATAATCTGTCTTCTATTATATTGCTCATCTTTATATTGTTCATCTATGAGTTTATCTTCCCTAGTTTTGTTCTACACTTTTCCCCATACCTTGACATGGTTGGCATACAGTAAATACTAGGTTGATGATGGATGATGGATGAACAAATGAGTAGATGGAACATTCTGAAGGAAGTTTCTCATCTGCAGACCAATGATTCTTATTTTTATTAAAGTTCAAATTCTTGATTTTAGAGAAATCTTACTAAATTAAGGCTGTTATGCATTTTTATTTTTTTGTGTGGTACTAGGGATTAATCCCAAGATTTCAAGTATGCTAAGTACATGCTTTACCACTGAACTACATCTCGTATCACAAGCTTTAGTATAAGGGACTTAATTTATTCTACAGTTTTGTATGCCTAATTGTATACTAGGGTTTGGGGCTACCAATGAAATAAAAAAGAACTTGGCACTGTAGAGCTCTTTATTTTAGTTGTAAAAGTAGACAGTAAGCAGAAGATGTTAAAATGTTAGAAGGTGATGACTGCTGTGGAAAAGACTGGAGGACATTCCATTGGGAAGTGAGATGCAGAGAACATGAGTTACAAGTTTAAACTAAGGGGTTAGGGTAGGACTAACTATGGAGGCAACATTTAAACAAAAACTTCAGTGCAAGACAAAAAAAAAGCTACGCAGATATTTAGGACAAAAGTATTTGATGTAGAGGAAGCAACCATTGAAAAAGCCATGAGAAAGGAATGTGCCTGACCTATTTGATCAACAAGAAAGAATCCAGCAAGATGAGAATGGAATGTTTAGGAAAAGAAGATTAAAGAGATTATATAGGGCCTTATTGGTTAGAGCAAGGACTGGTAAATTTGTTCTATAAACAGCAAGATAGTAAATATGTTAGGCTTTGTTAACCATGTGGTTGTTAACCATGTGGTTTCATATTATAGCTTATCAACACCACTTTTGCAATGCAAAGGCAGTCATAGATAATATTTATATGACAAAATACCTGAAAAAAGCAATTTAAGGAGGAAAATTTTATTTGAGCTTCCAAATTGAAGCTACAGTCCACCATGGAAGGGAAAGCAGGATGTCAGAAGAATGAAGTAGCAGGTCATATTGTATCTTTAGTCAGAAAACAGAAAGTGAAGTGAATGTTCAGTTTGATTCTCCTTTTTTAATTCATTCTGAAACCCTAACCAGTAAGGATAGTGCCACCCACATTCAGCTAGCCTACCTTGCTCAGTTAAACATTTCTAGAAATAGTCTCAAAGACAACTCAGAGATGTTTTCATGATGACTCTAAACTCTGTTATTTGACATTGGTGATTAATCATCACAATACAAAAACAAAGCAAATATGAAACATATGGTAGAAGTTAAGCTACTGTATCACAAGTAGCTGTAGGAAAGACAGTAGTGGGGGCTATAGAGGTGTATCAGTTAATAGTACATAATGCTCTTCCAGAAGACCCAGGTTTGGTTCCCAGTTTGCTCACAACTGCTGCCTCTTAACTCCAGCTCCAGAAGATTCAAAGCCACCTTCTGGCTTCCACAAACACTGAACTCTTATGCATATAGCCACATATAGACAAGCACATGTACAGAATTGAAAGTTTAAATTTAATCTTTGTAAAGACAAGAAAGTGGCAAAACTGTGGAATGAAATATGGAGTTAAAATTAATAAAGGTAGAGCTGAGTGGTTGTGGCATATACCTTTAATCCCAGCACTAAAGAGGCAGAAGCAGACATATCTCAAGTTTTAGACCATAAAGAAGGGACAGGAAAAGGGGGAAAAGAGGAAGCACCAGCAAGATTAAAAGAAAGAAAAAAAATGAAGCTGAAGAAGAGTAAGCAGTTTTAAAATACAGATATTTTAAAAAATGTAAATAAAATCAAGGTAGGAATATGAATAAAACTATAAACAACAATATTTTGAAAGGCTTAAAACTATAATAAAAAGATTAGTGTGTTGATTTATTTTATATATATATATTTGATACAGATTCCTTTCCCAGTCATTAATATTACAGTGCACCAGCTCTGGGGAAAAGGGGGAACTGGATCTGTCTTAATACCTCTCTTTTCCCATAGTACAAGTTGATGCTCTATGCTGCTGCTCCTATATAGGGCTGGACCTATCCAGGATATATTATCCATATCAGAAATGTATTTGCTCTAGAGGGCTTCCACTCTTTAGATACTAGAAGCCAGTGCTGTCTGTAGTGAGCAGTCCAGGAGCCAAGCAGGTTACCATTTATCACACACAAATCTCCCTCCCTCCCTTCCTCTCTCCCTTCCTCCCTCCCTCCCTCCCTCTCTCTCTCTCTCTCTCTCTCTCTCTCTCTCTCTCTCTCTCTCTGTCTCTCTGTCTCTCTGTCTCTCTTCTTTCTCTCTCCCTCTGATTTGCCTAGGTTCACATCAAATCCTCATACTTGATTTAAGGCTTTCATGGCCAGTTAAATACATAAGCAGAAAGGTATTCTGCAATTGCTTCAAAGAATGAAGAGGCAAGCAACGCACTAAGTTTTGCACTGAACAGGAATCAAGGAAACACAGCACTCTGCTTACCAGACCCCACCCAGGAATTAATAACCCCAAAGGAGGCTATAGAAATAAGTTCATACCCCTACCTAATGACCAAGTACCAGTCTTAAAGTATCGTCCCCAAAGACCAAGCACTCTGTGCTCTCAGTCTCTATGGGAATCTACAGATAACTGGATTTATGACTCATCACAGTGATCCTCCACTCCCTGCCTAAATGCCAAAGTTTGTCCAAGCAGATGTATATCTTGTGCTCCCCACTACACCACCCCAAAACCATGCATTCAGTATGTATTTCTCCACTCATTAGAGCCTTGGAGGCCAGAGGTAATACTGAGGATTTACCACATAGAAAGAGCTAACTATCCATTTGCCAACACCTTGTTCTTGTGTACTTCTAAAAGTCAGGTTGATAACCATGTAACCCAAAGCCTCTACCATAGTCACACAGCACAGACTATGTAGCAGAACAGTTCAAAGGCTTGCTTGTTGCTTCTCAGGTAATAGAGGCAAAGGGCCAGACCCTTCTTTGTGCAAGGTTAGTTCAGTGCTCAAAAGAAATGAAAACATGAATCTAAAATAAAAACTTCTACATGAATTTTTATAGCAGCATTATTTTATAACAGCAATAAATAAATGTTTGGCTCTAAAACCTGGCTGTCTTTTAGCCCTAAACTGTACAGGCCTCCATTGTAAATACCACAGAATAACCTTTTCTAAAACTAGATGGTTTATGGCAGTTTGCTAAGAGACCTTCATTATTATCATCCATGTATTTGTTTTTTGTTTGTTTGTTTGTTTTGTGTGTGTAATTTATTTCTCTACATTCTATAAGTTTGTCCTGGGAGACATCTGTTTTTAACATTCTATTGGTTGCTGCTAAAAAATGTCCTTTACTATTTGGTTTTTAAGTATCTGTATAGTTTTTTTTTTTTTTAGCCAAGCAATAATAAAAAAAATACTCAGATAAAAATACATCTTGAGCCTAGCATCATCCTCATTTTCATGAGGTTTGTCAAATATGTGGAAATTTTAAGAATACATATTTCCATCTAATATAACCAGATTTTCCAAAAGAACTATTCAAAGCTCAGGAAGACTGTTTTTGTGAGAAAATGAGCTTTTGTCAGTGAAACAAAAATTTAGTATGTGACCAGATTACCACTTCATTGGAAAGGGGTGTGTCTAAATCAGATACTTTTTGAAGAAGTTTAATAACACATGTAAGGCTGGATTAGATAATATCAGAATTATGTCCCATTCCTGAAATTCTTTTATCCTGTTGAATTTATTTAAGTGTAATCTTCCTGCCAGAAGTGGTGATACACACCTTAATTCCAGCACTTTTGAGTTCAATATCAGCCTGGTCTACATTGTGAGTTCCAGGACAGCCAGGGCAGAAACCCTGTCTCAAAAAAGAAGGCTTTAGTAGTTGATAGTATTGTCTTAGGAGAAAAGGATTGAATATTCATGAGAAGTGAAATAATTATACAACAAATAATAAAAGACATTATTCAAGAACTATCAATGGGGTGTTAAAAACAGATCATCTCTTAGCTCAGTTATAAATGGTAGAAATATAAACTTCACCAAATAAAAAATACATACATGATAATTAGAAATGTCTCTTAGCAAACTGTTATCAAACCATCTAGTTTTAGAAAAGATCATTCTGGGAGCTGAAGAAATGGCTCAGCAGTTAAAAGCATTTGCTGTTCTTGCGGAGGACACAGGTTCAATTCCCAGCACCCACATGGGACTCTGTTCACAACTCTATAATTCCGGTTCCAGGTGATCTGGCATCTCTTCTGACTTCCATGGGACATGCATACACATAGTAAACATAAACACATGTTCACATAAAACAAAATTTTTTTTAAATTCATGTGATATTATAATTGAAGGTTTTTACATTTTGGTGGTAAAGAGGAAGAGTCAACTATTATAAAATAATGCTGCTATTATTTTATTTTGATTTCTTTTAGGTATCTTGAATTGTGTTTTCTATTTATATCCAAGCTTATTCTGTGTTTAATTATCAATACTCCATCACCTATATAGTAAACACAGTGACCTCCAAATACAGGCTTCCAAAAGAATTACTGCTTGCTTTAACTATGAAAAATCATACCATTTTTTTCATTTTTACTTTTAAAAAATATTTACTCTTGCTGGATGTGGATGTGGTGGCACATGCCTTAATCCCAGCACTAAGAAAGGTAGAAGCAGGTGGATCTCTGCCAACCTAGTCTACCAAGTGAGTTTCAGGACAACCCGGACTCTTTTGTTTTTGTTTCTTGTCTGACACAAGATACAATTTTTTATTTATTTAAATTTTTTTCATTTTACATACCGGCCCAGTTCCCCCTTCCTTCCCCTTCTCCCACCTCCCCACCTTCCTCCCTTCCTATCTCCCCTCTACTCCTCAGAAGGGGTAAGGCCTTCCTTGTGAGTCAACAAAGTCTGGCATACAAAGTTGAGGCAAGACCCCTCGTATCAAGACTGAGCAAGGCATCCTGTCATAGGGAATGGACTCCAAAAAGCCAACTTATGCACCAGGGAGAGGTCCTGGCCCCACTGCTAGCCCCACCCCCCAAAAGAAGATCAAGCCACATAACTGTCAACCACATTTAGAGGACCTAGTTCAGTCCCATGCAGGTTCCTCATCTGTCAGTCCATAGTCTGTGAGCTCCCACTGGCTCAGGTCAGCTGTCTCTATGGGTTTTCTCATCATGATCTTGACACCTCCTTGTTGTTATACTCCCTCCCTCTCTTCAACTGAATTCCAGGATCTCAGTCCAGTGCTTGGCTGAGGGTCACTGCATCAGCTTCCATCAGTTACTACATGTAGGTTCTGTGATGATAGTAAGAGTAGTCACTAATCTGATTAAAGGGGAAGACCAGTCTGATACCCTCTCCACTATTGCTAGGAGTCTTAGCTGGGGTAATCCTTTTGGATTCCTGGGAATTTCTCTAGCACCAGGTTTCTCCTTAACCCCATAATGACTACCTCTATCAAGATTGCTCTTTCCTTGCTCTCCCCCTCCATCCCTCCCTCAACATGGCCTTCTCAGTCCCTCATGTTCCTATCCCACCCTTTCTAACCCCTCCCAGTTTACCCAGGAGATCTTAACTATATCCCTTCCTGGAGCCCTCCTTGTGTGTCCCTCTTAGGTCCTCCTTTTTACCTAGCTTCGCTGGGGTTGTGGACTGTAATCTGGTTATGATTTGCTTTACATCTAATATCCACTTATGAGTGAAAGAACATAATGTGTTTCTCTTTCTGGGTCTAGGTTACCTCACTCGGGATGTTTTTGTTTTGTTTGTTTATTTTTGTTTTTGTTTTTTCCTAGTTCCATTCATTTGCCTGCAAATTTCAAAGTGTCATTGTTTTTTTCAAATGTACCACATTTTCGTTATCTATTCTTTGATGGGAGGCATCTAGGTTGTTTTACAGATTCTGGCTATTACAAATAGTACTGCTATGAACATAGTTGAACAAACATCCTTGTGGAAATATTATGAATCATTTGGGTATATGCCCAAGAGTGGTATTACTACTGGGTATCAAACTGTCATACTGATTTCCAGTGTGGCTGTACAAGTTTGCACTCCCACCAGCAATGGAAGAATGTTTCCCTTACTTCACATCCTCTCCATCATAAGCTTTCATTAGTGTTTTTCATCTTAGCCATTCTGATAGGTGTAAAAGATGATATTTCCGAGTCATTTTGATTTGCATTTCTCTGATGACTAAGGATGTTGAGCAATTCCTTAAATGTATTTTGGCCGTTAGAGTTTCTTCTGTTAAAAATTCACTGTTTAGATCTGTACCCCATTTTTTAATTTGATCATTTTGTATTTTGGTGTCTAGTTTCTTAAGTCCTTTATAAATTTTGGAAATCAGCCCTCTGTCAGATAAGGGGTTGGTGAAGATCTTTTCCCATTCTGTAGGCTGCTGTTTTGTCTTATTGACCATATTCTTTGCTTTACAGAAGTGTCTCAGTTTCAGGAGGTCCCATTTATTGATTGTTGTTCTCAGTGTCTGTGCTACTGGTGTTATATTTAGGAAATGGTCTCCTGTGCCCATGTGTTCAAGGTTAGTTCCCCCTTTCTCTTCTACCAAGTTCAGTGTAGCTGGATTTATGTTGAGTTTTGTGCATGGGAATAGATATGATTCTATTTGCCTTCTTCTACATGTTGACATCCAGTTGTGCCAGTACCATTTGTTGAAGATGCTTTCTTTTTTTTTCCATTGTACAATTTTGGCTTCTTTATCAAGAAAAATCAGGTGTTCATAAGTGTGTGGATTAATGTCAGGGTCTTCAATTTGATTCCATTAATCCACATGTCTGTTTTTATGCCAATATGAAGCTGTTTTTATTACGTTAGCTCTATAGTAGAGCTTGAATTCAGGGATGGTGATGCCTCTGGAAGTTCCTTTATTGTACAGGATTGTTTTGGCTGTCCTGGGTTTTTTGTTTTTCCATAGGAAGTTGAATGTTGTTCTTTCAAGGTCTGTGAAGAATTGTGTTGGGATTTTAATGGGAATTGCATTGAATCTGTAGATTGCTTTAATAAAATTGCCATTTTTCCTATGTTGAACCTACCTATCCAAGAGCATGGGAGATCTTTCCATTTTCTCATATTCTTCGATTTCTTTCTTCAAAGACTTAAATTTATTGTCATACAGGTCTTTGACTTGTTTGGTTAGAGTTACCCCAAGATATTTTATTTGTGGCTATTGTAAAGTGTAATGTTTCTCTGATTTCTTTCTTGGCCTGGTATCATTTGTATATAGGAGGACTACTGATTTCTTTTTTTAGTTAACCTTGTATCCTGCTACATTACTGAAGGTGTTTATCAGCTGTAGGAGTTCCCTGATATAATTTTAGGGTTGCTTATGTAAACTATCATATCATCTGCAAATAGTGCCAGTTTGACTTCTTCCCTTCCATTTGTATCCCATTAGATGTCCTTTTATTGCCTTTATTGTCTTATTGATTAAATATTGAGACATTGGACAGCCTTGTCTTGTTTCTGATTTTAGTAGGATCTATTTGAGTTTCTCTCCATTTAGTTTTATGTTGGCTGTTGGCTTGCTGTATATTGCCTTTTTTATGTTCCAGTATGTTCCTTGTATCCCTGATTTCTCTAAGACCTTTCTCATGAAGGGGTGTAGGATTTTGTCAAAGGCTTTTTCAGTATCTGAGATGATCATGTGGCTTCTTTCAGTTTATTTATATGGTGGATTACATTGACAGATTTTTGTTTGTTGAACCATCCCTGAACCTCTGGGATGAAGCCTACTTGATCATGGTAGACTATTTTTTATGTGTTCTTGCATTCGGTTTGCCAGTATTTTATTCAATATTTTTGCATCAATGTTGATGAGGGAGATTGATCTGTAATTCTCTTTCTTAGTTGTATCTTTTTTGTGGTTTGGGTATCAGGGTAACTGTAGCCTCATAAAAGAGTTTGGCAATATTCTTTCTATTTCTATTGTGTGGAACAACTTGAGGAGTATTGGTATTAGCTCTTATGTGGAATTCTGGTAGAATTCTGTACTGACACTGTGTAGTCCTGGGCTTTTTTTGGTTGGGATCCTTTGATGATAGCTTCTGTTTCCTTAGAAGTTATAGGCCTTTTTAAATTGTTTATCTGGTCTTATTTAATTTTGGTATGTGGTACCCATCTAGAAAGTTGTCCATTTCTTTTAAATTTTCCAATTTTGTGGAGTACAGTTTTTTGAAATATGGATTTCCTCCGTGTCTTTTATGTCCCCCCTTTTCATTTCTGATTATGTTAATTTGGATGTTCACTATCTGCCTTTTGGTTAGTTTGGAAAAAAGTTTGTCTTGTTGATTTTTCTCAAAAAAAACAAATCAACTCTTTGTTTCATTGATTCTTTGTTTCTGTTTTGTTGATTTCAGCCCTCAATTTGATTATTTCCTTTCATCTACTTCTCCTGAGTGAGTTTGCTTCTTTTTGTTCTAGAGCTTTCAGGTGTGCTGTTAAGTCACTAGTGTGAGATTTCTCCATGTTCTTTATGTAGGCATTTAGTGCTATGAACTTTCCTCTCAGCACTGCTTTCATAATGTCCTATAAGTTTGGGTATGTTGTGCTTTCTTTTTTGTTGAATTCTAGGAAGTCTTCAATATCTTTCTTATTTCTTCTTTGACCCAGTGATGATTCAGTTGAACCTTGTTCAGTTTCCATGAGTTTTTAGGGTTTCTGCAATTTTGTTGTTGTTGACATCTAACTTTAAGCCATGGTGGTCCAATAAGATATAAGGGGTTATTCCAAATTTTTTGTATCTGTTGAGGTTTGCTTTGTTACCAAGTATGTGGTTAATTTTAGGGAAAGTTCCATGAGGTGCTGAGAAGAAGGTATGTTCTTTTGTGCCTGGGTGGAATTTTCTATAGATGTCTGTTAAGTTCATTTAATTCATAACTTCTGTTGGTTCCCTTGTTTCTCTGTTAAGTTTCTGTCTGGCAGACCTGTGCAATGGTGAGAGAGGAGTGTTGAAGTCTCCCACTAGTAGTGTGGGGTTTGATGTGTGATTTAAGCTTTAGTGATGTTTCTTTTACAGATGTAGGTGCCCTTGTATTTGGGGCATAAATGTCTAGAATTGGGACTTCATCTTGATGGATTGTCCCTGTAATGAATATGAAATGTCCTTCTCTATCTCTTTTGATTACTGTTAGTTTAAAGTCTAATTTGTTAGCTATTAGGATTGCTATACCCACTTGTTTCATAGGTCCATCCAATTGGTAAATCTTCTCCCAACCCTTTACTCCTAGGTAATGTCTGTCTTTGAAGTTGAAGTAGGTTTCTTATAGGTCTTTTTATAGGTGAATTGAGTCTATTGATATTAAGAGATATTAATGACCAGTGATTGTTAATTCCTGTTACATTTTGTTTTGGTGGTGGTAGTGTTTGTGTGTTTCTCTTTGGGTTTTGGTGGTGCGAGCTTATCTGTTGCCTGTGTTTTCATGGGTGTAGCTAACTTCTTTGGGTTGGAGTTTTCCTTCTAGTACTTTTTGTAGGGATGAATTTGTAGCTAGGTATTGTTTAAATCTGATTTTGTTATGGAATATCTTGTTTTCTCCATCTGTGGTGATTGAAAGTATTGCTGGGTATAGTAGTCTAGACTGGCGTCCATGGTTTCTTAGTGTCTACAGCACACCTGTCTAGGACCTTCTGGCTTTGAGAGTTTCCATTGAGAAGTCGGGTATTATTCTAATCAGTCTGCCTTCATATCTTACTTTGCCTTTTTCCTTTATAGCTCTTAATAGTCTTTCTTTATTCTGTATGTTTAGTGTTTTGATTATTATATGGCCAGGGGATTTTTTTGGTCCAGTCTATTTGTTCTGTAAGCTTCTTTGTACCTTCTTTAGGCTAGTAAAGTTTTCTTCTATGATTTTTATTGAATATATTTTCTGTGCCTTTTAGCTGTCATTGTTTTTTTTTCTTTTTCTGCCCCTGTTATTCTTAGGGTCTTTTCATGTTGGACCAGATTTGCTAGACATTTTTTGTTACGAATTTGTTGAGTTTAACATTTTCTATGACCGATGAATCTATTTCTCCTAGTAACTTTAATGCCTGAGACTCTCTCTTCCATCTCTTCTATTCTGTTGGTTATGCTTGCATCTGTATTTCCTGATCGTTTACCTAACTTTTTCATTTCCAGAATCCACCCCCACCCCATTTGTGTTTTCTTTATTACCTCTATTTCAATTTTCAAGTCTTGGGTTGAATCCTTCACTTACTTGTTTGGGTTGTTTTGTTTTGTTTTCTTGGTGTTTTGGCTTTCTTTAAGGGATTTATTGATTTCTTCCCCCCCCCCCTTTTTTTTTCTTTTCTTCCATTTTTTTTTAAGGGAAAATGTCTTGTAACCAAATTCTTCAGTAACTGACTACAGTGATGGAAAAGTTTGTTTTTGTTTTGTGTGTGTGTGTGTGTGTGTGTGTGTGTGTGTGTGTGTGTGTGTACTTTGAAGTGTGGCTAATGTGACTAAGGAATTAAATTTTTCATTATATGCCATTTTTAAAATAACATGTATTTATTGATGAGAGTGTACATGTGGAGATTAAGGGATAACTTACAAGAGCCACCTCTCTTCTACCATGTGGGTCCTAAGGAACTCATCATCAGTTTTGGTGGCAAGGACCCCTTATCTGCTGAGACATTGCTCCTCTTAGTATGTAATTTTTAATTAACATTTTATAGTTATAAGATGATACACAGGGCCCACAAGGGCTCTAACATGGCTTAACATCTTGGCCCCATTTAAATTAATTCAAATGTAAATAGCTTTTCATGACTAGTTATCTAGTCTAATGCATAGCTCAGCTCTATTAGAAAATAGAGTTCCTGTGACCTTTTAGAGCAATAATATTGACTATGCCTTTTCTTTCATTTATTCTGAGCAACTGCTTTCTCAGTAGTTTATGGTATTTCCTGAATTGATGACATACTGGTACATAGGTAATTGACATAGCTTCTGTCTTAACTTTATGTCCAGGAATTTTTCAGCTATTAATAGGTAGTGTGTAAAAAGTACTACAATAAAAGCATATATAGGTAATGTGGAGGACGAAGAGAAGAAACCATGTAACACATAAAGCAAAGACTTCTCAAAAAAAAAAAAAAAAAGGAACTCAATGCTTGTTTGCTGCTTGAATTGAAACCTTAAAATATGGATTTCATATTTTTGCCTCTGTTTTTGCTGTTTTCTATATAAGCAATTTCCTGGGTTATTTGTAAAAAAAAAAAAAATACTTGTAAAATATTTTTCTCTTTTTCTTTTTGTTTCATTTTTTCTTGTAAAATATTTGTCATGGTCAAGCCTTCCCTCTGTCTTTCCTTTGCTTCCTATAAAAGCTCACAGTTGAGTCCCAGAGACATAAGGGTCCCTATCCTCTTCCCATCTGCCGCCTTAACACATTTTTTTTTCTTTTTTAGTGCTCTGTGAAAAGCTGTATTATTGCCTTCCATGTCACCTGTGCCTTTGAGCACGGTCTAGAAATGAAAACTATCCTAGATGAGGGTGATGAAGTAAAGTTCAAGTCATTTTGCCTCAAGCATAGCCAGAACAAGCCAAAAGTTGGGGAGGCGGAGTACCACCATCACCGAGTTGCTGAGCAGAGCCAGGTAAAAAGTGAGAAAACAAGCCTGCGGGCACAGAAGCTTCGTGAACTAGAAGAAGAATTCTACACCTTGGTCCAGGTAGAAGATGTTGCCAAAGAGCTGGGGCTATCTGCATTAACTGCCGACTTTATCTATAACTACTGGAAACTGAAGCGCAAAAGCAACTTTAACAAGCCATTAATTCCTCCAAAAGAAGATGAAGGAAATGGCTTGGTACAGCCAAAAGAAGACAGCATTCATACTCGTATGAGAATGTTTATGCATCTGAGGCAGGACCTAGAGAGGGTAAGGTGGCCAGCTCTGACTATTGTCTACATAAAGATAGGAAATGACAACCCCATTGTATAGTGTAAGCTGTGTCTTTATCATCTGAGTTCTCTGTGGTCCCAGACATTGGGTTCTGTTTAAATTTTGACAGGTGATTGGAAAGGCCTTAGTATTTGTTCTATGAACTTTGAATTTATTATTCACAGTTGATTTACTTTTAATTCACTGTAAAGTCTAAAATGGCTCAGCTATATTTTACATTCATATTCCTGAGACTGAAGCCTGATGAGTGAATTTTGTTCAGAAAAGCACTGTCTCAGAGTTTTTCAGACTCAGTAACATGGACATCTTGAGCTATGTAGTTATTCATTGTGGAGTACTGACCTTTGTTGTAAGTGGCAGGATAGGATGTTTAGCAGCATCATTGATCTCTGCCTACTAGATACCAGTCCCTTTATACACTTGATTCTGATAAACAAAATTGTTTTCCAAATTTACCAGATTCCTCCTAGGGGTTAAAATCATCTCTGGTAATTTAACTCATTGTGTAAATTCAGTGCTATAAAAATTCAAAGAAAAGTTAAGTGCTGTGTTCACCCTAAGAAATTCCATAATTGTCTAATTTCTAGAAATAAATCAGGCCTGGTGGCACAGGTGCCAAGTGCTATCATTCATCCTAAGGAATAGAAAGGGAAGGCTAAAGTATGATACCATCATCTTCTTAGCTGGACTGTGTATATAAATATTGATCCTATTAAATTGTAGTCTAGAGAATAGGTTTCAGAGAGAAGCTTCGAACACTTGCTCTTAAAACAGATTGACATGGGAACAATTCCCCCATGATTGTCATGCTGTAGTAATTCCTTTGATTTGGGTCATGGTCTTGTCTTCTTCATTCCTTACTCCCACAGCCATCAGAACTCAGTGACCTTCAATGTAATTGAACAATTTCAACTGTAAATTTGAGATATGTATGTATGTATGTATGTATATATGTATGTATGTATGTATATGTAACCAACATCTTTATTTGCTGGGAATTGGGCTTGCAGGTACGAAATCTATGCTACATGATAAGCAGGCGAGAGAAGCTGAAACTGTCACACACCAAAGTGCAAGAACAGATCTTTGGTTTACAAGTTCAGCTTATCAACCAAGAAGTTACAGAAGGTAACAATCTGTGTATTAAACTGTCCCAGCATATATAGAAACTTTGATTATATCCATTTTACAATTTAGTTTTATATCTATTGTGCCACTTAAAAAATGTTTCACGTGCTTCAGTCTAATCTGATAATTATGTAGCCTATTTAACTGTCAATTTGCAAGGTGAGAAATTAACTCCTGGGTAGAAACCCCTCTTCCAGAAAAAAAGAAATTAAGGAAAAGGAATTCCAGGATAGGAGTAAAGGAGCAGTTGCAAGTCTAAAGCAAATAATCTAGTAATCACAGCTATGAAAATGTTCTGTAATTACCAAATTCACTTAAAATCAAGAAGCTAGTACAAAATCCTAGTTTCCAAAAACCATTTATTTCCAGGGTTCCTCATCTTAAAGGTCATCTGTTAAAACAGATCCTCAGCCAGAAGTTAAAAGAGATATATTTCTAATCTTTTCAGTTATTCACTAATATTTATTGAGAACATACTAGGACAGTGGTTCTTACACATAGGAGTCAAATGGCCTTTTCATACAGATCACACAGCTATTTATATCTCGATTCATAACAATAGCAAAATTTCAGTTATGAATTTATGGTTGGGAAACGATTAAACACGAGAACTATATTAAAGGGCTGCAGATTAGAAAGGCTGAGAGCCTGTATTAGGGTCTAAGAACTAAACTAGAAGACAGAACAGTTAACAGAGAATCCCTGCATTACCCACTTGAGAGAGAGATAAGTGATGATAATTACAGTACCCAAAGTGGAAGCTAGAATTATGACAGTAACATACAGTGGCACTTTCCTATGTTTCTTTTAATATAGAAATAGGTGGGAGAGGACTGGAGAGGTGGCTCAGTGGTTAAGAGCACTAACTGCTCTTCCAGAGGACCCAGGTTCAATTCCCAGCATCCATATGGCAGCTAACAGCAACTGCCTGCACCTCAAAGAGACATATATGCCCACAAAATGGCAATGCAAATAAAATAAAAATATTTTTTTAAAAAAAGAAAGAAATAGGTGGGAGAACCTGAACACTAAGGATAACTTGGGCAAAATCAGCACCTGGTAAAAGCCAACCATAAAATAATAAACACATAGAAACAAGATGTCAGGTAGGTATCAAAAGCTCCTGGGCTATTTGTGACTACTACATTGCAGCATACTAGTGTAGCAGGGGTACTCAGCCACAAGATTACAAGTAAAAGACAAGAGGAAAGAGCTCCTATGTGCTGACAAGATTGAACTTAGCTAAGTGGCTTCTGATTATAAGAATATGGCTTACAGCATCAACAGGTGGCAAGCCCTAGCAGAGATGGAGGCTGTAGTTGTTCAAAATGGGCCTTTGGAGAATGCATGCTACCTTTTAGTATACTTGTAAGCCATCTTCTTTATATCTCATTTTTTGAAGCTTATATATTGTAAGAATATAATGGGCAAAGGCCAGTTGTAGGGTGACGTATTCCAGGTAATTAATATATCCATGGATAATCCTATATGTTGTGATTCTTTGCTGCTGGTCCTTACCACTATCAAACCTCCCCCCGGGCTAGCAAGATCGCTCAACAGGTAACAGCATTTGCTTCAAAAGCCTCGTAGCCTGAGTTTGATCCTTAGGACCCATGTAAAGATGGAGAAGACTGACTTTATAACATTATCATCTACCTCTACACATATACTATTGCAAGTATTCCTATACATGGAACCAATAGTATTTTTAAAGTTATCTCATACCCCATAATGATAATTCTTAATCAGGATATTATAGATTAAGGGCATAAAATATTTACCAACTGTTTCATATGCCAAGTTAAAATACCTGTGTACCTTTTCCCCACCAAGTCTTGTACTGTGTTTCTGAGGTTTTCTATTTGACTTGTTTGTAAATGCCTGTAGAGGAAAGGGGGGATAAAATCTGAATTGTCTTTTGTTTTAGGCACAACTTCAGTACTGCTCATTACCCATATCTCCAATCATAAACACCCAAAGAATTCATTCCAAACCACTGAGTGACTTTTTCTGAGACAGGGTTTCTCTGTGTAGTTTTGGAAGCTGTCCTGAAACTCACTTTGTAGACCAGGCTGGTCTCAAACTCACAAAGATCCACCTGTCTCTGCCTCCTGAGTGCTGAGATTAAAGGCAGGAGCCACCACCAACTGGCTTTTTTTTCTGAGACAGGGTTTCTCTGGACATTCTTTATAGAAATGAAAGGCAAGAAGTCTAGGGCAAGAGCTCTATTAGTGAGTCCAATCCCCAACACGCAGATAAAAAGCTTGTGTGCTTAATGCCTTTGGATATGAATCCAGCACTGGTTAGGTGGAGACAGGAAGATCCCAAGAGTTTGCTAATCTAGCCAACTGATAAGCTCCAGGTTTAGTAAAAAGCCCTGACTCAAAAAATAAAGTAGAGGGTGATTGAAGAAAACATCCAGCATCAACCTCTGGCCTCCATGTGCATGCTCACATGTCTAATTGCCATACACAAAGAAAATGCCATACACATACACAAAGAAATGAAAGACATGGGGATTGAGGCATAAGATGGAGCACACTAGTTGTTGCTATTTTATAGGTTAGGAAAGCAAAGGTATGAAGGTTGGGAGCCATGGATACTGCTTTCTGTGTGACTCTGGGTTCATCCTTTACTGTAACTCACTTCAGCAGCTCACCATGATATACATGCTCATCAAAGATTGGTGCTAATTAGACATTTGGAACAATAGGTTCATGATACACATACATGCTAATAATTCAGCCAGTTGTTAAATCTTTCTTTTTGATTTCAGGACTTTCTTTGACAAATGCACTAGAGAACTCATTGTTTTACCCACCACCACGAATTACCTTAAAGTTGAAAATGCCTAAATCAGCCTCAGAAGACTGCAGAGACAGCTCCACAGAAACCGAGCACCAACCCTCCTCTCCTGGCAGCAGCCCCTCTGCTCACAATAAAAGGAGCCCACAGATGCCTGAGGAGCCACTGGACATGAATGTGAAATTATATCCAAGACATCCATTAGAAATCAAGAGTAACTGTTTGCCAGCTAGCCGCATCCATTCTCGAAGTGAAGCCAAGAGTTCCAGTCCTGCTCAGAGAGCTCCATCTGCAGAGTTTTATCGTGGGCAATCATTAGGGAAGCCTCTAGCCCTTCAGGCTGCCCTCCATGGACAGGCTTCTATTGGTAATGGGAAGAGTCAGCCCCTGCTTGCCAGTTCCAATGGCCTGGAGGGCAACTGGTCTGGGAACATGTCCCAGAAAGATAGTTCAGATGAGCTGTTCTGTGACCAGGAGTCCATGCTCAGCTCTGACTTGCCCAGTCAGGGCAACATTAGAAAATCTGGTATAGAAAACCTCAGCAGGTCCTTTAAGGAGGCCACCAATACATGGGTGAGGCCCACTGAGGACCTCCAATACTGTGTTAAGCCAACTAAGAATGTGAGCTCTAAGGAGCAGTTGTGGGGTAGACAGCTTCTCAGGCGGTCAACAGGAAGAGCTCCATATCAGGAACCCGATGGGTATTGCCCTGATTTGGAACCAAGTGATTCAGAGGCAGAAGGGGAGGGCAATAAAGAAAAGGCAAGGATAAAGAGAGAATGTTCTGGCAGAGAAAATCCTCATGATTCTGCTCGGGAGGGCCATGGGAAAAGCAAGACATGCCCTCATTCCCACAGCTCAACACAAAGGTGATCAGAAACACCTAAGGGTAACACACCCTTTGCCTTTGCCCCAGATAATGGGGGAAATTTAAACACCAAAAGGATTCTAGTATATATTAAGAGGAATTGCAGGGAAAATGATGGTTTGACATTTTTGAAAAGGTTTCAGGTATAGTTTTATAAGCACATTACAAGAGTTGCAGATTGTCTGGGGTTGCTTTTTTGGAGGCTGCTGGGAACATGTGGGCCCAGAGTATTTGCTCAGTGAGTACTTCAGGACTGCTTTCTGGGTACATTAACACACTGATTAATCTACATGTTAAGAATCTTTACATTGTTGATGGATTTGCAAGAGGACATGACAGACACTAAAACTACTTATCTTTTTAAACTATAATGTGACTCCTTAAAATTCATGTCCGTAGAAAATTTCTAATTCCATTGCTATCTATAAAACCTCTTCAAGGCAGAGACCAGGAGAGCAGCATTTCAGATACTGTCACTTATTGTCTTCCTTGCTTCATGCAAGGTTGTATCTTTCACAGTATCATATAGTATAAAATCAATTCTCCTAAGTGTCCAGTGCCTGTTCCTAGACCTGCTTGTTTGGGACACACTCATAACTCTCTTATCCAGCTAACAAGCTAACTTGTGGATAGTGTTTACAAAAGTACAAAAGTACTACTTTCAAGGAAAATGCTCTGGTTCTCAAGGCATTTATGAAGACATCCAGAGCCTTTCCCAAAGTGTGACCTTTCTGGGTTATTTGTACCAGGTCAGGGTTTTTTGTGTTCTTTTCAAATAAGTTTGACTAAAGTTGGCTGACAGTTTTGTATACCTGCTTTAATGTTTATAAAATTTTTATTGAGGTATAATTAAAATATAGTGTATTGCACAGAGGGTTAAGTATTCTTACCTGCTTTAATTTTGAAACAGATTTTTATTGTCAGACAAATTTGAAAGTATGTGTTTAACACATGGATATAATTTAGCTTTGTATGAATTTTGAATCCATGGCAATTTCCCAAGCATAAAGTTATGGCCATTTTCCAGAACTTGCTTATACCACATTACCAAATAATTGGCCTTGATTCATTTCTAGAGGAAGAGAATTTTGAAGCATGAAACAGGTCTGCATCCCATTTAAGAAAAAGGAGAAAGTAGCTGTTTATAAAAAATGTGAGGCAGACTGTAATTCTCAGTTCCTTTTCTTCTTAGCCTTAAAATAATATTCTCTTTCTTCTGGTTTGAGAACATATCGAGAGAATTTTCAAGCAAGAGACCATTTTCAATTTCTGAAGTTTCATGCTAATGAAAGAAGCCAGCTACAATAGGTGCCAGTGAGAGGGCATTAGCCAATGCTGTGAAGCAGTTTGCCTCTCTCCCGTTTTTGTTTTGTTTTCTCTCTTTCTTTTTGAAAACTTCTATATTTTGCCTTTCTTTTGACTGTATTTTCAAAATTTTTCTTTTGTGCCTATGAACATGTGTGAATGAACATACCATAACATGTGTAGTAAGTGTCCTGTATTTTGTTATAGTTGAAAAATGAGGAAGATAATTTCCTCTTAATACCCTCAGCCTCTGTGCTTATTTGAATACTCATAGGTATATAATGTGACACTTTCATGGCAATGACAGTATGATTGAGGTGAGTGGTAAATCCCTTACATTAAAGGCAAGTTGGTTGCCTATGCTTCATGCCTTTGAATTCTGAGTAGGGGGAAAAGCAACATAGTGCTTTAGCCAAATTCCCTATATAATGCCATTGGGAGAGTATTGCCTGAAATATCATTCAAGTCAGGGAGATAAAGTGGTAATATTTTTTACAGAATTTTCCTGGGTAAATAAGTGAGCCTTCAGTTTGTATACATTCCAAATTCCCCAAAATGCATCTGCAACATTTTGTTCTTTGAAGTATTACCTCTTAACCTTTGTTAATGTTTTTCATCTTATATGATTCATTTTGAAGATTAATTCAATCTTTTCAAATGTCACCTTTTTATCAGTACTTTTTCATTAAATTATGAAAACTGTTAACTGCCTGTCAGTGTGGTAATTTTCTGTTAATCTATAAATTTACTGTATGTTAAAAGGAGGTTCAAGGATGTAGAATTGAATGTTTAAAAGCACAAATCATCTGGGTATGATGACACATGCCTAAAACCCCAGCATTAAAGGCTGAGGCACAAAGATAATAACTTCTAGGACAGTCTGGGATACATAACAAGACCTTCACACACAAAAAAGAAAAAGCACATATTCACAATTCAGGTCAGTACCAGAAGTCAATAAGAGCCCTTTGTACTTTGCCAAGAAACCATAATTTCAGCAGGCTAGGAAGATAGAGGCCTTAGAATCATCATTTAAAATGACCAGGCATGGGGCTGGAGAGATGGCTCAGAGTTTAAGAGCACTGGCTGCTCTTCCAGAGGTCCTGAGTTCAATTCCCAGCACCCACATGGTGGCTCACAACCATCTGTAATGAGATCTAGTGCCCTCTTCTGGCCTGCAGGGATACATGAAAGAGGAACGATGTATACATAATAAATAATAAATTACTTATCTTTAAAAATAAGTAAAATGACCAGGGACATAGATCCTGTCTAAAGTGACAGGATACACGAGGGTGTTGTTTATAATACTCATTCTACACAGAGCTCTGGAAATCTGCCATGTGATCAGAATTATATGGTCTCATGGCAGGACTTTGAGAGGGTAAATAT
The DNA here is from genome assembly GCF_943737965.1 of Phodopus roborovskii. Classification (NCBI taxonomy): domain Eukaryota; kingdom Metazoa; phylum Chordata; class Mammalia; order Rodentia; family Cricetidae; genus Phodopus; species Phodopus roborovskii. Next base: position 27,637 of record NW_026126009.1, on the reverse strand, counting down.
TTTCAAGTTGTCAAAGGTCATTGAGTACATCAGTTGCAAAAACAGATAAAAATGATTGTTTATGCTTCTTCCTACCTCACTTGTTAGTAGGTGACTTCTGGTAATTCATTCTGAAGACTTTAAACTACAAAGTATATCCTGTTACAACAAACAAGGGCTGTTGGGTTTATATGACTATGTACATTTCCAGTATGAGGTAAATATTTGTCTGTGTTGAAGAAATGTTTAAATGTAGAGAGCGAGCCAGATAATGCCCCATTTTTTCCCTTCTGTTTTGTACTGCTGAGAATAGAAACCAGGACTTTGAGCATGTTAGATAAGCTCTCTCCTACTGAGCTGCAAAGCCCCCTTCTAACTTTAAAAACTGAAGAAAAGTACACAACAACAAAAGCACCCATCAACTTTGATGTTGTATTATTTCAAAAACTGTATTATGTAACCTTTTAATTTTTCAGCAATTGTATGATAATGGTTTTAAAGGAAGGTTTAGTTAATAAATCCCACCTTGTGCTGGCCTTCTGTGTAGCCAACTGTGTAACACTCAGTTTAGCACTGTTAAAGGAGGTTTCTGGGAGTTCAGTTGATTTTACAACACAAAATGGAAGAAATTATATGATCCTAAAGACTTTGTCTTTGCCGTGAAATGTGCAGTAATTACACAACCCATTGTGTCTAGTCACTGGTGAATTCCTCCACCTTATGCTTCCAAATACATTTATCATCTTGTTGAGGTGGATTGGGATGTGAGCATTTTGCAAGTCCTAGCCACCAGGCTTCAAACGTCCTTCACTATTCCTTCAATTCCCTTACATTGCAGTTAGGATAAGTAAGTGGAAAATAGCTTAGAAATAATATGGAAAGATGAACCTTGAGTAGCTTAAGCTGTGATCATCAAAACCAGTGGCTGGAAATGAGAGACTATCTTCAGAACAACCTTTTGCAGAGTTGTGGGAAGTGTTGAACTGTAATGGAGCTACTTTCCTGAAGCATATGTGAAAATCATGGTTACTTTAGTCATCTTTCACCTTAAACTCTTAAAAATTGAAATTTAGAATTAAAATTACACAGAAGTAATACCTTCAGCCCTAAACAATGTAATAGAGGGATGGATGGATAGATAGATAGATAGATAGATAGATAGATAGATAGATAGATAGATAGATGATAGCCACTGCTGGACGGTACCTATTCTAGGTCATTCTGCTTCATGGAGGTGTGAGTATTAAATGCTTCCTCCTGCTTTGATAAGCCTGTGATCCTTGCTTTTTTCCCTGAGCTTTTCCTCTTCTACTTTCGAAAATAGGAACTCTAGTTAAATTCTTCCACATTATCCTGTCTCTGCAAACAGGGTCTGGAGGAGTAAAACCGATGAGAGTGTTCACAAGGCTGCTATTGACTAAATCAATACTGTGGCCACTTAGCCTTTTCAGTTACATTTGCTAACCAAATAGTAATGATGGACCAATGAGGAACAGGCCTGCCTGTATCTCTAAGAATTTTATCCAGTGTCTTGCCCTCAAGATCCCCCAAATGGGCAGAACAATTTGGGCAAAGAATAGAGTAAATAAAGGTTACTTTTGAGACAGTTATGTGGGTCCCTTACAGAACAACCAAGGACAAACCAGGAAACATTTGGAGCCAATTGAGCCTTCAGATAGTAAAGGTGAGACTGTTGGCTCCATTTGGCACATGTGAAAACAGGCCAAATGGTTAAGACTTCCTTTAAGGCCCTACAGATAAGTATATAGCAACATCAAGATGGAAGCCAGTACAATCATGCTTGATTCCTATATGCAGGATACCTTCTCCAAGCTCTCCTACTATTTTCTCCCTGAAGAAAAGCTTTGTTGAGGGTTGGTCATGGATTTGATGCCACTGGATCCTTGCCATCTTGGATAGAACTGATAAACCAAGTTAATCATCATAGGGGCTAAAGAGATGGTTCGTAATTAAGAGCACTTGTTGCTGTTTCAGGGGACCCAAGTTCAATTCCCAGTGCCCACATTGTGGCTCACAACCTTCCAGGGGCACCAACATACTCTTGTGGCCTCCATGGGTAACAGGAATGCACATAGTGCAGGTACATAGAACCCTAGTACACAAATGTTTGAAAAATTATCTTACACAAAAGCAAACAAGAAGCTTATGTTCAAAGAACAGGATATTTCACACAAATCTGGGCAAGATAATCCCCACATCAGATCTAGAACCTGAAGGTCCTACTTTCTGCCTAACTAGTCGATTGTCTAACTGGCTATAAAAATGAAGCCATAGTTCTCCAAATATACCCACACTCTAATCCCCAGAACCTACTATGTTACTTGCATAGTTAAAGGGGCCTTCCAAATGTAATTACAGTTAAGATCCTTGAAATAGACTATCTTTTATTATTTAACAGGCCCATCCAATACCATCACAAGAGTACATATTTATACAAAGTAGAGAGGTAAAAGGATGGAAGTTCTAGCAGGATATGTGACAATGGAAGAGCCATGATCCAATGGCCTCCAAAAAGTACAAAGGGCAATGTAACATTCTCCTTAGAAGTTTCCAGAAGGAACTCAGCCTTCCCCTGCACTGTGATTTTAACACTTCTGAAGAATAAGAATAGGCACTGAATGTGTTACATCATAAGTAGGATGTAACAAATAATACGACTCCATGATGCCTGTAAGAAATCATAAAATGTAGCCCGGTGTTGGTGGTGCATGCCTTTAATCCCAGTACTCAGAAGGTAGAGGCAGGTGGCTCTCTGTGACTTTGACAGTCAAGGCTATCAAGAGAAACCCTGTTTTAAAAACAAAGGCTGGGGTCACTGTATGAATAACCTACAAAGAGATTCATTAAGAGAACATAAACAATCCTAAATGTTTATATACCTTGTCACACCTATAAAATACATTAAACTGGGCTAGTGAGATGGCTCAGCAGGAAAAAAACACTGCACAAGCCTAATGACCCAATTTTGACTTCTAGAACTCGAGTAAAGGTGAAAAGAGAATTGACTCCACTAAGTTGTCTTTTGACCTATACATATGCACTGTGCATGTCCTCTCTCTCTTTCTCTCTCTCTCTCTCTCTCTCTCATCCTTGCATTTCATGCGTGTTAATAAAATTAACTCTCTCTCTCTCTCTCATCCTTGCATTTCATACGTGTTAATAAAATTAAACATGTTTTAAATACATTAAATGGTAGATGATAGAATTACAAGGAGAAATTGACAATTGCACAATTATACTCTGTATAAATAATACTCTGTATAAATAATACACAAAATCAGTAGAGATGTAGATTTTTTGATATTTTTGAGACAGGGTTTCTCTGTGTAGCTTTGGCTGTCCTGAAACTCTGTAGCCAGGCTGGCCTCAAACTCACAGAGAGCCACCTGCGTCTGCCTCCTGAGTGCTAGGACTAAAGGCACTTACCACCAAACCTGGGTTACATGTGGAAAATTTTAATAAAACTCAAGTAGCTAGATTTAATGGACACTTATTAACCAACACAATTCCAAAATACACAACATTTCCAAGTGAACAAGAAACATTTTCTCAAGATAGAACAAGGCTGTGCGTGAAGCTCAATAACAGAGAATTTGCCCAGCATACACAAGGTCCTGGGTTCTATTCCAAGCACATGCATATGCCCCAGGTTCAAAACCATTAAAAATTAATATAACTTTTAAAAGATCCAGAATATTACTAAAGCAAAAATAAAAGACCATTTTCTAGGCCAGTAAACAACTGTCCTAGAACTCACTACCCTCAAACTCTTAGAGTTCTATCTGTCTCTGCCTCATGAGTGCTGAGAATAAAGGTGTAAGCCACCACACCTGGCTCAAATCAATATTTTTGTTTTGTTTGAGACAGGGTTTCTCTGTAGCTTTGGAGGCCATCCTGGAACTTGCTCAGTATCTCTGCCTCCCGAGTGCTGGGATTAAAGGGGTGCACCGCCACTGCCTGGCTTCAAATAAATACTTTTGAGACAGTGACTTATATGGAACATGCTGGTCTGCAGTTCAGAACATAGGACAGACTGGCCTCAAACTCACAATTCTCCTTCAGCACCCAAGTGGTGCTATTATAAGCATGTAGCACTGTGCCTATGTCTTACTACTTGCAAAAGACACAATCCAAGGAATACCAACAGCCCCCAAAGCTAGACAACACAAGGAGTGATTCCTGACAACACATTGATATTAGTCCAATGTAAATATCCTTGGACATCTGTCATCCAGGACTAAGAGAGAATAAATTTCATGTAAAGATATCCCATGCTCTTGGATAGGTAGGATAAACATAGTAAAAATGGCAATCTTGCCAAAAACAATCTACAGATTCAATGCAATTCCCATCAAAATCCCAGCACAATTATTCACAGACCTTGAAAAACAATACTCAACTTTATATGGAAAAACAAAAGACCCAGGATAGCCAAAATAACCCTGTATAATAAAGGAACTTCTGGAGCCATCCCTGACTTCAAGCTCTATTGTAGAGCTATAGTCCTGAAAACAGCTTGGTATTGGTGCAAAAATAGACAGATAGACCAATGGAATCAAATTGAAAATCCTGATATTAACCCACACACCTACGAACACCTGATTTTTGACAAAGAAGCTAAAATTAAACAATGGAAAAAAGAAAGCATCTTCAACAAATGGTGCTGGCATAATTGAATGCTGACTTGTAGAAGACTTCAGATAGATCTATATCTACCACCATGTACAAAACCTAAGTCCAAGTGGATCAAAGACCTCAACATAAATCCAGCCACACCGAACCTCTAGAAGAGAAAGTGGGAGGTACCCTTGAACAAATTGATACAAGAGATTGCTTCCTGAAAAAAAAAACAATAGCACAGACACTGAGATCAACAATTAATAAATGCAACCTCCTGAAATTGAACAGCTTCTGTATGATAAAGGACACAGTCAACAAGACAAAACGGCAAACCACACAATGGGAAAAGATATTCACCAACCCCACATCTGGCAGAGGGCTGATTATTTCCAACAAGAAACTAGTTACCAAAGCACCAAATAACCCAAATAAAAAGTGGGGTACAGAACTAAATAGAGAATTCTCAATAGAGAATTCTAAAATGGCTGAAAGATACTTAAGAAAATGCTCAGCATCCTTAGCCATCAGGGAAATGCAAATCAAAACAACTCTGAGATACCATGTTATTCCTGTCAGAATGGCTAAAATCAAAAACACCAAAGACAGTTTATGCTGGAGAGGATGTGAAGAAAGGGGAACATTCCTCTACTGTTGGTGGGAGTGCAAATTCATACAACCACTTTGGAAATCAGTGTGGTGGTTTCTCAGGGAAATGGGAATCAGTCTACCTCAAGATCCAGCAATTCCATTCTTAGGTATATACCCAAAAGATGCACATTCATTCAACAAGGACATCTGTTCAACTATGTTCATAGCAGCATTATTTGTAATAGCCAAAACCTGGAAGCAACCTAGATGCCGCGCATCTGAAGAATGGTGGAAGAAAATGTGGTATATTTACACAATGAAGTACTACTCAACGGGGGAAAAATGGAATCTTGAAATTTGCAGGCAGATGGATGGAACTAGAAGAAACCATCCTGAGTGAGGTAACCCAGTCACAAGACAAAACAAATTTTAAAGGGTTCAAGTCAAACAGAGTATATTCTTTGACCACAATGAAATGAAATTATACATTAATTATAAACATTCCTTAAAAATCAAAGTAGAGGGAACTAAAAAAGAAAGGAAGGAAGGAAGAAAGAAAGAGAAAGAATGAAAGAAAGGAAGGAAGGAAGGAAGAAAGAGGGAATAATGGGGTCTGGAGATGTAGCTCAGTGGCAGAACTCATGCTTAGTATATAGTATTGTAGTATGCTGAAGATGCCAGATTCAATCCCCAGAACCATGGTAGATACAGATGATAGATGGTAGATTAGATTGATGATAGATAAATAGATAGATGACAAATATATACATACATATATACATGGTAGATAATTTTTCAAAATGAAATTATAGAACATATTTTGAATTGCTGTGTAGTTATGTGGAAGAGTATTTTACCTAATATGAACAGGCTTTAGGCTCAATGTTAACAATAACAACAAGAAACCCTGAGTGGAATGAAAAGAAAACCTAAGTTGGATGCTACTAAAGTAATATTGTGGAGATTCTAGAGCACTTAGTGCTTCTATTGGAAAGCAAGGGCCCAGTGGGGTGCTGGCAGACTATAATGCTACGATGGTGGAGTGAAGGATTGACACAAGTTCCAAGGCCAGCATGGTCTGCATAGTTTCAGGTCAGTCAGGGCTACATAGTGAGATCCTATCTCAAAATAAAAACAAGTAAACAAAACAATTGACTGGGGAGATGGCTCAGTCTGTAAAGTGTCTACCACACAAGTGAGACAACCTGAGTTCTGATCTCCAGAACCATGTAAGATGCCTAGAGATGCACACATGTAGCCACAGCACATAGGTGACAGGAAGGGCTCATGGACCAATAAACATAGCTGAACTGATGAGCTCTGGATTCAAAGAGTGACCCTCTCTCAAGAAACAAAACTTGGCTGGGAGGTAGTGGTGCAATCCAGCACTCAGGAGGCAGAGGCAGGTGGATCTATGTGAGTTTGAGGCCAGTGTGTCTAATCTACAAAGCAAGTTCCAGGACAGGCTCCAAAGCAATACTCTGTCTCGAAAAACTAAAACAAACAAACAAACAAAGTTGCTTTGTTTGTCTACTTCCTTACTTATTTTATTGTTGTTGTTTTTTGAGGCAAGGTAGCCCAGGGTTAGCCTCAAACTGGCTATGCAACAGAAGATGACCTTAAACTAATCTGCTTCCGCCTCCTGAATGCTAGGAATATAGGCTCCAAATTTAGTTCTTTGGAAAACTAAAATGAGATAAATCAAAATATCGTGGTACTTATCAAGAAAAACAAAAGAAAGGCAAATTTCAGTATGAAAATGAGAGAGAAGATGATATAGACACTAAGAGGATAACAGCAAAATATGATGAACGTACTTAAAAGGTCAATAACAGATGGACACTGGACAGATTCCTTCGAGGACACATTGAAAGTTCACTAAAGAGGAAATCGATGCCTAAATAGTCCTTTATTACTGAATAAGGCAGCTGAAAGCTTTTCTTATGGACACTCTATATCCACATGAAATCATAGTAAAGACCAACTAGTTTTCAAAGAATGAATGTGACTGACTATACAAAAAAATCCCTCAAAATGAACAAAAGAAAATAGTTCAGAGCCCACTCTAGGTGGCCAACATTACTGTGGCAACAAGCCAAAACAAACACAAAAGAAAACCACAGATGTATTAATATGAGTATATATGGAAAACTCTTAAGAAAAACCTTAACCAAAACAAAAACTTGGTAAGCTGCATCGTGACCAGATGGGATTTATCTCAGAAATAAGGTCAGTTTAACATTTGAAAAATCACTCGAAGCTGGGCCATGGTGATACACACACTTTGAAGGCAGAGGCAGATGGATCGCTGAATTTGAACCTAGCCTGGTCTACAAAGCAAGTTCCAGGACAACTAAGGCTACACAGAGAAACCTTCTCAAGAAGGAAAAATCAATCCATGTAACATATTTCAAGAATTAAGAAGTAGTTACACTTTAAATTTCCTCACGTTGGTAAAATTGTTAAGTGCTGAACACTAAAGTGCCTGTAATCCCAGAGTTCAGTTCAGTAGGCTGAAATAGGAGGATGGTGAGTTTAAGACTATCCTGGTCTACATAATGAGTTTGAGATTCAATAGGGCTACAAAGAGATACCCTATCTCAAAAAGAGAGAAAAGCTGGAGCTCTGTGGTAGTGCACTTGAGTTACATGTGCTAGGACTTGGCTTCTGTGTCCAGTTACAAAAACAAAGAAATGTCAAGAGCCCAAACTGTCTCTGAACCTGCTGTAACCTAGCTCCCTTCCCTCACAGTTCTTTGTTACAATGAACTTTGCATATCTCTCTATTCTCTGTCCTTCAAGAAAAAACAAAATCCTTTACAATGATAACTGCACACTGGATAAAGATTTTGTTGTTCCTGGTTGTTTTCCTAGTCTTATGCCCTCTTTGGGAAAATGTTAAAGATTAATCCAAAAAAGAGACCATTTAGTTGCTATATGTACACACTCCAGGAATATAGATAAAATGTCGAATGGGATGTTCAGTATGTAGTGTCTAAAAGCAGGAAAGAAAAGGTTACTAAATTGTTTCTTTTTGTGGGTCCCACTAAATTGTTTCTTTTTGTGGGTCCCAGGAATATTTTTACATGACAAAAAGTCTTTGTTATTATGGCTATAAGAAAACAAAGAAAGAAACGTAATTCCAAAACAAAGAATACCTCTGGCACAACTGAGTCCTTTGTAGTTTTGTTTTTGTTGTTTTGAAGCAGGCTCTAATTTAATAGCCTGACTGACCAGGCTAGTCTCCAAAGATCTGCCTGCCTCTGCTTTCCAGAATGCTGAGAGTAAAGGCCTGTGTGTACCACTAGCTCAGCCACAACTTGTAGTCATGTAGCATTCACTTATCATTTAAAAATAATATCAAAAGCTGGAAGTGTAAATTTGGTAATAGAAATATTGCCCAGCATATACAAGGCCCTGGACTCCATCCACAGCATTGAAAAAAAGGAAGTAAAATTAAATTGTCAGCACCATGTAATATCAGTTTATACCAAATAGGGGTACATTATATAAAGTCCCTGTTCTAAGGAGGAGCTAACAGCCACTAGACTGATAGCTGGGAAGCCAGCATGGGACTGACTCAGGCCCCCCTGAATATGGGTCTCAGCCAGAAGGACTGAGCAGTCTAAGAGACCTCAGACAGTGGAGCCAGGATGTATTCCTGGTGCACAAAAGAACTTTGCGAACATATCCCCCATGGAGGGATAACTGCCTTACTCTAGAGACAGGAGAGAAGCCCTAGTCCCTACTTCACAGGACCTGTCAGATCTACATGACCCCAACTGGATGGCATTCCCCTACATATGGAATTGGGGTGGGGGTTGGGAGGGGAGGGTGTTTAGAGTGCATGTGAGAGAGCAGAGAGGGTAAAAAGGGAGGGAAGGAGGGAGGGAGGGCTGAGGGGGAGATAGGGAGGGAGGGAGGGAGGGAGGGAAGGAGAGGGAACTGGGATCGACATGTAAAATAATATATTAAACTAAAAAAAAAAATGCTTTGACTCCAAAATTTAAGTTCAAGGACAAGTTACTGGGGAAACTTCTATTTTTGTTTCCACAGAAAATGAAAAGATGTGGATTCCTTCCAGACTAATGTGGTTTGATCAAGCCAGACCGCCTGAAGCAGAGTACCAGGTGATCCTACATTCAAAGCAGCTGGACAAAACAGCCCTACAGACTACAGCCAGGATATCTGAATCTTCTTCCAATCCCCCAAGACAGTGCCCCTTACCAGCAGGAAGTAGTTTGGAAAGAACGACGCCCAAATTCCCAAATATTATGTATAAATGTTTGTTTTCATTTAATTGGACTGTTATATAAAATTAAATAAAAAAAGACACTAAAAAAAATAAAATTCCCTGTTCTATTTTCTTATGATTTTTTTTTTTTTTTTTTTTTTTTGCTAGCGTGTTTTGCAATGCTGTGGATGGAACCTGGAGCCAACTCATGCTTATGGAGCAAGCGCTCTACAACTTAGTTACACAGGGTTAAATGAGTTCCCATGTTTCTACAGTTACATACACATGAGAACAGCTAAATGGAATGATGATAACAGGTGTCTCAGAAAAAAATGTCCAGTTTTATCAAGCTTTTACATTGCTGCTACAAATGATAAGTATTTCATGTGTTAGCTCTACCGGGCATTTTCAGATTCTATCCCTTAGATACAATTATTAAGTTGGGAGGCCAACAGGATAGCTCAGCCCATAAAGGCGCTTCCCACCAAGCCTCATGACCTTAGTTCCATCCCCAGGGCTCACATGGTAGAAGGAGAGAACCAACTCCTACAAGTTGTCTTCTGACCTCCATATGTGTACTGTGGCAAATGTGTGCCCAGACACATGTGTACAGGCACACACATTAAATAAATAAACAAATGTAATACATATATTAAATTGGGGCCAGGAGTGCCTTTAACCTCAGCACTTGGGAGGCAGAGGCAGGTGGATCTCTGTGAATTCGAGGCTTCGAGGCCAGCCTGGCCTACAGAGTGAGTTCCAGGACAGAATCCAAAGCTACAGAGAAACCCTGTCTCATAAAACAAAAAAAAAAATTAAATTGGCTAATAAATATACTGAACAGATTACAAACTGACAGTTCAAAGTAAGAAGTAGATATACTAGCCATTGAATGCAATCTTTCATTTCCCTTTTCTAGAATGATAACACTCTTATCAAGCATAAATTAATGAGAACTGTGTAATCACAATTACCAAGGCTGCCAGAAGCCACTAGGATATTAGCAGCCTAAAGTATTGCCATTATTCAAAGAAAGAAAGAAAGAGACACATAAGTGTAAGGATGGATTTTATTTTTTCAATAAAAGCCTTTTGAGAACTACAAATTCCAAAGTAAAAACAAATAAGTTACATGAAAATCTAATGCATACATTTTGCCTGTGTATGAAAATTTTATCAAAGTCATTACATTTAACAAATTCACCCACAATGTCTTCAGATGTAATACTCTTAAGGTTAGACCTTTATTTCAATTATATTACATGTCATTCCCTGAAGATGAACTTTTAAATACCAAATTCTTAGCATATGACGATGGTGCCTTCAGGGCTGGCAAGATAGCTCAGAGGGTAAAGATGTTTACTGCCAAGTCTGATGACCTGAGTTTCATTCCAAGAACCCACAAGGAGGAAGGAGAAAACCAAGTCTTGAAAGTTTCCCTGTAACCTATACACACACACACACACACACACACACACACACAAATACACACACAAACACATATACATACAGACACACACATACAATTAATTAATTAAATCAAAATAAAGAAGAATGGCACCTTAAAAGGGGCAATTTCCACTCCACCTCTGGAAGCATAATTCTAGGCTAATTTATTTCATCAATTTAAAAATATCTTCAAAATGTTTGCTTTTGACATGTGTTTCATTCAAAACATGTGGCTGCATTTTCCTCTATGGACTACATTCACAGATGAATACAACAGAGATGAAAATTAAAATGCAGCCGTTAAAATAAGTAAGTTAATCATTTATAACAAATAGTTGACTCATTTTTAAAATGTTTGTTTAGATAGGGTCTTGTGTAGCCTTGAACTGTCTATTTAGTTGAGACTAGCTTTGATCTTGCTGTCTCTATCTACCAAGTGCTTGGATTACAGGTATGTGCCATCATGCCTGGCTGGCTGTCATCTTGATGCCAAAAAGTTGTCTCCTCTGGCAGTCCCAAGTTTACCTCCTTCTGAGCTGATGATGAGTTTGCCCAGGTACTTGGAAAATACCAAACTCTGCCTTATCCCAAGAGGATATGACCAACTACTTCAGGGTCTCAGATACGACTGCAGCTTCATCCCCAGCAGGCACAAGTGTTGGGAATGGGGTTCAGTACAAGAAGGCTTCCCTGAGTTTCAACACCAAAGTTACAAAGAGAGGAAAACACCCTCACCCTCAAGCCTGTACAAAATCTCAAATCTGCAGGCTGGATTTTCTAAAAGATGCCAGAAAAAATTGCCCTGGAGCCTTAAAGGAAAAGCCCTTATCTGCCACTGTCAGCTACAGATGTCTCACAGAATTCCAAAGCATTTGTGCAAAATTCCAGTTTCCTGACTTGACAAGTAAACATCCCTTTGCTGTAAGCATTGAACATTCATTCCCTAGGGCCACTTTAAACTAAGAATTCAGTCTTGAGATATAGCTAAGTAGTTAAGTTTTTAACCAGCATACACCAGGCCCCGTTTGAATTCTAGCCTCCAACTTCTCCCTCTCCCCAGGGGGAAAAAAAAAAAAAAACTAAGAATTTTTTTCTAGGTTTTGTTTTTTGAGACAGGGTTTCTCTGTGTAGCCCCTGCTATCCTGGATCTCGATCTATAGAACAGGCTGGCCTCAAACTCAGAGATCCCCCTGTCTCTGCATGAGTAGTGGGCTTGAAAGAGTGTGCCACCACCTTCTAGCAACCTTAAGAATTGTTAGGAACCCTCCAGAAGCCGCTTAAAAATAGATCACTTCAGTCTCAGGATTCTTCATCAATCTTTCTTCCCTGGTCCCACTTTATTTCACCTGGAAGGCTGCTCAGTATATGTTCCTTTTTTCACCCTATGACTCAGAGAAATTATTTTTTTGGAAAAAATGTACATTTATTGTTCAGTGATGGATTGCAAGTCATGGTGGCACATGACTATAATCCCAGGACCAGGGAAGCTGAGCCAAAAAGATTGCATTCTCATTGTCATTCTTAGCTCCATAGGCAGCTGAATAGAGTTTTATTCATCCATTAAGTAATTTCTTTGCCTTTGAGGGTTTTAGAAAAAACAAATCACTTTTGTTTCTTTCTTTGTTAGTGGCAAGGATGTCCTTGAACTCCAGACTCCCCTGCCCCCGAAGCTGGTTAGAAAGACAAGAGGAGATTATGGGGACATATGAAGAGAAAGGAGTCCCTCCCCCAAAGTCAACTGAGAATCAATATTCCCAGCACATGGTGCAGGAGATGGTTCAGTGGTCAACGTGGCTTGCCGAGGCCCCGGGTGTGGTTCCAAGCAATCACATGTGCAGTTGACAACCACCCTTAACCGAAGCTTCATGGGATCCAACACTCTCTTCCAGACTCCTTGTGTGCACATGGCCACACAAAGACACACCCATACACATAATTAAAAATAAAATAAATCTTTAAAACTTCCCACCATATTTAACAACTGCTGAAGGCCTCTTTCCCTTCCCAGATGAAAACATCCAATTTTCTAGGAATGTCACCAGATATTCTTTTATAGTAAAGACACATCCTAATCCCTGGTGTAGCCCTGGTGTCTCCTGATGTTATCTTATCAGTGGTAGTCACATCCAAGGCTCCTGCAGAGCCACTTTATAATCTCATTTATCAAAAAATGTTACTTGAGAGCCATCAAAACTGTATATGGAGCCAATGCCAAGAGACTTCAAAAGGGAATCTTCTTTGAGAAGATTCTCCTGGTTGTGCTGGCTCCTTCCCCTGCCTGCCTTTCTTCCCCTCTCTAATGAGCTCCAGCTCTGCTCCCTACTAGCTTGTCCTATAAGATTTTTCTATGCTGAGAACAACGGTCTGGCTTTACCTAGTCAAGGTCCCTAAACAATTACCTCAGAGCTTGCTCCAGGCTACAGTGTAGAGTCCTGCCTCTGACTCTGCTGGTGCTGACAAACCCACCCCAAATGCTGGCAGGTTGTGCCACACCTGGTTGAAAAAAAAAAAAAGTAAGTCACTCTAATGGCTTTCTCCTTGGACCACAGCCTCTTCTTTGAATTTAACTGTTACTTGACAAAAATTTCATCATGTCTCCCTTAAACACTTTAACAAGTCCATTTCTTTCTTTTTTTATTGTTCTGTACTATTTATTTATTTTATATAACCAAGTCCATTTAAATGAAAACAAACATTTATAGACAATATTTTGGAATTTGGGCATCGTTCTTTCCAAACTACTTCCTGCTGGTAAGGGGCGCTGTCATCGGGGATTCGAAGAAGATTCAGAAATCCTGGCTGTAGTCTGTAAGGCTGCTTTGTCCAGCTGTTTTGAATGTAGGATCACCTGGTACTCTGCTTCAGACGGTCTGGCTTGATCAAACCACATTAGTCTGGAAGGAATCCACATCTTTTCATTTTCTGTGGAAACAAAAATAGAAATCCTTTTCCCCAGTAACTTGTCCTTGAACTTAAATTTTGGAGTCAAAGCATTTTTTTTTAGTTTAATATATTATTTTACATGTCGATCCCAGTTCCCTCTCCCTCCCTCCCTCCCTCCTTCTCTCCTTCTTTCCCTCCTTCCCTCCCTTTTACCCTCTCTGCTCTCTCACATGCACTCTAACCACCCTCCCCTCCCATCCCCCCACCCCAATTCCATATGTAGGGGAATGCCATCCAGTTGGGGTCATGTAGATCTGACAGGTTATGTGAAATAGGGACTAGGGCTTCTCTCCTGTTTCTAGATTAAGGCAGTTTTCCCTCCATGGGGGATGTGTTCGCAAGGTCCTTTTGTACACCAGGGATACATCCTGGCTCCAGTGTCTGAGGTCTCTTAGATTGCTCAGTCCTTCTAGCTGAGACCCATATTCAGGGGGGCCTGAGTCAGTCCCATGCTGGCATCCCAGCTATCAGTCTGGTGGCCCGTTAGCTCCTCTATGTTCAGGTAAGCTGTCTGTATGTGTTTCTGCTGCCTGGTCTTGTCCTCTCCATCTGCATCTGAGTTCTACTTCGACTCAGTGTTTATGTATGGGTGTTTGCTCCTGTTTCCAACAGGCATTAGTTGAGGGCTCCATGGATAAGTTAGTTGTTGATCTCACTCTCCAGGAAGGGCATTTATGGTAGCCTTTCCACAGAAGGAAGCTCAAATTGTTAGTTGGCGGCAGTCTTGTAGGTCTCTAGACCTTTCTTTGGGTTCAATTTTATCTTCAAACCACTATTGGCTCCCTCTTTTATGTTCTCTCTCTCTCTCTCTCTCTCTCTCTCTCTCTCTCTCTCTCTCTCTCTTTCCTTTCTTCTATTCCTAACCTGACTCAATCTTCCTGGTTGTACGTGTTTTCCTTTCCTCCCCTCGTTTTCTCCTACTTCTCTCTCCATTCGCTGCCCCCCCCCACTTCCCCTGTGCTCTGGTTCTGTGAGGGACTTTATATGAATCTCTTAGAATACACCTTGTTTCCTAGTTCCTCTGGTGGTGTGAATTATAGGCTAGTGATTCTTTGATCTAGGTCTAAAATCCATATATGAGTGAGTACATACTATGTTCCTCTTTTTGTGACTGGGTTACCTCATTCAGGATGGTTTCTTCAAGTGCCATCCACTTGCCTGCGAATTTCAAGATACCATTATTTTTTTTCTGCAGAGTAGTATTCCATTGTGTAGATGTGCCACATCTTCATTATCCATTCTTCAATTGAGGGGCATCTAGGTTGCTTCCAGGTTCTCAACAAGTCCATTTCTTTTTGGAGGCTCATTCTGCTTGTGAAGTTTTTCCCATCATTACAATTTGATCTTACAAAAATTGTTCCAGGCTAGGGATATGGGTCATTGATGGGATGTTTGCCATGTATGTAAAAGGCCCTGGGTTCTCTCCCAGCAATAAACACACACACACACACACACACACACACACACTCACTCACACACATGCATGCACATGTGTGAACACACACACACACACACCAATGCAGCCCCTGACAGTCAGGAGCTGTCATGGCGCTGTTAGCAAGACTTTCATCTTCTCCTGTTGAATATGAATTTGTTCATAGATCACCAACATCAGGCAGGGCCGCTCTGTGACTGTGATGGATCAATATAAATACAAGACTAGATCCAAAAGATGGCTTGGCTGTTTTTTTTTTTTTTTTGGAACTTGCCCTGCCAAGTCTGATGGCCTGAGATTGATCCCTGGAACCTACATAGTGGAAGAAGATTCCCATAAGTCATCTCTGGACCTCCGAAGTTATGCTGTGGTGCATGTGGTCATGTGTGCACACATATGCACACACGAATAAATAAATGTAAAAAATAAAGGACTAGTCATAGAGGTTGCCCAAATCACAGAAATGACCAAACACTACCCTACCCTGGCTTGCACTAGTATGTGCTACTTCTCTATCATTGTCCTTGCCTTCTAGACAAGAATTAAAATACCCAGCCATAAGGGCTGGAAAGTTGAATCAATAATGATTAAGGTGGTCTTCCAGAGGATCTGGGTTCAATTCCCAGTGCCCTTGTGCTGGCTCACAACTATCCTATCCAACTACAACTAAGCAATGCATCTCTTTCTTCTGGCCTACCCAGGTACTAGACATGTGCTAGTGCACCTACATGCAGGCATGTATACATAAATACATTTTAAAGAATTTAAATAGGGCCCAGAGAGATGGCTCAGAAGGTAAAAGCACCTCTGGAGGACCTGGGTTCAATCCCCAGTACCCACATGGTGGCTCACAGCCATCTGTATCTCCAAGTTCATGGGATCGAGCACTCTCTTCTGGCCTCAGCCACTACCAGGGATACATAGAACACAGACTCATAGACAGGCAAGATACCTATATGTGTAAAATAATAAATACTTAAAAATTTTTAAATACCCAATAATAAACTTACCCCTATTCCTTGACAACATCCAGTCCTCAGACTCTCCCTGAAATCACCCTAGACAGGCCCAAATCCTTCGATGATTTCTGTCCAAAGCTTTATTGCTGCAATATGTTCTCCTTTCTCATTGCCATGACTCAGAGAACTCAAGTTTATTTGACTGTAGCTATTGTGCTATGGCTATGGAAGAGAACACCTTTGAGGGACTAAGATGTAGGTTAATAATGTAGTTTATATAATAGTATAGTATAATAGTATAGTAGCATGCATAGACCCTAGATTCAAGTGCCTCCCAAAGGAGAAAGAGAGAGACAAAGACAGATAGACAGATACACAGAAATACTCAAAATTTGCAGAATCTAGATGAAGGATAATCATAAATTCTTTACACTAGTTTTGCAACATGTGCTGGTTAGTTTAGAGTCACCTGGGAAGAGAATCACAGTGAGGAATTAATCTAGATCTGTTCCTCCTGTGGGCAGGGATTGTCTTGATTGTTAATTGATCCAGCTGGCTGTGAGATGCACACTTTCCTAGGCTAGACCCTGAACTGCACAGGAGGGAGGAAAGCTAGCATAGCCAGCACGTGGCATTCACTTCTTTCTGCTCTTGACTGTTGATTTGATGTGACTTGATGTCTCCTCAAAAACGTACTATAGCCTGGAATTGTAAGCCAAATAAGCCCCTTCTATAACCCCTAACATAGCAACAGAAATGAAACTAGGATACAAATTTTCTGTAAAATGAGAATTTTTTTCTAAGTTACCCCAGCTAAGTGTGGTGGCATACAACATTAATCCCAGCACTCAGGAGGCAGAGGCAGTCAGATCTCTGAGAGTTTAAGAACCTGGTCTATATAGTGAGTTCCAGGACAGCCAGGGTTACATAATAAAACCCTGTCTCAAAAAAGCCAAAATAAACTGGGCTGTGATTGTGTATGCCTTTAATCCCAGCACTGGGGGGGGGGGGGCAGAGGCAGGAGGATCTCTGTGAGTCCGAGGCCAGCCTGGTCTACAAAGCTAGTTCTAGGACAGCCAGGACTGCTACACGAGAAACTCTATTTTGAAAAAAAAAAAAAAAGCCAAAATAAAAAAAAAAAAGGTTATTCCTTCCTGAAAAAATAAAACAGTAACCAGTAACTACTTTAACAACCACTATGTGTCAGAAAACAAAGGTGACAAACACCATCCAGACCTGTATGACTCCCTGTCTAGTGAGTCTCTTCAACAACAGATCCAGAGAGTTCACATGAAGTCCCCAAGAGGATGACAGAAATGTAAGAGAGAGATAGTAGAGGCCCGAATGAATTAAGTCATGTCAAGACCATCAGGCCATTAAGGGAGACTTCTCTTCTTTCCTAGGGATAACACCAAATGGCAGATGATGCCAATGCAGGGGGAGGGCACAAAGGCCCTGGGCCTAGGCTTAGGGGCCACAGCGGCTTCCATGGAGGTTTCAGCAGCAGCCTTAGGCCACAGTGGATAGCCCTGGACTAAGGCTGCAGACTCAAGCAGAGGCCAACTGGTTAAATCAAATGCATGAAGGAGGTCTCTTCCCCTCAAGAATCTGATCAATATAAATAAGATGTAACCTTTGCCTGGAGTTGTCTCTCCTTTGAGACAGGGTCTCTCATTAGCTTATATCTCAACAATTAGGCTGGACTGGCTGGCCATTGAGCCTCCTGCCTCCAACTCCCAGCACTGGGATTACAACCACATGCCCCCATACATGGCAGGTTCTAAGCAGTGAACTCAGGCCTTCATGTTTGCAAAGGAAGCACTTTACTAATGCATCTCCCCAGCCCCATTAAAGACCCTAGCACAGAAGCAGGCCCTTGGCTTGGCCCAGCTTTCATTGTGTCTGTGTAGAGAAGCTTCTGAGAGAATAAACAGACCCCCACAGCACCCACTGCAAGGTGACTCTGAGCTGATGCACCTGGTCTCCACCCAGAGGTCCTAGAACCCTCTCAGTGCTTGTACTGAATGAAGAAGGCAAGAATTCTGGTGATTTTGATCGATTGACTGATTGCTGCACTTTGGTCAGAGGCCACACTGCTGCCTTGGGCAACCTCCCAAACCCAGACTTGTTGACATCTGCACCATTTTGTAAAAACTTACACCAGAGTAGAAGAAAACCCAGGATCCAGCTATGGCTACAATACAGGGAATTTCTTTGTGTGTGTGTGTGTGTGTGTGTGTGTGTGTGTGTGTGTGTGTGTGTGCATGTGTGTGTTTGTGTGTGGGTGCGTGCCTGGTCATGCCAGGGCACACTTGTGGAAATCGGAGGACAACTTGCAGGAATAGGTTCTCACTCCTTCCACAATGACCATGTGGGTTCTGGTGGGGGGAACCCATGTTGAGAAACAAGAGAAACATGGTGAGATGTCCTAGTTCACATGCTGCCATACATGAAGACAGAGCAGTAAGTTTGCTGAGGAGGGGGTTGCTTTGGTATTGTTCATCATGCTTGCTGGTTGTTGAAAGAGGCTGATCTCCTGTTGTAGTTTTGGGAAAGATCTGGGCTGAGACACAGACTAGGGAGGCAGCCACATGCATTCCAGGAGGCAGAAGAAGACAGGACAGGAACAAGAATAGACTGCCTTAAAACTACAGCAGAAGTTGGGTGTGGTGACATGTGCCTGTAATCCCAGCATTTGGGATGCTAAGGTAGGAGGATCACATTGAGCTTGAGGCCAGCCTGGGCTACATTGTGAGTTCCAGGTCAGTCTGAGCTATAGAGTGAAACCCTGTCTCACTCCCTCCAAAAAAAAGTTCTATTTCTCTGGATGGCTTAGTATGTCTGACAGATGTTCTTCTCCAGCTGACCATACATTTTTGGCATTTCCTTGCTTTGTAGTTGTTTGAGAACATAGTAGAGTGATTTCTTAAGTACGTCCTTGGGTGAAGGAAGCCAGAAACTGATTTTTTCAAAGTCCTTTCCTTAAACTTTGAATTGAGTTCTGCAGGTGCAGCTCAGGGCTACTGCATATGGACACAACCTAGGTTCCATCCCCAGCAATGCATATGGACACAGCCTAGGTTCCATCCCCAGCACTGTCCCCAAAGAAAGAAAACTTTGAATGGAGTTTGTTCTGATTGTGTCCAACAAGTCTGGAGTTTTCTTGAGCCATGGGGTGCGCATTTTCTTCCTTTCCTCCTTAATGAATTAAAAACTGATGGTATTTTAAATGTGTCAGGGGATTTTGGCATACTTCAGAAGGCAAAGAATGGAACAGTATATAAGGATAGGTGACCTTAGAGTATATGCATACACTAGAACACACAAATCTCAAGTGAAATACTAGATGTTTTATCTTCGACTAATTTATTTATTTATGTTTCATATCATATAGTCTGTGTATGTAAGTCAGAGGGAAATTTGTGTAAGTCTGTTCTTGCCTTCCACCATATGGATCCTGAGGACTGAATTCATCAACTTAGCTAGGCTAGCTGACCAGATATGCTCCATTCTCTGCTCCAGAGTTACAGATGTCAGGACACATGCTACTGCAGGCCTTTTCAGTAGGTGTTGGGAATCCAAACTTGGGTCCTCATGCTTGCATGAGCTTGCATGCTTTGAATTTTTGAAATGATCTCATTATACACCCACAGCTGGCTTGGAACTCCAGCCTGTCCTTGAACATTCAGTGACCTCCAGCTTCCACCTCTGGAGTGCTAGGATTGTATGCATGCTCTGTCATACCCAGCACCTGATCCAGCATGCTCCTCTGGTCTCCAAAGGCAGCAGGCATGCATGCAGGCAGTGCACTTATATACATGCGAGCAAACCACTCACACACATAAAAATAAGTATGTTTTTCCTCCTAGAGAGCTTGGACCACCCAGAGCTACAGACACAGAACTTCTGACCCACCTAAGACCACTGGGAGAGTACCATAGAGAAAGTCCCCCACCTGCACCCACTGGAAGAAGTGATGGGAAGACTGCAATACAAGAAAACACCTAACAATAGAAAGACAATCATGACACCACCACAATCTAGGGACTCTACACCAACTAGACTTGAACACCCCAAAGCAAATGAAACAGAAGAGAACAACTTAAAAAAATCTTCATAAAAATGATAGAGGCCTTCAAAGACAATGTGAGAAAATCCCTTGAAGAAATTGAAGAAAAACAAAAAACAAAAAAAATTGCAACAAATGAAAAAAATCTCTTAAAGAAAGTAAAGAAAGCCAAGAACAAACAATTAAACGGGTGAAGGAAACAGACTTGAAAACTGAAAAGGAGACATAAAGAAAACACAATCAGAGAGAATGGTGGAAATAGAAAAACTGGGCAAACTATCAGAAACTACAGATATAAGCATAACCAACAGAATACAAGAGATGGAAGAGAGAATCTCAGGTGCGGAAGATAAACTAGAGCAAATAGAGTCATCGACCAAAGAAAATCACAAATCCAACAAATCCTTAACAAAAAAACAACCAGGAAATGTGGGACACGGTGAAAAGGCCAAACCTAAGAATAATAGGCATAGAGGAAGGCGAATAAGACAAGCTCAAAGATTCAGAAAACATATTCAACAAAATCATTGAAGAAAACTTTCCCATCTGAAGAAGGACATGCCCATGAAAGTACAAGAAACATACCAAACACCAAATAGACTGGAGCAAAGAAAAACGACCCCTTGACACATAATAATCAAAACACCTAACATGCAGAATAAAGAAAGAATATTAAGAGCAGTGAAGGAAAAAGGCCAGAGAACATATAAAGACGGAGCTATCAAAATTACACTGGACTTCTCCATGGAAACTCTCAAGGCTAGAAGGTCCTGCATAGATTAAGTATTAAGAGAACACGGATGCCAGCCCAGGCTACAATACTCAGCAAAACTCTCAATCACAATCACTATAGATGGAGAAAACAAGATATTTAATGAAAAGCCAGATTTTCTATCTATAAATCCAGCCCTACAGAAAGTACTAGGAGGAAAACTCCAACCCAAGGAAGCTAACTACTCTCACAAAGACATGGGCAATAGATAACCCCATTTCACCAGAACCCTAGGGTAATGCATGGCAATTATATTCATGATACCACTGCCAAGAACAAATCTAAAACAAACAAAAGAGATGAAGACAGGCATTTCAAATTCATCCCAGGAGAAATCCATCAGCAAGAAGCCACATTCATAAAAGAAACGTTACTAAAACTCAAAGTTCACATAAAACTTCACATACTCATAGTGGGAGACTTTAACAACCCACTCTCACCCCTAGACAGGACCACCAGTCAGAAACTTAACAAGAAACAAAAGAACTAACAGAAATTATGTCTCAATTGGGTTTAACAGACATCTATAGAACATTCCATCCAAACACAAAAGAATACACCTTCTTCTCTGCTTCACATGGAACCTTCTCTTAAAATTGACCACATACTAGGCAACATAAAAAAACCTCAACAACAACAAAAAAAAAAAAATTGGAATAGTCCCCTGTATCTTATCAGACCACCAGGCTTTAAAGTTGGAATTTAACAACAACACAAATCACAGAAACCTACAAACTCGTGGAAACTGAACAATGCACAATTGCACCATACCTGGGTCAAAGAAGAAATAAAGAAAGAAATTAAAGACTTCCTAAAATTCAACGAGAATGAGGACACAACATACCCGAACTTATGGGACACCTTGAAAGCAGTGCTACGAGGGAAGTTCATTGCACTAAGTGCCCGTATGAAGAAAGCAAAGGATAGTCACATTAGAGAATTATCAGCACAACCTAATGCCTTAGAACAAAAAGAAGCAAACTCACCCCGGAGAAGTAGACACCAGAAAATAATCAATTTGAGGGCTGAAATCAATAAAGTAGAAACCAGGAAAACAATACAAAAAAAAATCAATGCAACAAAGAGTTGTTTTTTGTTTTTTGTTTTTTGTTTTTTTGAGAAAATCAACAAGCTAGACAAACCCTTATCCAAACTAACCAAAAAGCAGAGAGAGAGAACATGCAAATTAACAAAATCAGAAACAAAAAGGGGAACATAACAATGGACACAGAGGAAATCCAGACAATTTTCAGGTCATACTTTGAAAACCTGTACTCCACCAAATTTGAAAATTCAAAGGAAATGAACAAATTTCTGGATAACTATCACTTACCAAAATTAAATCAAGAACAGACAACTTAACTAGAACTATAACCCCAAATGAAATAGAAGCAATCATCAAAAGCCTTCCAACTAAAAAAAAATCCAGGGCCAGATGGCTTCATTGCAGAATTCTACCAGAAATTCAAGGAAGAGCTAATATAAATACTCCTAAAATTGTTCCACACAATAGAAACAGAAGGTTCATTACCAAAATTTTACAAGGCCACAATCACCTTGATAGCCAAGCCACACAAAGACACAACTAAGAAAGAAAACTATAGACCAATACACCTGATGAACATTGATGCAAAAATATTCAATAAAATACTGGCAAACTGAATCCAAGAACACATCAGAGAAATCATCCACCATGACCAAGTAGGCTTCATCTCTGTGTTGACAAAATTCTACACCCTTTCATGATAAAGGTCTTGGAGAGATCAGGGATACAAATTGGAAAGGAAGACAGAAAATGAAAAGATGTGGATTCCTTCCAGACTAATGTGGTTTGATCACACCAGACCGCCTGAAACAGAGTACAAGCTGATCCTACATTCCAAACAGCTGGACAAAACAGCCCTACAGACTACAGCTAGGATATCTGAATCTTCTTCGAATCCCCCAAGACAGCGCCCCTTACCAGCAGGAAGTAGTTTGGAAAGAACGACGCCCAAATTCCCAAATATTGTGTATAAATGTTTGTTTTCATTTAATTGGACTTTGTTATATAAAATTAAATAAAAAATACTCTATATGCAAAAAAAATAAAAGGAAGAAAGAAAGAAAAATAAAACATCTGGAGAACTAAAAAAAAAAAAAACAAATTGGAAAGGAAGAAGTCAAACTGTCTCTACTTGCAGATGATATGATAGTTTACATAAGTGAACCAAAAAACTCTAACAGGGAACTCATAAAGCTGATGAACACCTTTAGCAAACTAGCAGGATTCAAAATAAACTCAAAAAAATAGTAGCCCTATTATATACCAACCACAAAGGGCGGGAGAAAGAAATCAGAGAAACATCACATTTTACAATAGCCACAAACAACATAAAGTATCTTGGGGTAATGCTTACTAAACAAGTAAAAGACCTATATAATGAGGACTTTGTGTCTTTAAAGAAAGAAATTAAAGAAGATACCGAAAAATGGAAAGATCTCCCATGCTCTTGGATAGGTAGGATAAACATAGTAAAAATGACAGAGCTATAGACCTGAAAACAGCCTAGTATTGGCACAAAAATAGACAAGTAGACCAATGGAATCGAGTCGAATATCCTGATATTAACCCACACACCTACGAGCATCTGATTTTTGACAAAACAGGTAAAAGTTTACAATGGGAGGAGGAAAGTATTTTCAACAAATGGTGCTGGCACAATTGGATGATGGTGTGTAGAAGACTGCAGATAGACCCATGTCTATCACCATACACAAAACTCAAGTCAAAATGGATCAAACACCTCAACATAAATCCAGCCCACTGAACCTCTTAGAAGAGAAAGTAGGAGGTACATTTAACAAATTGGTATAGGAGACAGCTTCTTGAACATAACTCCAGTAGCATAGACACTGAGATTGACAATTAATAAATGGGACCTCCTCAAACTGAGAAACTTCTGTAAGGCAAAGGACACAGTGGACAAGACAAAACTGCAGTCCACACAGAGTGGGAAAAGATCTTCACCAAACCTACATCTGACCAGATTTTCCCAATACGTATCTACAAATCCAGCCCTACAGAAAGTATTGGAAGGAAAACTCCAACCCAAGGAAGGTAACTACGCCCACAAAAATGTAGGCAATAGATAATCCAACTACACCAGATACCAAGGTTAAAGAAGAACTAATATAGTCACAATACCACTGCCAACAACAAACCTAAATCAAACAAGCATCAACAATCAATGGTCCTTACTCACCCTCAACATTAATGGCCTTAACTCACCTATAAAAAGACACAGGCTAACAGAATGGATACGAAGACAGAATCCATCCTTCTTCTGCATACAAGAAACACATCTAAGCTACCAAGATAGACATTACCTCAGGGTAAAGGGTTGGGAAAAGATATTCCAATCAAATGGAACCAAGAAGCAAGCAGGCTTGGCTATCCTAATATCTAACAAGATAGACTTCAAACCAAAATTAATCAAAAGAGATGAAGATGGTCATTTCCTATTCATCGCAGGACAAATCCATCAACACAAAGTCTCAGTTCTGAACATCTATGCCCCTAATACAAAGGCACCCACACTCATAAAAGAAACACTACTAAAACTCAAAGCTCTCATAAAACCTCACACACTTATAGTGGGAGACTTCAATACACCACTCTTAACACTAGACAGGACCACAAATCAGAAACTCAACAAAGAAACAAAAGAACTAACAGAAGTTATGTCTCAACTGGGGTTAACAGACATCTATAGAACATTCCATCCAAAGACAAAAGAATAAACTTTCTTCTCTGCTCCACATGGAACCTTCTCTAAAATTGACCACATACTAGGTGGCACAACAAACCTCAACAGATACAAGAGAATAGTCCCCTGTATCTTATCGGACCACCATGCTTTAAAATTGGAATTTAACAACACAAATAGCAGAAAACCAGCAAACTCATGGAAACTGAACAATGTGCAATTGCACCACTCCTGGGTCAAAGAAGAAATAAAGAAAGAAATTAAGGACTTTCTAATATTCAACGAGAATGAGGACACAACATACCCAAACTTATGGGACACCTTGAAAGCAGTGCTACGAGGGAAGTTCATTGCACTAAGTGCCCATATGAAGAAAACAGAGGATAGTCATATAAGAGAATTAACAGCACAACTGAAAGCCTTACAACAGAGAGAAACGAACTCACCCCGGAGGAGTAGACGCCAGGAAATAATCAACTTGAGGGCTGAAATCAACAAAATAGAAACCAGGAAACAATACAAAAAAATCAATACAATGAAGAGTTGGTTTTTTGAGAAAATCAACAAGATAGACAAACCTTTATCCAAATTAACGAAAAAGCAGAGACAGAACATGCAAATTAACAAAATCAGAAATGAAATGGGGAACATAACAACAGACACAGAGGAAATCCACACAATTTTGAGGTCATACTTTAAAAATCTATTTTCCACATAAATTGAAAATTCAAAGGAAATGGACAAATTTCTGGATAACTATCACTTACCAAAATTAAATCAAGAACAGACAAACAACTTAAATAGACCTATAACCTGCAATGAAATAGAAGCAGTCATCAAAAGCCTTCCAACCAAAAACGTCCAGGGCCAGATGGATTCAGTGCAGAATTCTACCAGACATTCAAGGAAGAACTAATACCACTACTCCTCAAACCGTTCCACAAAATAGAAACAGAAGGTTCATTTTCAAACTCTTTTTATGAAGCCACAATAATCTTGGTACCCAAACCTCACAAAGACACAACTAAGAAAGAAAACTACAGACCAATATCCCTGATGAACATCGATGCAAAAATACTCAATAAAATACTGGCAAACCAAATTCAAGAACACATCAGAGAAATCCACCATGACCAAGTAGGCTTCATCCCTGGAATGCAGGGATGGTTTAACTTATGAAAATCTATCAACATGATCCACCATATAAACAAACTGAAAAAGAAAAACCATATGATTATCTCCCTAGATGCTGAAAAAGCCTTTGACAAATTTCAACACTCTTTCATGATAAAGGTCTCGTGGAGGCCAGGGGTAACAGGAACATACCTAAACATAATAAGAGCAATATACAGCAAACCAACTGCCAACATCAAACTGAATGGAGAGAAACTTAAGCCAATTCCTCTAAAATCAGGAAAAAGACAAGGCTGCCCTCTCGCTCCATTATCTCTTCAATATCGTACTAGAAGTTCTAGCTAATGCTATAAGACAACAAAAGGAGATCAAGGGGATCCAAATTGGAAAGGAAGAACTCAAACTGTCTCTATTTGCACATAATATGATAGTTCACACAAGCGACCCAATAAACTCTACCAGGAAACTCCTACAGCTGATAAACACCTTCAGCAAACTAGCAGGATACAAGACAAACCCAAAAAAATAAGTAGCCCTACTTTTTTCGGACCACAAAGAGACAGAGAAAGAAATCAGAGAAACATCACCTTTACAATAGCCACAAGCAACATAAAGTATCTTGGTGTAACGCTTACCAAACAAGTAAAAGACCAATATAACAAGAACTTTGTGGCTCTAAAGAAAGAAATTAAAGAAAATACCAGTAAATGGAAAGATCTCCCATGCTCTTGGATAGGTAGGATAAACATAGTAAAAATGGCAATCTTGCCAAAAGCAATCTACAGATTCAATGCATTCCCCATTAAAAAACCCACCACAATTCTTTACTGACCTTGAAAGGATAATAATCAACTTTATATGGAAAAAGAAAAGACCCAGATTAGCCAAAACAACCCTATACAATAAAAGAACTTCAGGAGGCATCACCATTCCTGACTTTAAGCTCTACTACAGAGCTATAGTTCTGAAAACAGCCTGGTATTGGCACAAAAATAGACAGGTAGACCAATGGAATCTAATTGAAAATCCTGATATTGACCCACACACCTATGAACACCTGATTTTCGACAAAACAGCTAAAATTATACAATGGGGCGAGGACAGCATCTTCAACAAATGGTGCTGGCACAATTGGATGAGGGTGTGTAGAAGACTGCAGATAGACCCATGTCTGTCGCCATTCACAAAACTCAAGTCCAAATGGATCAAAGACCTCAACATCAACCCAGCCACACTGAACCTCTTAGAAGAGAAAGTATGAGGTACCCTTGAACAAATTGGTATAGGAGACTGCTTCCTGAACATAATTACAGAGGCACAGACACTAAGAGAAACAATTAATGAATGGGACCTCTTTAAACTAGGAGTTTATGTAAGGCAAAGGACACAGTGGACAAGACCAAATGGCAGCCCACAGACTGGGAAAAGATTTTCACCAATCCTACATCAGACAAAGGGCTGATCTCCAAAATATACAAAGAACTCAAGAAACTAGTCAACAAAACACCAAATAACCCTATTAAAAATGGGGTACAGAACTGAAGAAAGAATTCTCAATAGAGGAAATCAAAAAGGCTGAAAGACACTTAAGAATGTGCTCAACATCCTTAGCTATCAGGGAAATGCAAATCAAAACAACTCTGAGATACCATCTTACTCCTGCCAGAATGGCTAAAGTTAGAAACAC